>NC_051066.1:547722-862722 GCF_004664715.2 Peromyscus leucopus
AATTGGTTTAATAAGCTGTTCAGCCAATAGATAGGCAGGATAAGGTTAGGTGGAAAAAGCAAACTAAGGAGGTAAGAAGAAGGGTGGAGTCAGAGGGTCACCAGCCAGATGCAGAGTAAACGAGACGAGAATGTCATACTGAGAAAAGGTACCAAGGCATATGGCTAAACGTAGATAAGAATTATGGATTAATTTAACTGTAAGAGCTAGTTAGTAATAAGCCTGAGCTACCAGCTGAGCATTTATAATTAATATAAGCCTCTGAGTGATTATTTGGAAATGGCTGCAGGATGGGGCAGGACAAAAACTTCCACCCCTCCCTTCCTTCCCTCCCTCCCTCCCTCCCTCCCTCCCTCCCTCCCTCTCTCTCCCCCTTCCCCCCCTCTTTCCCCCCTTCTTTCCTCCATCCCTTTTTCTAAATCAGGGTCTCTATGTAAATGGCTGTGCTGGAACTCACTTGTAGACCAGGCTGGCCTTGAACTCACAAAGATCCACTTTCCTATGCCTCCTGGGTGCTGGGACTAAAGCCATATGCCAGTATACCAAGCAAAAACATTTAAAGTATTACTTTTAACAGTTTATTCAAAGAAGTTACATTACTTACTTTTCTCATTGCTGTAACAAAAGAAACTAACTGAGGGATGTGTTTATTTTTGCTCAGTTTTAGGGTAGAAGAGATATGGCTGCTGGGGCAGATCTAGTTTTGCAACAGGAATGTGAAGCAGTCATATTTATGTCTGCATTCAGGAAGGAGATGAGACATGAATGCTGGGGCTCAGTGCTTTTTGTACATTTATTGAGTTTGGGCCACCAGCCCATGGGATGGTGTTGCCCACATTAAGGGTTAGTTTACTCTTTCAGTTAAAGCCTTTAGGAAATGTCCTCTTAGACATGCCCAGAGGTTTGTCACTAGGTGATTCTAAATCCTTTAAGTTGGCAGTGAAGGTCAACTATCACAGTCAAGGTCAAGTATCACAGAGACCAGCTTGTTTCCTTACCTCCCTCTCCTTCCCTCCTCCTCTCCCTACCCCTTTTCCCTCCCTTTCTCTCTTCCCCTCCCTCCTTTCCTCCTTTCTCCTTTTCCTCTTCCCTCCCTCCTCTCCTCTCTTCCCTTCTTCCTTCCCTCCCATTCTCTCCCTCCTTTCTTCCTCTTCGTTTTTCTCCCTCCTTCCTGTCCTTTCCCTTTCCTCCCTCCCTCTCTCTCTACTTCCTTCCTTCCCTCCTCCCCTCCCTTCATCCTGTGTATATGTTTGTACAAGTATGAACTTGCACCCACACACTTACACTCATGGCTGTGCATCAACTTGGAGGCTGGTTGGGTTTTCTTCTCTATTTGCTACTCACATCATCATCATCATCATCATCATCATCATTTTTTTTCCCCAGAAACTTTTGAGGTCCAGCCTCTTTAGTTTCCTTCCCAGGGGCCCAGAAGAGACACTGCTAAAGGTGGGGTATTCATCGGGAAAAGAATCTAAGTACATTGAGCTCTTTTGTCTGTCTACTTTATTCCTCTGGGATAAAAGCCTATCTACACAGCTTCAGTTCTTTTCTCATGCCTAGCTCTTTTCTTGCCTTATTTCTCTCTACATTTATCTGCTGTCCCCTCTAAGGTCTATCTTAATTCTCTCATCTTAGTTCTGCTTCATGTTGGTCTTTCTCATCTCGTTCTTAGCCATCTGGCTCTTCCTCATCTTCCATCTCATTCTAGTTCTCCAGTCAAAATCCTCTCTAAGGCTTTGAGGTTTACAGTTATATACCCATGCAATAGCAGTGCTCTAGCTAAAGCAAGGTGACCAGGCTTGAATTTTTAACAGGGGTCATAGATGCAGACAAAGTTTTCCTCAGGCACTGACCATCAGGCTTTCTTTTATAACCCTAAAGGAGGAAGTCAACTAAGAGCTAAAATTGGTTAATATATCAGAAAAAGGGAATTTATGTGCTCAAACTACATTCCTAGAGGTGGATAGGTAAATGTTAGGAGTCTATAATGTTAGTATAAATATTACTAAGGCTGTATAAGAAAGGAGGGTCTGAGCTTAATTTACCTTAATTCAGGAGATTGAACTAAGGTAAATTAATTTTGAATTGAATTACCTTAATTCAAGCCTTGGATGCTTGATAAGTATTTCAGATAGAATACACTGTTATGAGTTCTTGGAAGCACACATAGCATACAAGAAAATCATTGCAGGAATTGGCTAATATATATACAAAAGCTAAAATATCACCAAGACTTCTTAAGCCATGGATTGACCTTCAAGAAAGTCCTTGACTGGGCTGGAGAGATGGTTCAGAGGTTAAGAACACTGGCTGCTCTTCCAGAGGTCCTGAGTTCAGTTCCCAGCAACCACATGGTGGCTCACAACTATCTATAATGGGATCTGGTGCCCTCTTCTGGCCTGCAGTGATAAATGGAGACAGAACACTGTATACATGATAAATAAAATACATCTTTTAAAAAAAAAAAGAAAGAAAGAAAGTCCTTGACCTTTCCAAGTAGTAGCTTTTGTGATAGTAGCTGGATTCCATTACATTTTCCTGTCTTGCAGCAATTATTATTATTATTATTATTATTATTATTATTATTATTATTAAGACAGGATTTCTCACTGATCCTGAAGCAAGCTCTAGAGATCCATCTGTCTCCCATTTCCCCAGTACTAGGGTCATGGGCACACACCACACCACCATGCTTGACTTTTACATGGGTATTAGGGAGCTAACTCAGTATGCTGTGCAACAAGCACTTTACCTGTTGAACCCTTTCCCAATACCCTCACTTTTTGATATTTTCTTTTTCTTTGAGACAGCATCTTATAGTTCAGGCTAGCTCAAATTCAGTATGTAGGTGGTGATGACTTTGAGTTCCTGATTCTCTTACCTGTGCCTCCTGGGTGCTGGAATTACAAATGCATGCCACATAAATACCCAGTTTTAGGATTATGCTTTGTTAGAAATTTATAATTAATAATCTTTGTGCCAGTTTAATTTGTAAGTCATTTGCATGTATATTATTAAGATTAGGGTATGAGAATGACCATTTCAAGGTCTAGTTAAATGATGTTTTTCAAAACTCTGTAAGTCTTAATCATAGTCATTTAAATTTTCTGTGTTCCCAAACTGTGGCATGAAATATTCTGGGTTATGGTTATAGTTGTTAGAGAAATAAAACATGAGTATGTCTTCTGTGTATTGACTTTATTTTGCTATAATGCTGAAAGGTCAAATGGTAATTTTGATTTAACATTTATGAGATGGTCTAGAGTTACCTCCTGGTTCTAGGACTTTTAAAGGGCCACCAGGGTAACTAACCAGTATGTTATTAGGTAAGTGATAAAGCTTATCTTTCGCCCACCAGCTAATATCATCCCTGAGAATATGGGCCTTCTCATGTATTTTTCCCCTATACTTTAAAATAAGTATTCATATATTCAACTATTGCTTCATTGTCAAGTAAAATAAGTCCATGATATTTATCAAATGCCAGGGAATTAGATTTGCCTTAAAAAAAAACCAAAACATTAATTGTGTATGTATGAGTATGTGCATGCCACACCATGAATGTAGATGTCAGAGGACAACTTGTGAAAGTTAAATTACTTGTCTCCTTCTACCATGTGTATTCTAGGTAGCAAACTTAGGTTTGGCAGCTCAGCAGTCCTAGACATGGCTCTTTGAACACAAAATTCAGAATCAGTTTTATATTATGACCATAGACTATATATTGTACAGTACCTGAAGGTCAGTACACTGTTTTGTCTCTTATTCTCCTATGATTAGCCTTAGGAAGAAGAAAAGGTAAATTCAGTTATTATCTTGAGTCATGGTCCCATCATAGAAGCATTTTTCAGCACTATGAAGATACTGAGATATTTTGCAAGCATTTTGTGTGTGTGTGTGTGTGTGTGTGTGTGTGTGTGTGAGAGAGAGAGAGAGAGAGAGAGAGAGAGAGAGAGAGAGAGAGAGAGAGACTTATAGAAAGCACAGAAGTAGCCGGGCGGTGGTGGCACACGCCTTTAATCCCAGCACTCAGGAGGCAGAGCCAGTTTGATCTCTGTGAGTTCGAGGCCAGCCTGGGCTACCAAGTGAGCTCCAAAAAAAGCGAAAAGCTACACAGAGAAACCCTGTCTCGGAAAAAAAAAAATTATCAGACTAAATGTAGCCATTATAAGACCATTAGTTATGCTCCTTGTGAGCTGCTTGTTTTTTTTCTTTATGGTTCTTAGTTGTTCTTTTGCAGAGCTGCCTGAGTAAGTCGTGCTGGGATCAAGAAAAATGGACCTTGGCGGTTTATGTTCCTGGAGTTGTATCCATGCCAGTGGATGCTCACACACTCCAGAAGAGAATTTGACATTGCTGCTGCTGTTGTTGCTGTTATAGAAGAGGCAGCCACCGCTGCTACTGTTTCTGGGATTACCATTTCATAATTGCTTACTACAGCTAGCACAGTGGAGACCCTGGCAGCAAAAGTAGCTACCACATTTAATTAATCTTCCATTCTATTGGGCATGATAAATTTAGTTCACTAGTTATATACATTTCAATTGGTTTTGAAAATTATAAATTTATAAACTCAAGTTCCATTTGCTTTTGGGATACCATCTTACAAGGACTCCAATGTTCAGTAAGGCTCGTTAAGGAAGGGAATGGCTCAGTTGCCTTTAGCCTACTGGCTATGGGTGGGTTAGGACTTCTGTTGGTCTTTTCTGTGTCAAACACATAGATTGCAAGCCCAGCACCACTTTGAGATCTTTGGCAGCAGTTAACTCTTAAGCTCACACATGATTGAGCCTGTATGATAATGAGTATTCAGAGACGGATAATACCTGGGGGGCGCTCACCAACCTAAGACAGAGTGCCTGTGTGGCCTGGGCAGACGTCTCCATGACGGGTAAGGTGACCTACTGATGTCCCACACAACCTAAGTCAGAAGCTCATTTATTAGTAAAAGGGGGACCTGTAGGGCCATTGCCCCCGTTTTGGGTAACTGTTGCCTAGCTTGCTGACCTTGACCTTGATATCCTCCCTATGCTAATTCCCTCCCGGGTTCCACCCTCCTGAATGCTTAAGGAAAGTTCCTTGTCTATGTATCCTGCATAATGGGCATTAACAGCTTAGATGCAAGATCTATAGCGAACTTCTGCCCTCTGGGGTCCTCCCATTGTGCTGTAAGCCTGTATTCAAGACCTCTTTCCTCCTTTAATAAACGGCATTTGGCATTAAAAAAAAAATGAAGAAAAGAAAAGTTCTCACTCAAAAAAAAAAAAAAAAAGAAAGAAAGAAAGAAAGAAAAAAGAAAAGAAAGCACACAAGTAGTAATGTTTTTTGTTTTCCCCCCCCAGAGCTGAGGACAGAACCCAGGGCCTTGCACTTGCTAGGCAAGCACTCTACCACTGAGCTAAATCCCCAACCCCCACAAGTAGTAATTTTAAAGCTAAGTGAAACACTGTGTTTTTCTTTGTTCCAGACCCAGTTCTTAGAGATTGCACAAATGATTATAGGTCTTGCCTTCACATATTAGCAATATACTGGAAATATTTGGAAAGATAGTTTTCAAACTTTGAATTTAGCAGGTAACATCCAATTCTGTAGTCTTCTTTATATAATTACATGCCATTTATTGAGAAAAGCCTTAAAGATTGTTACTCAGTTATTCGGCTTTGTGGACTAAGTAATCCTACTTCCTTTACATATTTGCATGGTCTCCCTTACTGAATATGGTATAGTCTTCTCCATTCTGTGAAAGTACATGATTTTATATATAATGTGATTAAATCGCTAGCAATCCATGGAATCAGCTTAATGATCAAAGGAGTTTATTTGGAGGTTATCTCACAACCATGGAGATTTATCTTAGGGTCCGGAAAAGCTGAGCTGTGTCCTACACTGATCTATGTAGTCCAAGATCTCAGTATCCAAACCAGAGGTAGCCAAGAGAGAGCTGCCCAACTGCATCCCAGGTTTTAAGGGAGGACATGTACCTCAAGGTCATAGGCAGGTGTAACAGTTACTAGGGGTGGTGCTTCAGGGCTTTGCTCAAACAGGTATCCACTACATATATCTATAGAATGGGAGTCACCAAAAATGACTTTTCTTTTAAAAGTACTTTAAAATGTACTTTATGTGTGTGGGTAGTATTCTCAGTTCCTACATCATTTTTATGAAGTTAGTACTATACTTTTGTTCTCTGTCTTAGAAGAAACACGTAAGAATCTAATTATTATAATAATGGGTTGGCAGAAGTAAAATTATTCTCTCAGTCTGTATCAGTGTTGGAGTTTGTGCAGATACTTAACTCTGTCAAATAGGATGTTGTAGGACTGAGATGGGCTGTGCAAATTGTATTTGATTATAATATTTTTGTTTTGTTTTTAAAGATAGGGTCTGATACTTCAGTTTCTGTAGGTTCTGACTAGAAAAAATATCTTTCATTTTAGTATCATTACACATTAGATTGAGAATAATAGAGCCTTCTCTTTATTGTATCTTTGGGATTTAGAGATCCTAATGTCTTCCCACTACAAATTCCTAGTGGGAAAAAGTCTGTTCCTATTTTATTGTAACAGGCCCACCATTGTAGCTGATTTCCAGTTGTGCTTGGTAGTTGTTGTAGGTAGCAGATTTTTGGGACAACAGGTGGAATGTGTTGGAACTAGTTAGGGGAATACTTACTTTATCTACCAGGTGTCTTTTAGTTACCTTTTCTGTGGGAGAGCAGATGGGAAGCCATGCCTCAAATATGAGCTGCTGTTCCCATTCTGGCACCTTCCTATACTTTCTGAGCTTCCTAAAGTCCAATGTTATGGCCCAGGTTCAGGCTAAGTTCATTTCTACAAGAAGTGCCCTTGGGGTTGGGGATTTAGCTCAGTGCCTTTGGTCCTTAGCTCTGAAAAAAAAAAAAAAAAAAAAAGTGCCCTGTACTGTGCCTGGGTACAAGGGCAGTCAGAGGTCAAGAGAAGTTCAAAACAGCATACCATTTCTGTGCTGTTTGCAGATAACCTTAGTCTGTCTTGCTCCCTGAGTTTTCCCTCAGCTACCACATTTACCATGTAGTTGTAAAACTCAAAACAAGGGCTGACTTAATACAAGGGAAATTAGAGAGTAGAAGTCATTGTTGCCTGAAATAGGAGATTTATAAGTGATTTATGTTTCGGGTCCAATTAAGCTATAAAACAGTAAAGGGACCCGTGATTTCAAGACAGTGCTTGCTCTGATTTCTGCCCTGCAGACAAGAGGCTCCCAGTAAATCCTGTCAGCTTTCTAGACTAAATTATTAATTCCTTTCATGCCTCTCTGGGATTGTAAATACCCCATAATACAGGGAAACAAGTGGTACTGTTCAGTTATCAGGCAGATAAAGGGTCAGAGGGTAAATGGTTGGATTAACAATAGCTGCTCTTTCTCCAGAGTCCATCTTTTGTCCTTTATCTGCATACCCATGATGTTTCTGAAATTTTTTTTGAATATAAAAACAAGTTATAATTAAAAGTCCAGGGTTAAACAGTAAAATATTTTCTCTGTAGAAAATAGTATAAATGATAATCTTTGCCAATAAACCCTTTTAAGCCAAATGAGAGCTGAATTATACATATAAATATTGATTAGATTCTGGGATACAGAAGAAACCTGCCTTCATCTGTTAAGAGAGCTATGTTTTACTTAAGCTGTGAAAGTGAGATTCCTGTTTTATCTTCCCCTTCGCTGTTTGATTTACGGCAGACATTTTTTCTATGTAATCCATATTCTAAAAAGATTTTAGCCTCCCTTCCTGAAAGTACGGCCAGCATTTTCTTTCATCAGCTTGATACAGTACAAATTCTTATCCTAATGAATTTTTGGCCTATATGAAGTCTGTTCCTTTTCTTGTCCTGTGATCCTAAAATAATCATAGAGAAAACATCAACAAAAAATTGAAAATACTTTCATTCAGTTTCTGAAGTTGAAGTTGAAGATTTTTTTTTGTACATGCTTATTTTGTGTGTGATGTCCAAAAGATACTAGCCAAAGGAAAGAAGCTACTTGCAGTTAGACAGATTAGAAAAAAAAAAATTTTTAACTTATAAACTGATGGCCTATGGCAGGCCTCTTGCTTAGCTAGCTCTTTTTTGTTTGTTTGCTTGTTTATTTATTTATTCTATTATCAGCTTGATACAGTACACATTCTTATCCTAATAGTGAAATGTTTCACTGAGGCTTGCCCAGTGATTGAGTAAAACCAAAACTTCTTATAAGCCACAGTCATCCTAGGGTCCCCTATGCTATTTAGCTTCCCTGGTTCTGTGGGTTGCAGTCTGATTGTTCTTTGCTTTATATCTAGTATCCACTTATGAGTGAGTACCTACCATGCTTGTCCTTCTGGGTTTGGGTTGCCTCACTCAGGATATTTTCTAGTTCCACCCATTTGCCTGCAAATTTCATGCTTTCATTGTTTTTCTCCGCTGAGTAGTACTCCATTGTGTGTGTATATGTGCCACATTTTCGTTATCCATTCTTCAGTTGATGGTCTTCTAGGTTGTTTTCAGGTTCTGGCTATTACGAATAGTGCTGCTATGCATAGTTGAGCATGTATCTTTGTGGCATGATTGAGCATTCCTTGGATATATGCCCAAGAATGGTATGGCTGGGTCTTGAGGTAGATCACTCCCCCATTTTCTGAGAAACCACCATACTGATTTCCACAGTGGTTGTACAAGTTTGCACTCCCACCAACAGTGGAGGAGTGTTCCCTTTTCTCCACATCCTCTCCAACATAGACTGTCATTAGTTTTTTGATTATAGGCATTCTGACAGGTATAAGGTGGTATCTCAGAGTCATTTTGATTCGCATTTCTCTGGTGACTAAGGATGTTGAGCATTTCTTTAAACGTCTTTCAGCCATTTAAGATTCTTTTGAGAATTCTCTGTTTAGTTCTTTAGCCCATTTATTTTTTAATTGGATTGTTCAGTATTCTGATGTCTAGTTTCTTGAGTTCTTTATATACTGTGGAGATCAGTCCTTTGTCAGATGTGAGGTTGGGGGATCTTTTCCCATTCTGTAGGCTGTCTTTTTGTCTTATTGACCATGTCTTTTGTACTGCAAAAGCTTTTCAGTTTCAAGAGGTTCCCATTTATTAATTGTTCTCAGTGTCTGTGTTACTGGTGTTATATTTAGGAAGTGATCTCCTGTGCCAGTGCATTCAAGAATACTTCCTACTTTCTCTTCTAGACAGATTAGAATCTTTTTAGCTTTTTTTTCTTCCCAAATCGTTGAGGTTGCTGGTATGGTTGAATTAAGAGAAAGACAATAACTTAGTTTCAGCCGATAGTAGAAACTTGTTTTTCTTTAAAATATTAAAATGAAAACACAAGAATCCCTAATCTCATCACTAAGAAATAAATATTGTTTATTATTTGAGAATAATCATTCTAGGTTGTGTTTAGATAATCTTGTACATTATTAATTTTAGTAACATCTATGTAGTTTTGTATCTCATTTTCTCTTACACATGTAGAGCATTGTCCCCAAGTCATGAGACATTTATTTTAATAAATATTCTTAATGGCAGGATGGCACCTTCCTTGAAGGGTGAAACAGCTCTGGCATGGTCTGTTTAGCCATTTTCTTTTCCTGAGCATTCAGATGGTTTCTACTTTTTTCTGCATTATACACAATGCCACAGTGGACATGTTCATAGTTCCTAAGTCCACATTTCAAATGAGTGCTTTAGTTTTTTTATATAAGCAAAAACTTCTGAATTAAGGAAAAAAAAAAAAAACATGATCACGGGGCTGGAGAGATAGATAGGCTTTTTTAGAGGACCTGGATTTAATTAATAGCATCTTCATGTTGGCTCACAATCATCTAGTTTCAGGGGATCTCATGCCCTCTTCTGGTTTCTGTAAGCAATGTATAAATGTGCACAAAACCACACAGATACAACATACACATAGATATATAAATAAAAAAAAGGATGAGCTCTGGCTCAAGATTGCTTCGTCTTAATTGGCTTCAATATTTTGCTATTTTACAACCTTGGCTAAATTATGCAGTCTCTGTCCATCAGTTTTCTCATCTGAAAACCTGAACAGTAAAAATATAATGATTTTATTAGGCCTATTATGATTAGGTGCATAATATATGTAAAAGGTTTAGAGCAATCCTTAACAAATGGTAAACACTAATAAGTGTATGCCATCCTAGGCTATTAGTGTATTGTTGAAATTCTCTGTTTCTATGGGACATTGTAACTGCATTTTATTCAGTAAATTAACCTATGTTTCTTTTCTTTTCCTCCTCGTTTTTGTTTTTGTTTTTGAGACAGGGTTTCTCTATGTAGCTTTGGAGCCTATCCTGGAACTCCATCTGTAGACCAGGCTGGCCTCAAACTCACAAAAAAAAACCCCGCCTGCCTCTGCCTCTGCCTCCTGAGTGCTGGGATTGAAGGTTTGTACCACCACCACCTAGCTTCCTTCAGCTTTTTTTTTTTAAGTTATTTATTTATTATGTACACAGTATCCTGTCTACAGGCCAGAAGAGGGTACCAGATCTTATTGAAGATGGTTGTGAGCTACCATGTGGTTGCTGGGAATTGAACTCAGGTCCTCTGGAAGAGCTGTCTGTACTCTTAACCTCTGAGCCATCTCTCTAGTCCTCCCTTCCGCCTTTTAAGACAGGGCTTCTCTGTGTATTCCTGACGGTTCTGACTCTGGAGACCAGGCTGGCCTCGAACTCACAGAGATTCACCTGCCTCGGCCTCCAGAGATCTAGGATTAAAGGTGTGCACCACCACACCTGGCACTGTCATAACTTTATGTTATGTTATGTTATGTCATGTCATGTCATGTCATGTCATAACTTGATATTAGAGAGTAGTGCAGGTACTAGGGAGATGTACCAGTGGTTAAAAGCACTGACTGCTCTTGCATAGAACCCAGGTTTAATTCCCTGCACTCACCTGGTAGGTCACAACCATCTGTAACTCCAGTTTCAGAGGATCTGATGTCCTCTTCTTGCTTTTGCATACAGTGTATGCAGTGCATGCAGACAAAACATCTACAAACAAAAATAAACCCTAAAAAAGGGAGTGGGGTACAGATATATCCAAACATTGTCTTCAGAGAATCAATTTAAAGTTGAATAGTAGAGATCAAGAAAGGACAGAGATGGTGCACACCTTTTCCCAGCAGTTGGGAGGCAGAGCCAGGAGGATCTCTGAGTTCGAGGTCAGCCTGATCTACAGAGCAAGATCCAGGACAGGCTTCAAAGCTACACTGAGAAACCCTGTCGGGGGGGTGGGGCTGGGAGATGGCACAGAAGGGTCTGTAACCCTATGTTCTTAAAACTACTACTCAACCTTTGGTCAAACTAAACAGCCCCCAAACAAGCCAGTCAAGCACACAGAGGGTACAGAATCATTAGAAGGTTCTATTGTGGCACTGAATGCTGAGACCCATTATAAAAATTCTAGGCCAGCTTAGTTTCTCAAAGCAAGTTTCGGACAGCCAGAGCTGTTACAAAGAGAAACCATGTCTTGAAAAGCCAAAATAAATTAAATAAATAAATAAATAAATGCTGTTTAAAAGAATATTTTTATCTCCTTCTGTGTATGTACATGTATGGAGGTCAGGGGGCAACATTGGGTGTTGGGCCTCACCTTTCACCTTGAGACACCAGGTCTTATCTTGTCCATATTTCTTGTCTTTGCCTCCCATCTCTTTGGAGCAGTAGGGTTATAGGTGTATGGGTTCTGGGGATCTGTACTCAGATTCTCATGTTTGGATGGCAAGAAGTTTATTCACTTAGATTTTGTCCCAGCCTGAGAAATACAATTTATTGGGTGTTTCTTATGTACCAGATACTGCATATATTCAGCAGTTGTATGTGGAGTATGTCATAGAAGGCTATTTGATGAGTTTGATTTTTTTTGTAGGATCTGACCTATTTAACACAGTGCTGTTTGGGGGTTTTGGGGTTTTTTTGTTTTGTTTTGTTTTTGTTTTTCCTTTTTCTTGCACATGCCAAGCCTTAGCCACAGTATAGAAGCCATAACCCTGTTAAAGGCTTCTGGTTTACAGAAACTTATGTGGCTTTTACCATATAGTGATAGCTGATATATTACAAAGTATATCACATTGATTTTTTTTCCCACTAAATACAAGACTAAACATTCCATATTTTTAGATAAGAATTGCGAGGTCTGCTTGAGAATGTGAAATGATTTACACTAAAGTATGCCATGAGGTGTGGCTGCAGAGTCCTTGTTTAACTGATTTGTCCTGTCTGTAGACTCCTTAATTTTGATAAGTCTCAGATGTTAATGGTGAGTCTGAGGAAGTGGCTATGACAGAACCTTTAGCTGGTATGTGCAAGGTCCTTGTTTCAGTTCCTATGATCATTGTCATCATCGTTGTCGTCATTATTATTGGAGACATAGTCTCTGAAATTCTGGGTGGCCTGGAATTGGCTTTTGTAGACCAGGCTGCTTCTACCTCCCAGGTTCTGGGGATAAAGGCTTATGCCACTACATTTTGCCCCAGTTTTTAACTTTTATTTATTTATTTATTGGTTTTGTTGTTGTTATTTTGAGACAGGGTGGAAGGCTTGTGTCCTCTCATTATACATACAATAAGAAATAAAGTTTGTATATTTTTGTGTGTATCCATGTATATGTGTTTTATATGTATATATAATGAGTTAAAGGCAGTTTTCTTTCTTTTTTCTTTTTTAAGAGAGGGTCTCAGTTTGAAGCTCTGGCTGGTTTAGAACTCATTTTGTAGGCCAGGCTGGCCTTGAACTCAAAGATGTGTCTGCTTCTGTCTGAGTGTTGAGGTTAAAGGCGTGTACTACCATTCCCAGCTCAGTATAATGATTTATAATATATGATAATTGTTGTTTTCTTTGTGTGTGTGTGTGTGTGTGTGTGTGTGTGTGTGTGTGTGTGTGTGTGTGTTTGAGACAGGGTTTCTCTGTGTAACAGCCTTGGCTGTCCTCAAACTCACTCTGTAGACCAGGCTGACCTCAAACTCACAGAGATCTGCCTGCTTCTACCTTCCTACCTCCCTAGTGCTGGGATCAAAGCTACCACACCCAGCTATGATGTTTTTTTTTTTTTTTTTTTTTTTTTTAGTATGTGAAAGAATAGGCTTTTTTAAAATGTCATTTGAGCATCTTTTGCATTATAGGATGATTTTGGGCACAAATTGGAAGAATTCATTGTGGAATTAGGTCCTCAAACAGCTCAGGTTCAGAACTGTTGTGTCCTTTATGAGACAGGTTCTTTCCTGAAGCAAATTAATATACATTTACAAGTTCCCCCGTTTTCCTTTACTGTCTCCTCCACAGCGTTCGTTCAGTGATTGGTGGTTCATGGCAGTAGTACTTTCCCTGTGCTTCTAAAGCTCCAGTTCAACATGCTGCATCATTGCTGGGTCAGGCCTTTTGGTATGAAGTGCTTTCTGATAAGGATTCTTTTGAACAAGGTGGGGGTGGAATGTGATTGAGAGCATAGGCTGAATTCCTATTCCCTTGACCTCTGCCCCTATTTCAGAGTTTATACTGACTTGTAGGCATTCTCTGTGGAGCCAAGAGTTTAGCACTTGTTTACAATTGATGAAAAGATATTTGTTCAGTTCTTGGATAGTCATGGATGTCTGTCATCTGGTGGGGTGACATTTAGCAGGGAATGGTAAAATATTTAAATCTAGAAATTTGAAATGGATGACTAAGAAGGAATGCAAAAAAAAAATCTGAGGTTAGATTGTAGCAGTCATTTTTTTCTGTGGAAGCAGTGTTGTGACAGACTGTGTGTGTGTGTGTCTGTGTGTGATGCAGTGGTACATCTGCCAAAGCAAGTGTGTGAAGGTCAGAGGACAACTCTGTGGAGTTGATTATTTCCTTCTGGCTTTACGTGGGTTCCAGGGATCATTTTCATGCTTTTACCCACTGAGCCATCCTTCTGGCCCTTATGTGATGAATTATTGGGGGGGGGGGAATCCGAGGGTACCGAGGGTATCCTGCACATGCAGGTAAACATGCATCCACATGGAAACTTTATTATAATAGAGAGATAGGAAAGAGAGAGAGGAAGAGAGACAGAGAGAGAGAGGGGGGTTGAGGGTGCGCATCTTGTGGAAGGAAAGCTAGGAAGAGCTCGGAAGGGGAGTAGTTTTTCCTTAGAAATGAGGCTTTTATGCCAGGACAGGGTGGGATTTCAAGGACAGATCAGAATATTAACACCTCATACTTTTTTCTTTTGGTTTTTCGAGACAGGGTTTCTCTGTGTAGCTTTGGTGCCTGTCCTGGATCTTGCTCTGTAGACCAGGCTGGCCTTGAACTCACAGAGATCCTCCTGGCTCTGCCTCCTCAATGCTGGTATTAAAGGCGTTCACCACTGCCACCTAGCAGTACCTCATACTTTAAAAAAAGCTGAAAATGGTTCTAATACCTTGGTATTAGAATGCATGAGAATTTTTCTCTTCTTGTTTTGTTTTTTTCACTTTGAAAATCACACTGGCCTCTTAACTCAGAGTGGTCTGTCCATCTGCCTTCTAGGTGCTATGTTTACAGGGGTACACTCCCACACCCACTTAGCAACTTTAACTCTGAGGTAAAAGTCTTGCATGATTAAGACAAATGGAATAAATTGACTCTCTTTTCAGCTGACAAATATTTGAAACTGTTCTGCTAGATCTAGCTTCCCACTTAGAGCACAGGTTTCATATTCAGATTATATGCCTTCATGCTTACCCCTCCTTTCCCCCAAATTTTATTAATTTTGTTTTTATTTTTTGAGAAAGGATCTTGTGTAACCTAGAATGATTTGGATATCCTATATTGTCAAGGCTGGCTTTAACTTGATTTTATTACCTTAGCCTCCTAAATGCTGGAACTACATGGGTCAGCCACTGTGCAAGACCAGAATTCCCTTATATTGAAATTGCTATGTCGAGGGGACTCTCTAAGAACTTAGAATAGGTCAGTGAGATGGCTCAGCCAGGTAAACTGGCTTGCTGCCAGACCTGGCTATCTGAGTTCAGTGTCTGTAACCCACATGGTAGAAGAAGAGAACCAACTCCCTCAAGTTGTCTTTTGACCTACACATGCACACCTTAACATGTGCATGCACACTATGTAAACAAAATTTTATTTATTATTATTATTATTGTTGTTTTTTCGAGATACGGTTTCACTGTGTAGCTTTGCGCCTTTCCTGGAACTCACTCAGTAGCCCAGGCTGGCCTCGAACTCACAGAGATTCACCTGGCTCTGCCTCCTGAGTGCTGGGATTAAAGGCGTGCACGTGCACCACCACCACCACCACCACCACCACCACCACCACCAACACCACCACCACCACCACCAACACCGGCTGGGAGGAGGTCTTAAATACAGGCTTACAGCACAATGGGAGAACCCCAGAGGGCAGAAGTTTGCTATCATGTTTTACAATCTTGCATCTAAGCTCTTAACACCCATTATGCAGGATACACAGACAAGGAACTTCCCTTAAGCATTCAGGAGGGTGGAACCCGGGAGGGAATTAGCATAGGGAGGATATCAAGGTCAGGGTCAGCAAGCAAGGCAACAGTTACCCAAAATGGGAGCAATGGCCCTACAGGTTCCCCATTTACTAATAAATGAGCTTCTGACTTAGGTTGTGTGGGACATCAGTAGGTCACCTTACCCGTCATGGAGACGTCTGCCCAGGCCACACAGGCACTCTGTCTTAGGTTGGTGAGCGCCCCCCAGTTATTATCCGTCTTTGAATACTCATAAGTCTTTGAATACTCATAATCATACAGGCTCAATCATGTGTGAGCTTAAGAGTTAACTGCTGCCAAAGATCTCAAAGTGGTGCTGGGCTTGCAATCTATGTGTTTGACACAGAAAAGACCAACAGAAGTCCTAACCCACCCATAGCCAGTAGGCTAAAGGCAACTGAGCCATTCCCTTCCTTAACGAGCCTTACTGCACATTGGAGTCCTTGTAAGATGGTATCCCAAAAGCAAATGGAACTTGAGTTTATAAATTTATAATTTTCAAAACCAATTGAAATGTATATAACTAGTGAACTAAATTTATCATGCCCAATAGAATGGAAGATTAATTAAATGTGGTAGCTACTTTTGCTGCCAGGGTCTCCACTGTGCTAGCTGTAGTAAGCAATTATGAAATGGTAATCCCAGAAACAGTAGCAGCGGTGGCTGCCTCTTCTATAACAGCAACAACAGCAGCAGCAATGTCAAATTCTCTTCTGGAGTGTGTGAGCATCCACTGGCATGGATACAACTCCAGGAACATAAACCGCCAAGGTCCATTTTTCTTGATCCCAGCACGACTTACTCAGGCAGCTCTGCAAAAGAACAACTAAGAACCATAAAGAAGAAACAGGCAGCTCACAAGGAGCATAACTAATGGTCTTATAATGGCTACATTCAGGCTCATAAATTTTAAGGTATCTTCAAAGGGGGCTAAATGAATTTCAGGAGGACAATAAATGTTGCACAGAGCCACTCCTGAAAAGTAGGTACTACACCAGCTTGAGGAGGATTGTGAAAATGAAAAGGCTTAGTTGGCATGCTACTATTAACAAATGGAGGTCAGTGACCTTCAGGGTTATCCTTATTCCCTAAGGTGTCTGGGTGACACGTTCTCAAACATACTTGAAAAAGCAGTTACCATACATTACCTTCTGGAGAATCCAACTGCATGGCTATAGTTCATAGGCTTATGTTAATGCTTGCCAAGCCTGGCCATATTGGGCTCTCAATGCCCATTGGCATCAGAAGGGGAGAGTTTTTCACGAAGGCCCAATAGGTCTCTGCCATGTTGGGCTTCAGCAGCAGCTACAGGGTGCATACATAACTCAGGAATCCAAAGAGGAACCTCATTGTCCTGAGGAAAGACATAAACAAAACCCCAGGCCCACAGCAACACCAGACCGGGTCTCCATGTGCCAGTAGAAAGATCCTTCCATCGTTCCAGAGGGTGATTTGCAACAGGAGCCCTCCAGTGCTTATCTGCAGCAGATACTCCAGCAGAATCCACTGATAAAAAATTTAAAATATATAAAACAAGGGAAAGAATAGAATGTGGAGAAGAATGATGAGTCCCTAGTTCCCCCTTTTTACTTTAGCAAAATGTTTGTTTTTTTAATAGTTCAAATTTTTCTTGTATTTTTATTTTTTAAAATTAATTAATTTTTCTATTATCAGTTTGATACAGTACAAATTCTTATTTTAATTGTGAAATGTTTCGTTGCGGCTTGCTCAGGAATTGAGTAAAACCAAAACTTACTCTAAGCCATAGTCATCCTAGGGTCCCCTATGCTATATATATATATAGCCTTCATGGTTCTGTGGGTTGCAGTCTGCTTGTTCTTTACTTTATATCTAGAATCCACTTATGAGTGAGTACATACCATGTTTGTCCTTCTGGGTTTGTGTTACCTCACTCGGGATTATTTTTTTCTAGTTCCATCCATTTGCCTGCAAATTTCATGCTGTCATTGTTTTTCTCTGCTGAGTAGTACTCCATTGTGTATATGTACTACATTTTCTTAATCCATTCTTCAGTTGACGGGCATCTAGGTTGTTTCCAGGTTCTGGCTATTACAAATAGTGCTGCTATGAACATAGTTGAGCATGTATCTTTGTGGTATGAATCAGCATTCCTTTGGTATATGCCCAAGAATGGTATAGCTGGGTCTTGAGGTAGTTCGATTCCTAATTTTCTAAGAAACCGCCATACTGATTTCCACAGTGGTTAAACAAGCTTGCATTCCCACCAACAGTGGAAGAGTGTTCCCTTTTCTCCACATCCTCTCCAACATTGACTATTGTTCGTGGTTTTGTTCATAGCCATTCTGACAGGTGTAAGGTGGTATCTCAGAGTCATTTTGATTTGCATTTCTCTGGTGATTAAGGATGTTGAGCATTTCTTTAAATGTCTTTCCGCCATTTGTGATTCTTGTTTTGAGAATTCTCTGTTTAGCTCTTTAGCCCATTTTTTAATTGGACTATTCAGTATTTTGATGTCTAGTTTCTTGAGTTCTTTATATACTGTGGAGATCTTCTGTCAGATGTGGGGTTGGTGAAGATCTTTTCCTATTCTATAGGCTGTCTTTTTGTCTTATTGACTGTGTCTTTTGCACTGCAAAGCTTCCCAGTTTCAAGAGGTCCCATTTAGTAAACAAAAATTTAAAGCTTAGAATAATGTTTTGCTGGGGCTAGAGAGATGGTTCAGTGGTTAAGAGCACTGGCTGTTCTTCCAGAGGACCTGAGTTCAGTTCTCAGCACCCACATGATTGCTCACAACCATCCGTAATGAGATTTGGTGCCCTCTTCTGGCCTGCATGCATACATGCCGGCAGAACACTGTATACATAATAAATAAAAAAAATTTTTTTTTTTGGTTTTTTGAGACAGGGTTTTTCTGTGTAGTTTTGCGCCTTTCCTGGAACTCACTTTGTAGACCACGCTGGCCTTGAACTCACAGAGATCCGCCTGGCTCTGCCTCCTAACTGCTGGGATTAAAGGCATGCCCCACCACAGCCTGGCCTATAATAAATAAATCTTAAAAAAAAAAAAAGAATAATGTTTTGCAGTGTCTACTTATAAACCCACTTCTATTTTTTATATTTTTGGTTGTGAGCCTAGCCTTTAACGGCTGAGCCATCTCTCCAGCCCCCCACTTCTATTTTTTAATCAAGCCCTCAGAATTGGCCTCCTTTTTTGTCAGGAGGCTTGAGCTAGTACTGGAAAGAATCAATGGAGTTTGGCCTTGGTGGCAGTTTACATCTTTAATCTCAATAGAGTGTGGTGGCTCTGTGATATCAAGGCCAACCTGATCTAGATAGTTAGTGCTAGGCCAGTGAGGGCCACACAGTAAGATCCTGGATCAAAGTGAATGAATGAATGAATTAATTAATCCCAGCACTCAGGAGGCAGAACACACAGGAGGATCTCTGTGAGTGCAAGGCCAGCCTGGTCTACAGAGTGAGTTCCAGGACAGGCTCCAAAGCTACACAGAGAAACCCTGTCTCAAAAAAAACCTTAAAAAAATGAATAAATAAATAAATGGAGCATTCAGAGCTTTTAAAATGACCTGGGTTGTACTGGCAATTGCAGGATTAATTACAAAAAGTGACCCTATTGGCATGCATCGTACAGTAGAAAATATATAAACTATAATCCCAGAATTTGGAAGTTAGAGGCATGAGAATCAGTAGTTCAAGATTATCTTGGGATGCATAGTAAATTCCAGGCCAGCCTGAAATACAGGAGACCCTGTATCAAAAACAAACAAAAAAGTGGAAGTTTGCTAGTACCAGTGAAGTCTGGTTTCTTCATTCATAAAACTGTAACAACTCCTGCTAGGTATCTTTGTAACCAAATAAATAATGCAGTATATGTGAATTACCCACTAGTTATTTACAGCATTTACCCACTTGTTATTCGTGCTTCTTTTTCCTTGGCTGAAATTTGGGAATAATATTTCTAACAACTTCTTTGTTCATATGTATTGAGCATTTACTGTTTTATATCATTAAAGTCTTATCTTGTTTATTTTTCCTAGCAGCTCTGTGAAGCTTTTCTCAACTCTATCTCTTTCTTTTTGCAGATGGGGAGACTGACAGTTTAACACTTGGCCAAGGTCACACACCTGGTAAGTGGTGGAGCTGCTCTATGTGACCCCAAAGTCCTTGATCTTTTTAAAATTGAAGTATGAAATTTTCATACAAGGAAATGCTCCTATCTGAAAATGTAAATCCAAGCAGTTTTCACAAGTGTTTTAACCATTGTAGTTCTTTAAAATTCCCTTTTAATCTATTACTCAATCCCTAAAAACTTAATAAGTTCTTACTTCTTATTCTACAATCTCATATGCATAGCTTCCTATGTTCACAAAGAACATTTGTTCTCTTGTGCCTTTCCAGCCCAATATTTTATAGTAATTAATGATGCAAGTGTTAATAGTTCATTTCTTTTTATTGCTGAGTAATATTCCACTGACAGTATCACAGGTAATTCATCCATTGACACCTGCGCTGTTTCTAGTTTATTGCAGATAAAGCAGCTATAAAATTTCTTACACAAAATTTCTTACACAAAAACATGTACACTGATCTGCTAAAGCATATTAGGAATTGGTGGTGTATATGGTAGATACACATTAAAATTTTTATAGAGTTGCCAGCTTTCTAAAATATTTTTACATTTTTATAGTTCTAGTAGCATGTAAATTCCTTTTTCATATGTTTGCAAGTAATTGGTATTGTCAGGGTTTTAATTTTTGTAAGTCTAGTGAGCACTGTAATGGGACAGAATGAATGTTTTTAATCGGAATTTCCTCAATGGCCAGTTATGTTGGTAACTATATAATACACTTACTGGCTATTCATATATCATCTTTTTAAATGGTTCAAGTCTTGAACATTAAAAACATTAAGTTCTTTGTCTACTTTTTGAAATGTTGGCATTTTTATATTCTGGATATATCATATGATATATTTAGTATGAATATTTCTTCCTGGTCTGTGATTTTCTTTTTTCATGTTTTTTTTTTTTTTTTTTTTTTGTTGTTGTTGTTGTTTTTCAGACAGGATTTCTCTCTGTTGTTTTGGTGCCTGTTCTGGATCTCGCTCTGTAGACTAGGCTGGCCTGGAACTCACAGAGGTCCACCTGCCTCTGTCCACCAAGTGCTAGGATTAAAGGCGTGTGCTGCCGCCACCGCCCGACTCTTCTTTTTCATTTTTAACATGTTTTATAATGAATACAATTTGTCATTATTTTGTGAAGTGTGGTTTTTGAAATCCCTTCTTATTGATTCTTATATCTTCACTAAAAAAGAAAAAAATCTTAGTTTAACCAAGTTCCAAATTCTTTTAGAAATTAAGATTTTTTTTTTAAGCCTATGTTCATGTCCGCAATTTTGGCATGTTTATAAAGTAGGAATCAAAGTCTTTTTCCTATGAAAATTTGTTTCTTCTAGTGTTATTTGTCAAAGTCCTTCCTCAGTGAATAGTTTGGAGATATTCTTTAAAAAAATGTATGAGTCTGTGGGTTCTTGTATTCTTTTTCATTAATCCTTTTGAATCTTCTCACCAAAGCCACTATGTCCTGAATTTTGTGGTTTTATAATAAAAAAAATCACCTCCATTCTTCTTTCCCAAGTTATTTTGGCTTAGTTATTTCCCCCTTTCAAAAAACAATTCCATATAAAGTTTACAATCAAATTTTTTATGTATTTTTTTTTTTTTTTGGTTATTAGCATTAAAAAAATTCAAAGCCAACAAAGCACCATACAGGATCCAAACACTCTGTGTATTTCCAATCTTTACATGGCTGTTTTCTTTTTTTCTTTTTTTTTTTCCCCCCGAGACAGGATTTCTCTGTGTAGCTTTGCGCCTTTCCTGGAACTCACTTGGTAGCCCAGGCTGGCCTCGAACTCACAGAGATCTGCCTTGCTCTGCCTCCCAAGTGCTGGGACTAAAGGTGTGCGCCACCACCGCCCGGCCTGTTTTCTTTTTTTAATGCCAAATGCCATTTATTGAAGTAGGGAGGAGGTCTTAAATTCAGGCTTAAAGCAAAATGGGAGAACCCCTGAGGGCAGAAGTTGCTACTGATGTTTTACAATCTTGCGTCTAAGCTGTGAACACCCATTATTTCATATAAAGTTTACAATCAACTTATTTTTTCAAAAATTTTAAAATTACTGAGTGTTTTTTATTGAATTGCACAGAAGAATTGATTGTCTTTCTTCTTTTCAGTGCTGGGTAAACTCACCTGTGAGGCAAAGTGCCCTGTCACTGCATTCAGTACCTGGCTCAAATTGTCATCTTAATAATAGCAGGGCTTCTTCTAATCCTTGGATTTAGTTTGTCTTTCTACTTAGTGTAGTATCTTCACTTTTTCTCATTAATGTTTTAAATTGATTAATGTTGATAACTGCTTTTCTTTAAAATTATTCTTATTCTAAATTTTAATGCTATTATGAATCAAACTGGTTTTAAAGTTTATTTGCTAATTATTTGTTGCTAGTGTAAAGAAATGCAATTGATTTTGTGTATTGAGTTTATATTGAATTTGTTACTAGCTCTGCTAGTCACCTAAACAAATCTGTTGGGACTTTCGTGTGCACAACTATGAATAAAGACAGCCATATGCTTTCCTTTTTGATGTTTATGGTGTTGGTTTATTTTTCGTACTGTACTAAGATTTCTAGTATCATGGTAGGTTGAAGAGATAGCAGTGATATTCTTGTCTTGTTCTTAATCTTATGTAGACCATGATCAAATATAATGTTAATTGTCAGGTCTTTTTCTTACATTTTTCATTTAAAATTTTTTTTTTTTGATTGTGTGCTTGTACATGTGTGTAATTGATACCAGTTTTTTTTGTATAGCTCCTGGTAGCCTATAGCATGCCATGTAGCTCAGCTCAGCCTGGCCTCAAGCTCATAAACTGTACTACCTCTGCCTCTTTAGTTCTGGAATTTTTGGCACCTATTACCATGTCTGGCTCTCCTTTGCATGTGTGTATGTGTGTGTGCACATGCACGTGTGGGTATCGATTTGGTAAATTGTGTGCATGTGTAAATCAGCAGCCAACCTCTTGTGTCAGTCCTCATTGTCTGCCTTGTTTGAGACCAGGGTCTTTGTTATTTTTCTACTACATATGTCAGACGAGCTAGCCTGTGAGCTTCTGGAAAGTCTCCTTTTTTGGCCTTCTATCTCCCTATAGTGGCATCAGGATTACAGATGCCTGTGCCACAGATCTGGCTTTCACATAGGTTCTTATTTGAATTTAGGTCCTCAAATTATGTGGCAATTGCTTTCTCCCACTGAGCTATCTCTCCAGGGCATGGCTCTCCTTTTATTTTTTTAGTATGTAATAGAAAACAGGTGGCATTTACTTTCAGTACTTTCAAGTATGCAATTCAGTAGTATAGATTACATTCACATCAGTGTATGTAATCAATATCATCAGCATCCATCTACAGAACTCATCTTATTTAGAACTGAAATTCAGACTATATTAACAGTAACTTCCTATATCTTCTAGGACTTGTCAATCTACAAATTGAGCAGAATGGCTATATATGTGTGGGCATGCTATTCTTTTGGTCTACATGTTGTTACTTCAGTTCCACAGTGTTTTAATTACTACAATTTTGTAATAAGTTCTTTTTGTATCCATGAACTTTACCCTTTATAGATACCCCTATTAGTGGATTCATAGTGTTTGTCCTTTTGTGACTGACATTTCACTTAACATAATGCTCTACAGATTTATCTGTAGCAGGCTTTCTTTTAGGCCACCAACCAGCTCCAAATCATGACACAGAGACTTATTAGGAATGCTCGGCTTTATCTTAGCTCTTATTCATTCATTCATTCATTTATTTATTTATTTATTTATTTTTGGTTTTTTCGAGACAGGGTTTCTCTGTGTAGCTTTGCGCCTTTCCTGGAGCTCACTTGGTAGCCCAGGCTGGCCTCGAACTCACAGAGATCCGCCTGGCTCTGCCTCCCGAGTGCTGGGATTAAAGGCGTGCGCCACCAATGCCCGGTCTTAGCTCTTATTTTAATCTGTTTATCTCTATTTACATTTTGCCTTGGGGCTTTTTATCTTTCTTTCTTTCTTTCTGTATGTCCTACCTTCCTGCTTCTAGTGTCTGGCTGGCTGGTGGCTGCCTGGCTTTTGGCCCCAGGCACGTCCCTTTCTTCCTTCCCCTCTCTCTCCTAGATTTCTCCTCCTCCTTATTTTCTCTACCTACCAGCCTCTTCTATCCTTTCTCTGCCTAGCTATTGGTTGTTCAGCTCTTTATTAGACCAGTCATGTGCCTTAGGCAAGCAAGGTGAAACAAATGCAACACATCTATACAAAATTAAACAAATGTAATGCACCTTTACATTGTTAAAAAAGGCAGCAGAAAATGTAACACACCTTTACACAGTTAAAGTAATTTTCCACAGCATAAACAAATGTAACACATCGTTAAATAGTTAAAATAATTAATATTCTACAGCTTTGTTGTATGATGTATTAAAATTCATTTATTCTTTAAGGCTGGATAATGTTATTTTGTATGTATAAACCATGTTTTATTTATTTATTCACCAGTTAATAGATGTTTGGTTTTGTTCAACTTTGAGCTATTGTGAATAATCTTGTTATGAACATTGGTGTACAAGCATGTATTTCTGAGTTCCTGTTTTAAATTCTTTGGATTGATAACCAGAAGTGGAAATTCTGAACCATGTGATAATTATCTTTTTCATTTTTGAGTAATGGCTGTTTTGTTTTCTTTTTTTTAATTCTATGTAATCTTTCAATTTTTTGAGATTATATATACCCCTTCTTTTTCCCTTCCTCCAAGTCCTCCCAAGTACCACTTCTCACTCTTTTCCAAATGTATGGCCTCTTTTTCTTCAATTATTGTTACATATGTGTGTGTATATATGCTATATTGTTTTCAATACCAGAATCACCATTTTATATTTTTACTGACATAAGAATTTTGAGTTCCTGCCAGAACCACTGTCTGGTTAGCTTTTTCAGACTCTTGGATGTTTGTTCCTCTTGCAAGCCAGTTCCAAAGGCATAAGAGCCACATGGTAGCAGTGACCCCACTTCTTCTGTATTAACTTTTTGTGATACTCATACTTTTTGTCACTCTGACAAATACTGAGCAAGGAGGAAGGATTTAATTAGCTTATTACTTCACTGTAGCTATGAAGCAAAGAGTCAGTACATCAGTTACGAGTATTTTTTCCAGTTTTCCTCTATTATTCCATCTAAGCACCTAACCTATTTGGTGTTGGTGCCCTCATTCAGAATAGTTCTCCCTCTCCCCCTCCATCCCCCAGTTAATCCTCCATAGAAATACTCACAGACACACCTGAAGGTGTACTTTACCGATTTCCTAAAAGCTTTTCGGTCTACTCAGGTGGTATTCAAGATGAGCTTTCTCTGTTTTCTTCTAAAAGTTTTATCATTTTTTCTTTGTATTACATATTTGATGTTAATTTGTGCGTGTGGTACGAGATAACATGTAACTTATTTTTTTTTATATGGACATTGTTTTTCCAGTTGTGTGTTCTTTCCCTATGGAATTCAGAAAAAGTTGTCAAAAACTTATTTGGTCTTGCCTAGCATGTACAAGGCTCTGGGTTTGATCCCCAGCAGTACAAAAAAAGAAAAAAACTACACACACAAATATTTGAACAAATACAGATATTAGATATTCTATTGTCCAGACTGTTTTCATGTCTATAGCATACTGTGTGTGTGTGTGTGTGTGTGTGTGTGTGTGTGTGTGTGTTACTGAGGTTTGAACTCATGTATTTACTTATATTAGGTCAGTACTTTTCCACTGAGCCACAATCCTAGCCCCTAGTGTCATAGCTACTTTGCTTTTACGGCTGTAGATCTGTAGTAAATTTTTTTGTGTTGAAATAAGGTCTCTAGCCTTAACTGGCCAGAACTTGCTATGTAGACCAGGATGGCCTTCCTGCCATTTCTTCCCAAGTGCTGAGATTAAAGGTGTGCAACGGCATGTCTAGACCCATTTTCAGTTTTTGGAGAAAGAATCTCTCACTGTGTCGTCTGGACTCCTTTGGAATTTGCAGTCCTCTTATCAGCCTTCTAAATGCTATGATTGCAAGCATGTACCACCACATCTTTTTTTTTTTTTTTTTTCTTTTCGAGATAGGGTTCCTCTGTGTAGCCCTGGTTGTCCTAGAACTAACTCTATAGACCAGGCAGGCTGGCCTCGAACTCAGGTCCACCCGTCTCTGCCTCCTGAATGTTGGAATTAAAGGCATGCACCACCACCGTCCAGCTTGTAGGACTTTTATTATGAACAATATCCAAGTGTTTTAATACAATTTATGCATCTTGATGTATGCTTTGTTGATGTGGTTTGAAGTTTGAAAATTGAATGAGTCATATAACCTTGGGGGAAATATTTCATGTAGTCATTGAGGCATTATAAATTTTATATCTTGTTGAATTAAGCTTGGTAAATTCATTTTGTTAGGTTAATCTTTGGGAGCCAAAGCTTATTGTAACGCCAGTGCCATGCTTCCTACAAAAGATTTTTGTTTTTCTTTAATCAATGCATTATCTTGAGTACATGGCATCTGTTATTTGTATAAATATTTGTATTTTGTGTGGTTACAAATTATCCAACTGCGTTTTTTAGATACAGGAGCTCTTCTCCGATTCTGAAGACTCCATCGAGCGGTTTGTTCTGAAACGGAAGTGGTGAGCCACTGTGGTGATGCATTGGTGTATTCCTACTCAGTCCACTAGGTGGTGATAGGTCCTAAGTGAAAAATGAAGAGGGAGGCCCCTGAGAAAAATAGACAATGTTACTTGTAAAGGAATAGTAAAAGTGTTTTCTGAAAAGTAATGCAGCTAGCTTTCAAAATTTGAAGCATAACTTTAGCTTATTGTAAGATTAAAAGTACACATTCTTGGGCTAGAGAGATGACTCAGAGGTTAAGAGCACTGGCTGCTGTTCCAGAGGACCCAGGTTCAGTTTGCCACAACCACAGGGTGGCTCACAGCTGTCTGTAACTTCAGTTCCAGGGGATCTGGCACCCTCACACAGACATACATATAGGCAAAACACTAATACGCAAAAAAAGTACACATTTTAAACTGTTGTATCCTGTAATTGAGAATGACCACACAATATTAATGTTAACATATAAAGCTCAGCATTAAAAGACATTAAGAAAACGGAAAGATAGGTACAAACTGAGGGAAAATATTTGCAAATGAAGTATCTTTTAAAGGAGTTGTATCCAAAATATATAAGATTTTTAGAAATGTGTTTGCCTTTTAACACAGGTAGCCTAGGCTGACTTCAGACATGCTATGTAGGAGAGGATGACTCTGAGTGCTTGGTCTTTCTGCCTCCACCTCCCAGGTTTAGAGATTACAAGGTATGTACTGCTGTGCCTAACTTAAATAATTCTTACAGTGAAATGATGTCAGTTTTTAATTAGACCAAAAATACTGTGTGGTTCCTTGTATTGAAAATAGCTAGAATAGGAAAACTTCAGAGACAAGGTAAGATAGAGTTTCCTAGGGGATATTGGAAATAGGTGGTTAATGAGTTTCCAGCTTAGGGTTATAAAAAAATTTCTGGATCTGGACAGTGGTGATGGTTACACTGCATTGTAACCTTAACACGGTGCTGTAAAAGTCATGCTTCACAATGATTAATCTGGTCAGTATATGTTATATACACATAAAAATCATTTAATACACATGTGATTCTACTAAGATGAACTACTTAGATGATGTATACTTAGAGAGATAGCAGATTAGTGATTATCTGTGGCCTGGTATTAGAAAGGGGATTGATTGGGAATAAGCCTAAATGGTTTTTTTTTAATAGGGTCATAGAAATGTTTGTTCTTAAATTTTGGTAATAGTTACATAGCTAAATGAATATAAATTTTGTGAGTATACAGTGGATGAATTGTGTGGTATGTAAATTACACCTAAACCACACCTTTAAAAATGCCTGTGTTCTGTTGGACGGATCTAAAGGAAAAAACGTTGGTGAAATGGTTTTAAGGTTTGTGAGCTCACTTACTAGACTTTGCATTGGAAGCTTATACTTAGACAGCTGTATCCTGTGCCCTCCCCTACACAGAATCTACCACAAACTTGTTGAGGAACATTTGGTATGTGGTTCTTCTGATGGACCCAGAGTTAATGACACATCCTATTCAGGCTGAGTAGAAAAAGCTGCCTTCAAACCCTGGAATTATAGCTTATCTCTTTCTATATAGTTTATATACATATTCTGCTGATTGGTGAGTGGAGGGATTGTGTCTGTGTTACTGAAAGTGGAGAATCCATATAAAACAGTGGTTCTCAACTCGTGAGTTTTAAACCCTTGGGGTTGTTGATTAACCCTTTCACAGGGGTCACCTAAGACCACATTAAGACCATCTTAAACACAGATACTTACATTATGGTTCGTAACTAGCAAAGTTACAGTTATGAAGTAGCAATGAAAATAATTTTATGGTTGAGAGTCACCACAACATGAGGAATTGTATTAAAGGGTCTCAGCATTAGGGAGGTTGAGAACCACTGCTCTAGAGGCACCATGTGAGATCACGATACTTTGGGCAGTACTAGGTGCTGTTTACAAAGCTCTTTTACATGGCTTCACTCACAGTGATAATGACAGATACAGGATGTGTCTTTAATTTCCTGTGTTCTAATTATCTATGATATAGCTATTTATTTGAGTCCCATTTTTTGAAAACATCCTTCAACTCATATAATTGTCTTCTCTACTGTATCTAGCATTTAATTTTTTCTAAGAAAAGCCACATAAGATTTTGGCTGTTGAAGTAGAATTCCTTATTGATGTAGTTAAGCCTACTGATATTCTAGATTGAAGGAAATGACACACAATCTATCAGCATATCAGAAAGAAAGCTCTTAGATTTCTTAAAAAATTAAACAAACAAAAAACCTTCATTAATTTCTAGGGATTCTAGGAATTTCATCCAAGTAGAATCATATATTGTACATAGTTTTCATATGTGTATAGTATAAATTAAAATAACTCATAATTATCACAGCACATGTGTGAACTGTAGATGGATTTTTCTTTGGGCCACCAGCTCACCAAAACAAAAACAAAAACAAAACACTTGGAGACTTATTATTAATTATGAAATCTCAGCCTTAGCTTACACTTGTTTCTAACTAGTTCTTTTTTTTTTTAATTAATTTTTATTTTATGTGCACATTTGTCTGTGTGAGGGTATCAGTTCTTGGAGTTACAGACAACTGTGAGCTACTATGTGGGTACTGGGAATTGAATCCAGGTCTTCTGGAAGAGCAGCCAATGCTCTTAACCACTGAGCTATCTCTCCAGCCCCCCTAACTAGTTCTTATAACTTAAATTAACCCATATCTTTTAATCTACAATCTATGTTCTTTTACATGTTTCAGTTACCTTTATTCTGTACTCATCCTCCTTCTCCATCTGGCTGGTGACTCTGTCTTCTTTCCAGTGTTCTCTCTCTGCCTGGAAGTCCCAGAAGTCTCCTGCCTAGCTATTGGCTGTTCAGCTTTTTATTACGCCAATCACAGGAATACATCTTCACAGTGTACATGTATCCCACAACATTCCTATATTGTCTATATAAAAAAGGGAAGGTTTTAATACTTAACACAGTAAAAAAAACTATTTACAATAAGAACAATTATCAGGCCGGGTGGTGGTGGCACACGCCTTTAATCCCAGCACTCTGGAGGCAGAGCCAGGTGGATCTCTGTGAGTTCAAGGCCAGCCTGGGCTATCAAGTGAGTTCCAGGAAAGGCGCAGAGCTACACAGAGAAACTCTCTCTTGAAAAACAAAACAAACAAACAAAAAATAACAATTATTAGGTAAGAATTACATTTACAACATCCAGTCTATCTGTATTTGGCAAATTCAGAGAAAATATTCTATTATTTATTCTGTGTTGGTGAGTCAAAAGTTTTGTACCTAATTTACTTTCTATGCTAACTTGTATTACAAACACAAAACTATCTTTTTATGTCTCTCAACCTTATGCCCTTTACATCTCTTTTGTGAGTTTTCTGTTTTTTCTTTTTTGAATCTGGTAACAAAACTGTAACTGTAACTATCTAGTCTTTAACCCCATCAAAGACTGGAGAAGGATATAATATTACCTGAGTCAACAGGAAGTGCAGAGCAAGTAACTTCCAAAACTATAGAAATGACAGAGACATCTGGCTTCGTTCTTCTGTAACATTGGGCATCCATCTTCAGCTTACAGGTCTAGAATATCTGACAGGTTTTTCTGTAAAGCAGGAATTTTGAAGGACTGTCCTACCTTATCTTTTCAAAGTTGGACAGTTGCTTTCTTTTGTGTTGTGCTAGTCCAGTTTGGACAGCATACTGTCAGTAGTTGAAGCAAGGGCAGTTTCTTGCCCAAATGACTAGCTTTGACATAAAGCAAACTCCATATCTTTGATGCCTATCATCTTTTCTTGAAGTAAATTGGTGCTGCCAGGAGCAGATGTGTCTCACTGTCATGAAAAAACCTTAATTAAAACATTATAAATGCCATATTCTGTAGGCGTGTGAAGTGTTTGAAGACTATCACTCTATCGCAAATATATCTTATATATCTTATGTATGACCTTGAAGACATACCTAACATGACTGCAAGTTTGATTGTTATGGATGACTAACTACTAACCTGCATTTCTTAATTATCCTAAATGGTTTATAATAATGGCTTTAAGGACTAGAACTTTACATTTTTAAGTGAGCTGCATAGGTACAAAACCTTAAACAAGAGTAGAAACATAACATACAGCATAAAAAAAAACCCTTAAATTTGTGTCAGTATATAAAAATCCATACCCATGTAAAATACTTGAAACTAATGGTTGTTCGAAAGTAGACTCAACAATCCACCCTTTTATTCCATCATTTCTATACTGTATCTCCCCTTTTTCTTTCAGAAAGAGATCCCTGAATCTAATCTTCTTTGTTCTGTTTTTTCCCTGATCATGACCAACAACTTGTAACCAACCCCCTTAAATGATGATAAATATCCATAATCCATTGAACAACCAAAAACCATCCACCCCTCTTCTTGGGAATGTGAGTGTCATATTCTCTAGATTGCTTCCTGTTATCTCAGGGTGTTGGCATCTTTAGGGGATCCTATGAAAATTGGGATAATGACCAAGTACTGGGAGAGCTAGCTATATTATTTTTTGTTTAGTCTCTGTGTGATGGGAAAGTGTAGAGCTTTTCTGAAGTCTTGGCTGGACAGTCTGTGTGGCTAGACCATGTCAGTTAGCAGCTTTGAAGTTGTTCTGGATGCAGAATTTTGAGGAAACTGCAATAGAGGCATTCTGAGAGGCTGGATCACCTAGGCTACTCGTCTTTTTTGGTATCTGGTCTTTTTTTTTTCTGAAAACACATAAACTTTTAAAGGTAACATATATCTGTATTAACACAAGTATGGAATTATGGTGTGTAAAGTCAGCTAAAGATGATTTTTTTGTTTTTATGTTTGAGCAGGTCAAAGGCTTTATAAGTCTGCTTGGACTATATAACCAAATCTCTATCCATGCCATAGACATAAATCCTAATTGGCTTTAGTAATAAAAACCTGGAGCCAGATTTATGGGGTAAATGCTGAAAGATCAGTAAAGGAGCCAGCCACTAGAGACACTTCTTACCTCTACTGAATCATCAGCCTGAAAGTGTTGAGCTCCTGTCTCCACCTTGCCTCATCACTCTTCCTCTCTCTGCCCCGCCATATCACTTCCTGTTTCTTCCTCCCAAGTGCTAGGATTAAAGGTGTGTGCCAACATTGCCTGGCTTCTAGTGGCTAGCTCTGCACTCTGATTTTCAGGCAAGATTTATTTGTTAAAGCACAAACAAAATATCACTACAAAGGCTGGCATGTAATAATAAGATAGGAGGATTCTATAGCCAACTAGATTTATCATGTTTCTCCAGTTTCATCAAAGCTATTCCCATAGGAGAGGGATCAGCATATATGACATCTCTCATGTAGTCTTGTTTTTTTGTTTATTTTTTTAATGTTTGTAGTCAAGATTTTCGGGAGATCTCTCCCAAACAGATTTTATCTTCATTAATTTTGAAGAGAACCATAACTTTTTGTTTCCTGTGGAAACAAAGGCATAACCCAATGCAACATATTTTTTTACTTCATTCTGAAGTTAAGATGTTGTTAAAATATATAGGTTGGTTTAATTTAGCAGTTTCCACAATCCAATGTCCTTTAGCAGCTATCGTTTTTTTTTTTTTTTTTTAATACATTAGCATTTTAAAAATTGAAAGTCAACAATGTGCCCTGCAGGATCCAGACATCCCTATGTATTTTTCATCCTCATGTTGCTTATTCTTTTTATATCACTTTTCTCTTTCTTTAAAGACTTTATTATTTTTAAACTTTATTTCTTTTTCTATAATTGTCTATACCCATTTTTTTTTTCTTTCTTTAGCACCTAAGTACGTTTTAAACACACTGTAACCTGTTCAGAGGTTTTGTTGGCCTTGACCTGGCTTTTCTTTCTTTTCTCTCTTTCTCACTTTCTCTCTCTCTCTCTCCCTCCCTCCCTCCTTTTTCTTTCTTTCTTTCTTTCTTTCTTTCTTTCTTTCTTTCTTTCTTTCTTTCTTTCTTTCTTTCTTTCTTTCTTTCTTTCTTTCTTCCTTCCTTCCTTCCTTCCTTCCTTCCTTCCTTCCTTCCTTCCTTCCTTCCTTTCTTTCTTTCTTCCTTTCTTTTTCTTTTTCTTTTCTTTTTTTCCAGAGCTGAGGACCAAACCTAGGGAGTTGTGCTTGCTAGGCAAGCACTCTACCACTGAGCTAAATCCCTAACCTCTTTCTTTCTTCTACTTTTTTTTTTTTCTTGTGTGTGTGTGTCTACAGCCTCCTGACCATGTGAGCCGAATCTTAAACTGCTAGGCTACCTTGGGCAGCTCTGTGCTGGTGGCTGCCTCCGCCCCCCTCAGTTCTGTGAGAACCTAGTTTCATGTTGATGGGTACCATCCCAGAGCTGCATTTACCTTTCCCATCTCTGGGAATTTTTTGTGTCTGTAGGAGTTTATATCCAGTGCTTGCTGCTCAAGTGCTCACCTACACAGCAGGGCCTCTTAAAAGTGTCTCTGTGTGCTGCTTTCTGTGTAGCCAAGAGACTGCTTTCTCAGACCCTATATGGATATTCGAGCCACTATGTTGGATGCCATGTGTACATGGATTTTTCTTTGGGCCACCCGCTCACTAAGAAAACTCACCAAAAAATGACATGGAGACTTAGGAAAGCTCTACCTCAGTTTAGGCTTATTTTTAACTAGTTCTTATAACTTAAATTAACCCATATCTTTTAATCTGCTTTTTTTATGTGACTTGGTTACCTTTACTCTGTACTCATCCTGCTTCGTTTCCATCTGGCTGGTGACTCTGTTTTCTTTTTTTCCAGTGTTCTCTCTCTGGAAGTCCTGCCTATCTCTCCTGCCTAGTCATTGGCCATTCAGCTTTTATTATACCAGTCATGGCAATACATCATTACAGTGTACAAATATTCCACAGCAGTGGAGTTCAGAGGACAACTTGCAGAAGTTGGTTCTCTCAATCATTTGCGTTCTGGGAGTTAAACATAAGCCATCAGGCTTAAATAGCAAGCACTTTTCCTGCCAGACCAACGCTTTTCATTTATATCAAAAGTTGTTAGGTGACACAATCTGAATTTTAACCTTCTTCATTCCTACTTTTGTAAAACTCCAGATAATCTGATGTGTTTGGAGTGAGCTACTTCATAGCAATGCCAGGGTTTTATGCACCTTGAAGAGTGGTGGAAGACATATCAGGCAATAGTTAGAAAGTGGGCAGCATGAAACGTGTCTACAGGGGATAAGTAGCCAATATTTTACTAGTGCATTTACTTTACTTTAGACAAGCCTCCAGTATTTGAGAAGTCACCCAATGAGCTTGTGAAAATATACACATTTCTGATCTATGATAAATACTGAGGAATGTGCATTTTTAACAGCAATACTAGATGATTATGGTACACAGCCAGGTTTCAGAAACACTTGTCTTTGAACCTCATACTTTCTCTGCTTTCTTTCTTTCTTTCTTTCTTTCTTTCTTTCTTTCTTTCTTTCTTTCTTTCTTTCTTTCTTTCTTTCTTTCTTTCTTTCTTTTTGGTTTTTTTTTTTGTTTTTCGAGACAGGGTTTCTCTTGTGTAGCTTTGCGCCTTTCCTGGAACTCACTTGGTAGCCCAGGCTGGCCTCGAACTCACAGAGATCCGCCTGCCTCTGCCTCCCAAGTGCTGGGATTAAAGGCATGCGCCACCACTGCCCGGCCCTCTCTGCTTTCTTGTTATTCTTTCTCTTTTTGATTTCTTGTTTTAGTACAACTATATTCTCTCCTTTCCATCCTGTCTATGAGAAGAAAGCTAAATTGACAAGACTGTTTCTCTCGGGGCTGGAGAGATGGCTCAGAGGTTAAGAGCACTGGCTGTTCTGCCAGAGGTCCTGAGTTCAATTCCCAGCAACCACATGGTGGCTCACAACCATCTGTGATGAGATCTGGCTCCCTTTTCTGGCCTGCAGGGATACATGCAAGCAGAACACTGTATACATATTGAATAAATAAATCTTTAAAAAAAAAAAAAAAGACTGTTTCAAGACTGTTTCTCTCTTAGACTTAAGTTTGTATGACTTGCAAATAAGGCTCATGTTTTTATTTCATTAGTAGGAAAGATTTGGTGGCTCATCTTCATTATGAAATTTGGAGAGCTGATATTATATTTTAATTTTTGCTACCATAAAATGGGTTTTTCCCATCTCACTTAGTTGTTTTTCTTATTTTAAGAATGTATTTTCCAAAGGTAAGACTAGATGGGCCTCAGTTTTGGTCAAGAGATTTTTTTTTTTAAATGTATTTGAACCATAAAAACCAGAGTATTCATAATAAGACATATAATCATTCAAAAGAATGAGAAAGAATTGATGGGGACAGGGAGATGGCTTATTAGGTGTCTGAAGACATGAGTTTGCTTCCTAGTACCTTTGTAGAAGCTGGGAAAGGCCGTAGGCACCTATACTTTCATTACCAATAAAGTGGAGATAGGAGGATTTCTGGAACTTGGTTGATTTCTAGTTTTGCAGAATAGGTATGCCCCAGGTTTGACAAAAGAGTGGAGAGTGATTGAGGAATATCCCTGACACCTACTTCTGGGTTATACATTCACCAACATACATTACATGCACATATGTGTACACACACACACACACACACACACACACACACACACACAGGAGCTGTAGTTATTGGTGGTAGAGTGCTTGTCTATCATACACAAAGCCTTTAGTTTAACTTCCAGCACCACATACACCAGGCTTGGTGGTACACATCTGTAATCCCAGCACTTGAAAGGGTAAGGCAGGAGAATCAGAAGTTCAAGGCCATTTTCAGTTACCCAATGTGGGATACATAAGATCTGGCTTCCCCCTCCCCCAAATGATGCTAAATGTTGTTTGTTAAGTGTATATAGCTGAGTGAAAAGGTAAATTAAAGAGCAATGAGCTCAATTTGTTACCATTGAACTTCCCCAAAATTAGTTGTTCTCAGTTTTACATGTAGATAAGGGAATAATATTTTACCTCATTGTCTTTACTGTAATACTACCAAATGGATGTTCTTAAGTGGTTTTCACAGAAGGGGAATGCATTTGACATGAGAATAGATTTTCAATTTTATTTCATGTACTTGAATTTTAAAATAATGAACATGTGTTTCTTTTTAATTTAAAAATTATGAAAGCATTGTTTTCTTTCTTTTTTCTTTTTTTCTTTCTTTTTTTTGGGGGGGAGGGGTTGAGACAGGGTTTTTCTGTGTAGCTTTGGAGCCTGTCCTGGAATTCACTCTGTAGCCCAGGCTGTCCTCGAACTCACAGAGATCCGCTTCCCGAGTGCTGGAATTAAAGGCATGCACCACCACTGCCCAGCGAAAGCATTGTTTTTAAATATGATGTTAATAGCATATTATTCATTTTGCCTGTAATAGTACAATTTCCTCAAACTTATTATAATTGAGAAAGAAACGAAAAGTACTAGCAATTATAGAGCTTCCTTCATATTAGAAGCAAAGAAACTAAAGAAGCTTTAACTACAAAATTGGAGTCCTATCTGGAGCAGTGATTATCTGGTGATTATCTGGGAGTACTTTTGCTTCCTTGTGCTTTTTTGGTCCGCAGTTTGCATTCATTGATCAGTGAGTTGATTGACATTCAAACCCACCGACAGCAATGAATGTTGAGTGCAGCCTTCAGTGTTTCCATTTGATGAAATTGCCTTGGTCTTCCCTATCTCCTGGGTCTTCTTTCCACAATGGTTCTTTGAAGTCTGTTATGTGTTAGTAACCAACCATTTGTATGGTTGAGGACTCATAAATATAGATAACCTCGACTGCAGAGCAAGAAATCCTTCAACACCGAAAAGTTATGAAGAGGAACATGCCATCTGAGAATTTCACGGGTAGCTCTGATCACATGGACTGGGGTGTTGATGTCTGTAAAGCATCTTTTGTAAAACAAAAGATTCACCTTTTGTTTCGAATTGAGAAGTATAATAAGTACTTCTTTTCAAGATAAAGTAGCATTGATTATGTTTGTAGTTTAGTAATTGTTTATGTAGCTAGTATTTTCTATAGGCTAGAAATAATTCAAATTACTCTCATACATCTCACTAAATCAAAACTGTGATATATAGGCTTTCTCATGTTCCTTTCTACACTTGAAAAAGCAAGCTTGGATACTTAGGGTCACATAGCTAGGAGGTGACCCAAAATTCATTCTGTATCTTTTTGCTTGAAATTAGGAAATATTTAAATAAGCACATGGAGATGGAAATCGGCAGAAAGTAACTGGTACTTTCATGGGGGCTGTCAAATCCTAACCATAATAACTGCAGTTTCAGGTACAATATGTAAGTTGTATAGACATTGAACAGTTTTGTACTATTTTTGCTGACTAAATCCTCTCCTCGCCCCTAAAGCAAAATCTTGTAAGAATGTGGAAGAAATGGGAATAACATATTTAACCAGATTTTATTATTATACTAAATAGATGTTTTTAATACATGCTGTTTCTCTCACTAGAATGGCACATTTGAGTGCATTTGGTCCTCTGATGGCATTCTTCATAAATTGTTAAAATGAAGCATTTGGTTATCAAAATATTACAAAAAGCCAACAATGAAGAATGTAAATACATGGAAGCTTTTAAAAAGTTGCTGATTCCCTTTAAAGAACAGGCCATAGGACTATTTCACGTGATGTCATATGATGTGACAATACAGCCTATTCCTTGCATCAAGAAATTTGTTGTCTGTAAGGATCCCAAGGTACAGTCAACGGTCGGTGGTTTTTTCTTTTTTAATCCCAAACTCACCGACAGCGTTGAATGTTCCATGGAGTCCTCTTAAGGCTGGCTTGGTTTCCCATCTTTGGTCTGCTCTCATATTCTAAGGACCAGTGAGTAGTTCCACCACTGCTGTGGGGTCTCTCTCACTGTTTCCAAGGTTTCAAGTTGAGTATGCTTAAATTATGACGTTACTTTACATACAACAAAGAGGTGTTGGGCAGCAGGATTGTAAGATTGCCGTTTGTACTGCTGACTCAAATGGACATCTGTGCAAATGATTTTCAGTGGACTATCATTCTGAAAATGTTATTTTCCAATTTTATAGTAATATTTTAATTATAAGGGTACAAGAACCAGAAAGACTGTAACATACATTGGGGACTGCTATGTAGTAGGGTTTGTCTATTTAACTCCAGCCCATGTTTCCCTGAGAAAACCCTGACTTACCCAGAGTCACATAGCCAGAACTTGAACAGTGAACTTGTGGTTCTATGCTCATTGTTGTACTGGTTCCTCCTGCCCACCACAGGACTTGCTCATAACTCAGGTAGAACCTTCACTACAGAGCTTAATCAAACAAGTAAATCCTTCTTGTTTGCCTGTAATAATAGAAAATAGGTCTAAAGCCATATGTTTCAGAGGAAAAGATGAAAACAAAACTGCCTGGCTGAGAATCATGGGCCACTAAATTACCACAGAAGTACTACTGGTGCCCCTTGAATTATTTTCCCTATTGAAAGAACAAAATTCTATGTATACTCTAGTACAGAGAGTGGAGCTGGAAAGATGGGTCAGCAGCCAAGAACCTGTACTACTCTCGAAGAGAACTTACCTTATAACCACCTGTAACTCCCAGGTTCCTGTTGCAGGGGGGATCCATCACCTCAAACCTTCATGGGCACCTAGAGTCACATGCACATACCCACACATATATACATAATTAGTAAAAATCTTAAAACGAATGCAGAGAGTAACTAAAATATCAGATATATCTGACCTTTGTTTTGGATAGTTATTTTTATTATTTATTAACTGACTTTCTTTTTCCTTTCCTCTCTTCCTTTCTTCCTTTTTTTATTCTTCACAGAATCTCACATGTAGCCTTGGCTGACATCCGCCTGCCTCTGCCTCTCAAATGCTGGGATTAAAGGCCTACATTACCACCACCTGGCTCAAATATTTTTTTTGTTGTTGTTGTTTTGTTTTAATTTTGGTTTTGGATTTTTCAAGACAGGATTTTTCTGTGTAGCTTTGTGCCTTTCCTGGAACTCGCTCTGTAGCCCAGGCTGGCCTCAAACTCACAGAGATCTACCTGCCTCTGCCTCCTGAGTGCAGGGATTAAAGGCGTGCACCACCACTGCCCGGCTCAAATTCATTTTTTAAAGTAGCCAAATGGCACTTCTTGAGAGAAAAATGAGAACTGTTGACATTCTAAGCTTACCACTTGGAGGCTTTGCAGAGTTTCTGTTGTGATATGTAAGCATAAATGTAAGAAAGAAATGAATGTAATCAAGTCTCTTCCTGTGTAGTATTTTTAAAACTTTGTATCAGATTTGTTTTAAATGGTCTTTTCCTGTGTCTGGTAAGAGTTGCCAAGCTTTATATTATTTTGAACAGATAATCAGAAATAGTGATTTCAGTTGCACCAAACTACAAAAAATACAATCCACTATTCTTCAGTGTTAGCACTCTGAGAATCCCTTTTATATCTCTGTAGGAAGAGTGTAAGGCAGGGTTTTTGAATGTGTAAAGATATTTTCTGTTTCATTTAAGATCCCTCCCTCCCTTCCTCCCTCCCTCTCTCTCTCTCTCTCTCTCCCCCCCTCTCCCCCTCTCCCTCTCTCCCCCTCTCTCTCCCTCTCCCCCTCTCTCTCCCTCTCCCTTCTCCCCCTCACTCCCTCTCTCCCTCTCCCTCTCTCCCTCTCCTCCTCTCTCCCCCTCTCTCCCCCTCTCTCCCCCTCTCTCCCCCTCTCTACCCCTCTCTACCCCTCTCTCCCCCTCTCTCTCCCTCTCTCTCCCTCTCTCCTTCCCTCTCCCCCTCCCCTTTCCCCGGACAGAGTTTCTCTGTGTAGTTAGTTCTGGCTGTCCTTGAGCTCATTTTGTACACCAGGCTGGCCTTGAACTCAAGAGATCTACCTACCTCTGCCTCCACACCAAGCTACTTTTCATCATTTAAAGGTCTTTATTGTCCTTATTCTTTCAATTTGCTTTAAGCCTTTAATTTTGGCCTGGAGAAATGGCTTAGTGATTAAGAGCATTGACTACTTTTACATAGGACCCGGGTTCACATAGCAGTTCACAACTGTTACTCCAGTTCCAGGGACACCCTCACACAGACAAATGTATACATAAAATACAAATAGATAAATAATAAAAATATAAGCCTTTAATTTTAGTTTCTTCACTTTTAAGGTACACATTGGTTATTTTCCCCTTTTTATTGTTATTGTTAATTTTTTTTAAAGTGTGTGTGTACATGCTCATGCACCACATGTGTGCAGGTGCCCATGGAGTTTTTAATTTTTATTTTAAAAAAAATTATTTCATTGCATGCCTGGTGCTAGACATGGTTGTGAGCTACCTGCCTTAATTGCTGGGGACCAAACTCCCACCCTCTGGAGGTGCAGCAAGCACTGAATCACCTCCACAGCCTCCCATTGGGTCTTTTAAAATGAATTTGCCTAAGGGATTTATGCAGTGATGTACTCCGAAGAAGTTAAAAAGTTAAAGGTCACCTTATCTAACAGTTACATAGCTAAACATTTACTAATTTGGTTTCAATGTTTAATTCTTAGTTTAAACTGGTTTTGAGTTTGTCAGACATTACCACGCCATTATAATTTCACTCACCTCCTTTCTTTTCTAATGATACCTGAATACTCAAACACACATTCTCTCCCCACCCCACTGCCCCAACTCCCACAAGGCGTTGTGAATATTTCTAGAGGCTTTCTGGGCCTCTTGAAATTGGGAGAAACAAGTAGTAGAAACTCAATGAAACAGTATGGCTGGGTGATACATAGTAGAGAGTTGCTGTATGAGATAGTAGCCTTTCTACTTACTTTTCACATTTTGTGCAGGGAACATTGCCAGAAACATTTGGGGTCATTCACATGAGGACAAATGTTTGTTTTAAAAATGATAGCATGTCAGCATGACTCCTAGGCATCCCTTAGTCAAAATGCTGGTTACTGTTGTGCCCTTTTACTGACTAAAGCTGTAGAACCTTCGGGACCGTTTCTCCTTTATTACAGCCCCTGACATCACAAGCCCAGTATCATCTAGGTGAGATACATACAGCAGATGACAAAGACAATAAATAACCTGCGTGCTGGTGGAAAAATGAGTGTTAATTTTGCCTTGAAGTGCTAGAAATGCTGTATCTAAGCAGATAGTATCTCATCTGGGTTTAGAAGGCTTAGTTGGATTTTCACTAGACAGAAGGAAAAGAACTCCAATGGAGGAGAAAGGCATTGACAGGACAGTCTAGAAAAGGAGTGTGTAGACACTGATGGGTAGTGACAGTAGCCTCAGACTTTCAGTTATTTTCTGCTTAAAATGTGCAAAAGATAGTACTTACTGCATATACAACTTTGTAAGTTAAATATGGTCATATATTCAAAAATGCATGTTTAATTGCTGTGTTTTTTCCAGTCACTGCTCTTGACTTATACAAAATAGAACAACTGAAGTGTATTATAATAGACTTTTCCAAATTGGACGAATATTTGGTTTTCCTTTTAAAATGACTGTAGTTTAAATTTTTCATGTTACATGTTTGCAAAAGCAATATGATCATATAAAGAGAACAGATTGTGGGAGAACACTCAATTTGTAGAGTTAGGGGAATTATATATCATCTCTATTTGTGTGTCCTGTATAAACTAGAGATCATGATAATATATACTTCATAGATAGTTGTGAGAACTAACATAGCAGATGTAAAAACCTCTATTTATAACTTCCAGTATTTTCCTGCTATTTCAAAATGACTTACTTTTTTTTCTTTTTTGGTTATTTGAGACAGGATTTCTCAGTGTAGCACTGGCGATCTTGGAACTTGCTTTGTAGACCAGGCTGGCCTGGAACTTCCAGAGATCCTTCTGTCTCTGCCTCCTGATTGCTGGGATTAAAGACATGAGCCACCACTGCCCAGTTGATTTACATTATTAAAATCAATTATAGCCACCCTTTATATGTTATTAAATAAAACTGAATGTTTTGCCTAGGAGTTCTTTTAGTCCACATACATAACATAAAAACTTCTGTCTTCAGTCAGAATAGCCTTGCATTAGCATTATATATGCATGTGTGTGTGTGTGTGTTTGAGATGGGGTCTCACTATGTAGCTCTGGCTAGCCTGGAACTTGCTGTGTTTGCCAGGTTGGCTTCAAACTCATCAATTGTTGGGATTAAAGGAGTATACCATCACTCCCAGCATGTATGCATCTTTTGAAGACATTTTAAATTAATGCTTTATCACTTTATTAGGAAGGTTTTCTTCTCTCACACATTCTATTTTCTTTAATCTGTAAAGTGAGAATATAGGTACCAACCTCATTTATTGTGATGGGGTAAGTCAAGTTGTTAAGTTAGGTAGCATAATTGAAAACCCTATGCAAAGGTATGGACTATCTCCAAAAATATTTACACATAAGACACAGAATATTTTTATTTTTTGGTTTTTTGAGACAGAGCTTCTCTGTGTAGCTTTGGAGCCTGTCCTGGAACTCCCTCTGTAGCCCGCCTCTGCCTCTAACTCCCAAGTGCTGGGATTAAAGGTGTACATCACTACTGCCCGGCAAAACACAGAATTTTGAAAGCAACTTGAATTACTAAGTTTAAGAACTCATCTATCACTTTGCTGGGGAGTCAGGTAATAAAACTTTGTTGCTGCTGGTCTCTGTCTGGTAGGAGTAGCTTGCAGATGGGATACTGTTACTGCCAGCCAGTCTTAACCTTCTCTATAGCATAGAACTAGAAGCATGGTTCCTGGAAGAATAGATATTGACTTCACCAAGTTTTATACTAATTACAGACATCAGTCATTAATTAGCTTGTAACTCTACTTTCTTTCTTTCTTTTTTTCTTCTTTTTTTTTTTTTTGGTTTTGTGCCTTTCCTGGAACTCGCTTTGTAGACCAGGCTGGCCTCGAACTCACAGAGATCTGCCTGCCTCTGCCTCCCAAGTGCTGGGATTAAAGGCATGTGCCACCACTGCCCGGCAACTCTACTTTCATAATTACATCTTCTAAAAGAAATTGCCAAATGAGGAATTACACAATATTTGCATGAACTTAATCTTTGGAAGTGATCTTGTGCTAATTCTAATTTTAAGTTAGGCTGAATGAATGTGTTACTTCAATGCAATGTCAGAAAGAAGCCTGCTGAATAGTGTCTGATTCAGTACTGGGAAGGAGTAAAACAAGAGCCTCCAAAGCTTCTGGTTTGATGGGCCAGCAAGATGGCTCCATTGGTAAGAGTGCTTGCTGCCAAACCTGATGGTTGTGTTCAATCCCTGAAGCTCATGTGATGGAAAGAGCTAATTCCTGCAAGTTGGTGTTTGATTACTGTGCCATGACATACATACCACTCTCCCCATTCACAAATTTGTATGTGTGCACATACATGGCACATATTTATACACAATATGTGGCACACACACTAAATAAAATTAAATTAAGAAATAAGATAGTGGTTGTTTTGCTAAAGGAAGGGTAGGAATTGGAAATTTAAACTAAGTGGTTAAGACTAGAGAGATGGCTGAGCAATTAGAGCACATACTGCTTTTGCAGAGAACCTGAGCTGTAATTTAGGTGGCTAACTCCTGCTCCAGGCTACTCTGACACCTGCACACCCTCCCAACACAATTAAAAGTAATCGATCTTTCATAAACTCAGTAGCTTGGAACATTTTGTTATTTGGCACAATAATAAGAGGAAGTAAGTAGGCCAGGACACTATAAGATGGCAAATTGATTTTTGTTCTTCAAATGGAACATGCACTTTAGCATCTGTCCAAATTCTCTAAGGACCACCTGGCTTTTCTATCCCATAGTTAACATTGATTTTATATGTTGGAGGTATTTTTTAAAAATTTCCAATCCCATAGGAATCGGATCTTTTTCTTTTCTGTGTCAAATTAATCGGATCTTTTTCTTTTCTGTGTCAAATTAATTCCTAGGCTGTCTATTTTCAGTGACCAGCTCTTTTGAGTAACTGTACCAGGTTACTGTACCAGTAACTGTTCAGTTAAACTGAGTATATGAGTTAAGAATGTAAAGCCATAGGGCTGAAGAGGTTGCTCTGTGGCTAAGAGCACTGGCTGTTTTTACAGAGAATCCATGGTGGCTCACAGTCAACATCTATAACTCTAGTGAATCCAAATGCTATCTTCTGGCTTCCTCAGGTAACAAGCACACATGAGGTGCATAGACATACGTTAAGGCAAAATACTCAACTTAAAAAGTGGTAAATCTGCCAGGCAGTGGTGACACATGCCTTTAGTCCCAGCACTCTGGAGGCAGAGGCAGGTGGATTTCTGTGAGTTTGAGGCTATCCTGGTCTACAGAGTGAGATCCACAACAGCCAGGGCTACACAGAGAAACCCTGTCTTTAAAAACAAAACAAAAAAAGTAGTAAATCCATTACACAGTTAAAATAAGTACCCTTTCCTCACCCAGTGCAGAGCAGTGAACCTAGAGCCTTGTGTATGTGAGGGAAGTGCTGTGTTACTCTAGCTCTACCTAAGATACATTTTAAAAAAAAAAAAAAAACAGTAAAAAAATGTATTTTCTGGGCCAAAGTTGTATCTCACAGATAAGTACTGATCTGGCATGGGTGAAGTCCTCATTTGGAGCCCCCCCCCCCAACACTACAAATCATCAAACAAAAAATAATTGTGAAAAAACAAAAGATTATTAAAATCATAAAAGAGATAGAAACCAAAATACATCTGGTGGCTTGAAAGGACTTTTCCTAAACTGATATCCAACTTAAGATTCTCACCAGCTCATTATTTAATTGCCATGAGTACCAACTACTGATGAGTTTTGTTCCTATCTCTTTTATGGCTTTAATAGTACTTTTTGATGCCTGGTGGTATAGATATTGGATATAGGGAGCAGGGCAGTGTGGTTATATCAAGCACATCTCCCTTTTTTATGTTTTCTTGCAATTATGTATAAAACTAAATTTGTATGACTAGTGACCTTTTTATATGTAAAGTGATTGTAGACCAGGCTGGCCTTGAACTCACACCTGGCTCTGCCTCCCCAGTGCTGGGATTAAAGGCATGCACCACCACCGCCCGTGGGGCTTTCTTAATACTGTATTAAAATTAATACTGTATAAAAATTGTATTTTGGAGTCTTGGTTTTGTTTTGTTTTTGAGACAGGGTTTCTCTGTGTATCCCTGGCTGTCCTAGACCTCACTCCGTGGACCAGGCTGGCCCCAAACTCAGAGATCCATCTGCCTCCTGAGTGCTGGGATTAAAGGCGTGCACCACCACCACCACCACCACCACCACCACCACCACCACCACCGCCCGGCAGACTCCCTCCTTATAATGAGGCCAGATTAACTAAAATATATATGATTAAAGTTGATGTTGACAGTCAAAACAATGAAAGGAACACCCAATGGGAATAATGATGCCTATTCAAGGTCATTGAGTAGACAGGTTTTGGAGAGGAAGGTTATGGAGGAACTGTGGGCTGCTGAAAACGTACATTAGTACATGGATGTGGGTAGTTATTATGTGGGAGTATACAGGTGTGAAAATCCATCAGACAAAAACTTAAGATAGTTCATCTTGTCATGTGTAATTTCTACTTCAAAAAGTAAAATAGTAATTGTATCAGGAAAATACAGTTGTTGAATGTGCATGGTAATTATTGTATAGTCACTGTATTTTCATGAAATTGGAAGTATTTTGGAATACCCTTTAAAGACTGGCACACAAAAGTCAAGGTATATTTTAGATTAAAGACTTTTCCAGTATTTTTTTTTTCTTGGATGTTAGAAAGGGAAATAGAAGATAAACTCTCATACCATGAGACGTGTGGAAGTGCAATGTCAATTTATGGGAGGTTCTCTTATCATACGAGTTCCAAGCTTGAAATCAGATTGTTAGGCTTGGTAGCAAGCACCTTTTACCTGCTTAGCCATCTTGCCACCCCAATCAATTTCTCTCTTCTTTCCTTTTGTGTGTGTGTTTTGTTTTTTTGTCTTTTTAGACAAGGGAAATGCTCCCAAGCTATACACAGCACTTACTACATACCCTCTGTGAGGATTACATAATGCATAGGTACTGGAGATGAATTAAGATTCTCTTTTTCCCCAAGAAGATCGAGATCCAGGACAGGCACGAAAACTACACAGAGAAATCCTGTCTTGAAAAACCAAAAAAATAAAAAAATAAAAAAAAAGAAGTAGTAGTTCTACTCTTGGGGAAGCATTGCTTCTGAAACAGATAAATTACAATCCACTAATTGCATTTGCTCATTGAGTTTAGTATTTTGTTTACTTTGTAAGTAAGCTAACAGTAGCCAGTCCACAAGATTGATCGTTTGACTTAACGTTCATGGGATTTCTCATCAATTCTAAAATATGCTAATTTGCTTGTAGTTTTGCCTCTTTAGCCACCTCTTCTGATTTGCCCAGAATTGACAATTTGTGGAGTGTCAGAACTATAACAACTAGTATAATACAGGAAGGCAGTTATAAGACAGCTTCCAGAATTGGTCATTCTGGTTCTAAATAATGTTTCTTTTATCTAAGAAAGATGTGAGCATGTACATGTAACTTTAGCTGTTTGGTTTGTCAGGAGTAAGGTGAGAGTAGGAAACACTGATTGCTTTTTGCCTGTAGAAAGCAGGCTTCCTTGAATTTATACATATTTAGGGCAGAGCTAGAAAGCACATACCATACATATACCATGACACACTTGTGTCATTAAAGTTCAAAAATAGACAGTGTTAATACTAGGTGGTAGAGAACAGAAGAATGGCTACATTTATTGGGGGAAGAAAATGCCTGGGAGAACACAAGTTGTCAGCAGTATTCTGAGTTGTGATATTCTCTGTCTGGACTTAGTGTTGACTTCCAGGTGTGTTCACTTTGTAAAGCAGCGTATCTTGAGCTATACATGTGCAAAGTATTTACTTTATTGTATTTTGACATGAGTAAAATAATTTTAAAAAAATTTTAAAGCTAGGCAGCAACTTGGTTAAAAGGTTGAGATAAAGCATGGGAATCAAGGATTGTGAAAATAAAACCTAGTTAAAGGCTTTGGGTGGTCACTGAAACATTACCTTAGGGGAGAGCATTATAGTTCTAAGAAATTTAGTAGAGTTTCACACATACACACCCGACTTGGCTTTTCATTTTTTATCGTTTTTTTTTTTTTTTTTTTTTTTTTTTTTTTTTCTTCTGGTGGTGGTCTGGGAGCTTGCCTTGTGCACACTAGATAAGCACTTTACTATGAAAATACAACAACCCTAGCCCAAGGGTACACTTTTTCTGTATTTCTCACATTTTGAGTTATTTCTCAATATTTTAAGTATTCTGTTTATTTAAAACAAAGAATGACTGTGGTTGAGGAAATGTTAAGTAGCATGAGAAATAATAGTGTAGATATTTGGAAACATGTTAAACTTTGTGGTACCCTATAAATAGGATCCCATTTAGCCATATTCATTTTATAACTGGGGTGTGGGGCACAGCCATTTTAGAGGTTAGTTAAAGCAAAATGCCCCCTTTCTTCCTCCCTCCCTACTTGGTCAAACTTTGCAAACTTTCCTTTGCATCTTTTTTTCTCATTTTAAACCTTTTTTTTTTTTTTTAATCAAATACATGTGGTATATGCCTGTGGTCCTCTCTATACTTAAGAGGGTAAGGCAGTAACTTCATTGCCCTTGAGTTTGAAACTAGTTTAGGTAATATAGCAAGACTCTGGTCTGTGACAAAACAAGATTAACTCCCACATAACATACATTTCAATACTTTAGCTACTGCTATTACTACTACTACTACTACTACTGTTGTTGTTGTTGTTATTATTATTATTATTATTATTATTATTATTATTATTATTATCATTATTACATCTTGGTTTTCAAGTCAGGGTTTCTCTGTGTAGCTTTGTAGCCTGTCCTAGATCTCGCTCTGTAGACCAGGCTGGCTTGAACTCACAGAGATCTGCCTGGCTCTGCCTCCTGAGTGCTGGGATTAAACATGTGCACCACCACCGCCCAGCAATCCTTAACTCTTAAAGAGTGCCCAGTTCATTAGTGTTGAGTAGATTTCACACTGATGTGCAACACACTTCCAGCACTTTCTCTCCTCACAAACCCGAAATCCTGTATTCACTGAATACAACCCTTTCATTTCTCATTGTTTTTATAGCCATCAATTCTGTTTTGAATTTTTTGAATTTTACTGCCTCATGGAACAGCCTTTTGCATCTTTACTGCTATCATCTAGGTCAGCACAGTGATTTTCATCTGAAGGAGTGCAATATACCCAAGTAATCTTTTTAGCATTGCCCATTTTGAATTCATCTTCCATCTAACAACTACATTCAAATTAACATTGCTTGGCAACTTGATACTCTGTTTTCACTCGATATGAGCTTACTGATATTATTGGACCCAAATAGCATATCTGCTAAGCCATATCTTTTCCTCATTGATACAAGCTATACATAATCTATGCTTTACTCACTCCAAATTTCTTTCTTATTTTGATGTTCTCATTCAGTATTTATTGACAGTGAATCATGACTTACTTGAAGCTGTGTTTGTCAGCTGCTTGTGCCTGGAGCTAATCCATTTAATGTCAGAATATAAAAATTCTGTAATTAAGAACATTTCCCATTATCTAGCTCTTTAGATCTTTTCTTGACAATTAAAAATAATGTGATATGAAAAAACAAAATAATTTCTTGATTTTTATATATCTTTAAAGGGAAATGTAGGGAGAAAGGGAATGGAAGTTTGTTTTAAAATTGCAAAGCACTGAGCCTATTAATGTTACTTACTATGATTTTATTTCAGTAAATATTTATTTGGAGCCTTTTATTATGTATATTAATTCCTATGAGTCAATAAGTTAAAAGTACACCAGAGAAGTTTATAGATCTGCAAACTTCAGCAATTTCCCACTTCATAAGAAATTTTCTCGCCGGGTGGTGGTGGTGCACGCCTTTAATCCCAGCACTTGGGAGGCAGAGCCAGGCGGATCTCTGTGAGTTCAAGGCCAGCCTGGGCTACCAAGTGAGCTCCAGGAAAGGCGCAAAGCTACGCAGAGAAACCCTGTCTCGAAAAACCAAAAAAAAAAAAAAAAAAAAAAAAAAGAAAAGAAATTTTCTCACTACTAGATCTTGTACTTGAAGTTCACATACCCATCACAAAAGAGTATGTACATACGCACACTGAAATGTAGTTAGACTGTGGGAAATAGCATACTATTTTAAGGTTTTTGTTTGTTTTCGAGATGGTTTTCTCTGTGGAGCCTTGACTATCCTGGAACGTGCTCTGTAGACCAGGCAGAGACAGGTGGATTTCTCTGAGATCACGGCCAACCTGGTCTACAGAGAAAGTTCTAGGAAAACAAGGTCTACACAGAGAAACCCTGTCTCAAAAAGCTAAAAACAACAAAAAAGTTCATTTAAGTTTAAAATTATGTATCTATGTGTACATCTTTGTAGGATTGTGTATGTGTAGATGTAAGTGCCTGTGGAGTCCAGAAGAGGACATCAGATCCCCTGGAATTAGTTACTGGCATTTGTGAGCCAGCCACCCATAACATGAATTGCTAAATGGTCTTTTAATAAAAAAAACTCCAGAGCCAGATATTGGGATAAATACTAAAAGATCAGAGGAAACAAAGGAGCAAGCCACAGCCCACCTCGACAACTCCACAAGTCCTTTGACTGAATGTCTCTGAGTCTTCATATGAAAGGGGTCCAGCTGAAAAAGCCTCTAGCTGAAAGGGACGCTAAGCCATTCCTGTCTCCTCATGCCTTATATACATTTCTCTACCCAGCCATCACTTCCTGGGATTAAAGGCATGTGTACTTCCCAGTACCGGAATTAAAGTTGTGTGCTACCACTGCCTGGCTCTGTTTTCTCTCCTAGACTGAGTGAATCTCATGTAGTCCAGAGTGGCTTTGTATTCACAGAGATCCAAAGGAATCTCTGCCTCCTGAGTGCTAGGATTAAAGGTGTGTGCCACCACTGTCTGGCATCTATGTTTAATCTAGTGGCTTGTTCTGTTCTTTGATCTTCAGGCAAATTTTTTTAGGGTACACAATATATCACCACAGCTACCTGACATGAGTGTCGTTGAGAAATGAACTTTGGTCCTCAGAAAAAGCAGTATGTACTCTTGACTGCTGGGCCATCTCTGCATCCCCTGAAGTCACTCTGTCAATGCAAGCTTAGTGAATTACTACATTGGTGCTGCAATGTCTTTAATAGCTTGAACCAGACAGGCCTCTTCCTACCATTTCAACCTCTGTTTTCTGTGCTTAAGTAAAGCTGCACATCTTGTCAGTGTTTTCATTTATATTGTTAGTGTGTGACAAGCTCTCCTTTATTTCTTTCTATAATGTCTACTTATCTTCCAAACTCAGGCATCCTGTCTTCAAAGTTGTCTTCCAAGTATATAAAGTGCTTTTCTCCCTCCCACTCCCGCACCAGCAACCCCAGACAGGGTTTCTCTGTGTAGCTTTGGAGCCTGTCGTGGAATTCACTCTGTAGCCCAGGCTTGCCTTGGAACTCACAGAGATCCGCCTGCGTCTGCCTCCCGAGTGCTGGGATTAAAGGCGTGTGCCACAACCGCCCAGCTAGTTTGTTCTTTTCTTAGCAGTGTCCTATAATTGGTTTGTCTCTTACAATAGACTGGGATCTCTGTGGGGATTTTGAAGATATTGTTGTCCTTGGCATGCCACAGACAAGGCATTCAGTGACTTTAAAAATATTTTTAAAGCAGAGTCTATAGACATATGTAGCCCAGGCTGACCCTGAACCTGTGTTTTCCCTTTACGTCTCATAAATGTTGATTACAGGCTCTACCTCCATTGTCTAGCCTCAGTGACTCTGTATTTGAATAAATTGTACTATGTTGAAATTTCAATATACAAGTGCCTGAATAAATATCAGAAGACTAGTGAAAGAATCATTTGCCTTTGGCCACAAGTTTGGTAAGTACAGACCTTGTTCCTACATATTTAGTAAAAAATTGAGTTCTATCTAAATCTAATAATGATGAAGGTGGGAGAAGGGTGGAGAGATGGCTCTGTGGTTAAAAGCACTGACTGCTTTCACAGAAAACCCAAGCTTACTTCCCAGCACCTACATGGCAGCTCACAACTGTCTATAACTCTAGTTCCAGAGAATCTGACATGCTCTTCTGGTCTCCACCTGTACCAGACCTGCATGTTGTACACAGATGTACATGAAGGCCAAACACTCATAAAATAATTTTTTAGAGGAGGACAGAGTAAGGAGAAGAGGACAATAATAATGGAACATTGTATTGGTCATAGGATAGACACTGTGTCAAAGCTCCTGGCTTTGTAGGGTACAGTATTTTCTAATTTTTATGATTGAGGTAATTGATATTTAGCTATCTTTAGTTAACATTTAGTAATAAAGCTTTGATTTACTCTTTCTTTTTTTTTCCTTTCTCTGTTTTTTCGAGACAGGTTTTCTCTGTAGTTTTGGTGCCTTCCCAGAACTCGCTCTGTAGACCAGGCTGGTCTCAAACTCACAGAGATCCGCCTGGCTCTGCCTCCTGAGTGCTGGGATTAAAGGCGAGTGCCACAACCACCGGCCTGAGCTCTTTTTCTATACAATGTGCTGTTTGCCTCAAATTAAGGATCTTATTTATTGAACTCCTGGTATTAACAAAATTAAAAATAAATTTTTAGGTTCTATTTTAAGGAAGGATAAGATTCTTTAAAATTATGTTAATGGGGGCTGGAGAGATAGCTCAGAGATAGCACTGACTGTTCTTCTAGAGGTCCTGAGTTCAAATCCCAGGAACCACATGGTGGCTCACAACCATCTGTAATGAGATCTGGCACCCTCTTCTGTATACATAATAAATAAATAAATCTTTAAAAAAAAATTATGTTAATGATGCTGGGCATGGCGGCCCACACCTTTGATTCCAGCACTAAGAAGGCAGAAGCAGGTGGATCTCTGAGTTCGAGACCAGCCTGGTCTACAGAGTGAAGTCCAGGACAGTGAGAGCTATAGAGAGAAATCCTGTTTTGAAAAACCAAAAAGATGATGATGATGACGTTGATGATGATAAAATTGTTAATGATTTTCCTTCTCTGTTTAAAAATGCCTTTTATATTCACAGAGATGCTATTATTCTAAACATTATACAATTTTTTGCTTATCTTTTAAAAAATATTTTTATTTACTTTATGTATATGAGTGATATGCCTTTACTCACACCAGAAGAGGAAATCAGATCCCATTACAGATGGTTGTGAACTACCATGTGGTTGCTGGGGAATTGAATTCAGGACCTCTGGAAGAACAGCCAGTGCTCTTAAAAGCTGAGCCATCTCTCCAGCCCTGATATTATACATTTTAAACAATATTAAAATGTTATAATGGGCTGGAGAGATGGCTCAGCAGCCTGCAGGCATACATGCAGACAGAATGCTGTCTACATAATAAATAAATCTCAACTAAATAAAGAAAGAAATAAAATGTTATAACAATGTTTATGGGATGGAATTATCTTGCTATTTTAGAAAGTGTTGACTATAGCCCTTCAAGTTAGACTGTAGTACTTACACTTTGATACATTTTAAGAGAGATTATATAGTGCTATTTTTTTCCCTGAGACTTGAAGCCTAATAAATAAAGTTTTATTTATTTATTTATTTATTTATTTATTTATTTATTTATTTATTTATTTATTTTAAAGTTCCATGCCTAATTTAGACTGTCTACTTGTTGACATCTAGAAATCTATTTTCATCATATGTGGAAATGTCTTCCACAGTTCCATATCTATGATTTTGGAATCCAGTTCTGTTCAGTGTTAGGGACAGAGAAGAAATTACTTATTCTTTGACAGAAACGAAAGGAAATTGTTGTGGGATATCTATACCCTATGTGAAGATGGATTTGCTGTGATGGGTGTAATAAAAAGCTGAAGAGCCAATAGCTAGGCAGGAGGTATAGGTGGGATTTCCAAGGAGAGAAAGGAAGAGGAGGAGAATCTAGAACAGAAGAAACTAGGAGACATGGAGAGGTAACAAGAGGTGCAAGGTGGAAGAGACTATAGATTAATATAAATGGGCAATTTAACTTATAAGTGCTAGTTAGGAATAAACCTACAAGATAGGCTGAGTTTTAATAATAATAAATCTCCGTGTCATTTTTTGTGACCTGGTGGCCCAAAGAAAAAAATCTGTCTATGATATCTGTATAAGTTTAGCCTCCCCATATAGTAAAGGCCATTTATGAAGGGTCTACTATGTGTCCAGCAGTGTGTGGTGGTTTTTTTTTTGTTGTTGTTGTTTTGTTTTTCGAGACAGGGTTTCTCCGTGTTGTTTTGGTGCCTTTCCTGGAACCCACTCTGTAGACCAGGCTGACCTCGAACTCACAGAGATCTTCCTGGCTCTGCCTCCCGAGTGCTGGGATTAAAGGCTTGCGCCACCACCGCTCGATGTGTGATGTTTTTCTAAACATGCTCCTTTATAATCACAACCACTGAATATGACACTGTTACTAGCCTATCTTATTGATGAAGACTCAATTGCTATCATTAGAATTCAGATTCGGGGGCTGGAGAGATGGCTCGGTGGTTGAGAGCACTGACTGCTCTTTTAGAAGACCTGGGTTCGATTCCCAGCACCCACATGGCAGCTCACAACTGTCTGTGACTCCAGTTCCAGGCCTTCTGACACCCTCGCACAGACACACATGCAGGTGAAACACCAATGAACGTAAAATAAAAATAAATTATTTAAAAAAAATTCTAAATTCGCTAGGCGGTGGTGGTGCATGCCTTTAATCCCAGCACTCGGGATGCAGAGCCAGGTGGATCTCTGAGTTCGAGGCCAGCTTGGTCTACAGAGTGAGTTCCAGGACAGGCTCCAAAGCTACACAGAGAAACAGAAACCCTGTCTCAAAAAAGCAAAAAAAAAAAAAAAAAGAAAGAAAGAAAAGAAAAACAGAAAAAGAATTCAGATTCAAACTCAGATGTCTGGGCACTGTTCATTTTACTATCTAGTTTGTTTTTCTATGGTTTGTTGGAACATATTTGGCCATTTCCTGTGAAAATGTATTGTTGTGATTGGTGTAATAAAAAGCTGAATGGCCAATAGCTAGGCCAATACCTAGGCAGGAGATACAGGTGAGACTTCCAGGCAGAGAGAAAACTCTGGGAACAAGGGGGCAAAGTCACCAGCCAGGCATGGAGGAAGCAGTATGGATTTCATACTTTCATAATTAATAATAAGTCTCTGTGTCATTATTTGTGAGCTGGTGGTTCAAAGAAAAATCCAACCACAGATATCAGGGTCCTTCAGCCAATCCAACACTTGACTAGGAACTTGTCTTTACACTGAAACTTGTAGTCACCAGTGATCCCTTTCATGTGGTGCATCAATTCCAGCATCTGCAGCAAGGCTGGATCCTTTCCTGACAAAGAATAAGTAGTGTTTGCAGGGAAAGCACAAAGAAATGAAATAGGAAGCTAATTTTACTCTTTTCACAGGAGGTTTTTTAAATCTTTTTTTCTTGCTAACATTTTCATTTCTCTTGATTATAGGTACTTGGGTAAACATTATGCATTTTTTGTTTTTGTTTGTTGTTTGTTTATTTTATGTGCTTTGGTTTATTTTATGTGGCCATGTCAGACCTCATAAGGAGTTACAGACAGTTGTGAGCTGCTATGTTGGTGCTGGAAATTGAACCCAGGTCCTCTGGAAGAGTAGTCAGTGCTCCTAACTCCTGAGCCATCTGTCCAGCCCCCAAACATGCATTGCTAAAAGGTCATGTGAGTGAAATGTGCTTAACTGGATTGTGTTGAATTACTTCTTTCCTTGAGAAATTTTGACTTTAAAAGTTATGTATGGTCATCATTAATATAGTCCCTTTTTAGCTGTTGGCAGGGACATAGTAAGTACTTCAACAGTTAAGTGGGGAAAAAGATTGAATGTTTTTCTTTTTGGGTGTTTGAGACAGGGTTTCTTCTCTCTTTTTTGCTCTATCCATCCTGGAACTCACTCTGTAGACCAGGCTGGCCTCAAACTCAGAGATCCACCTGCCTCTGCCTCCTGAGTGCTGGGACTAAAGGTGTGCGCCACCACACCTGGCTGGTTTTAATTTTTAAATTTTCTCCACTATTTAGTCTTTTATTGTTGTCATTGTTTTTTGAAACAAGGCTTGTCTGGAACCTTGGCTTGTCTGGAATTCACTGTGTGGAGGCTGACCTCAAACTCAGAGATCTCTCTGCCTCTGCCTCTGAAGTGCTAGGATTAAAGGTATGCACCACTGCTCCCCGCCCACTATTCAGTGATCTAACACTGTATCTAATACATATTAGGAGTTTAATATTGATTAATTTCATAATTAGTGTTTAATTAGGATCCAGAATCCTTTGCTCTGGGTATCTCCATGAAGTTAGTGCAGAGCTAAGAGAATGTCACATCTAGATTTGCCTATTTCTGATAGAAATACAATCTTTTCAGATTGCCTACTACACCACATTATCTCCTTTTACATTTCTGTTTTCCTTAGGAAATCTGCTCTGCATGTTCTGAAAGGTTCATACATCAGATCTAACTTTGTCAGTCACTCGGCATCAGTGAAAGGACACCTGTTACTTCTTGTTACTGCTAAATTGTTTTCAACTTGAAATGTATCAACAGGTGCAGTTGGGGAATACTTTGTCCAGAAATTCTTTGTATAGCTTTGGTTTTTTAAAAGACAGAAATTTCTTTTCCTTGCCTAGAATGGGCTTTTAGTTTCTTAACCATAGACTGTATTTTAGGACATATATTTATTATACTAACAAGGAAAATTCCATAGAAATATGTTCCAAAGAAGTCTCTAGAAAATAGTATCTTAATTTAAGGGAAAATATTCTTTGTCCTGGTATTCTGAAACCTGAGGCAAGCTGTAATATTATCTACTCAGGTTAAGTTTGGGCTATGTAGAAAATCCCAAGCCAACCTCAATTCACAGTGAGGCCTTGTTTAGGGAAAAAGTATTCTCCATTTTTAGATCTAATAATAGTACTAAACTTGTTTCAACAATAAATAATCCATTACATTATTACAATCTGATATCTAATAGTAGCTTACAATTGTCTTTAGCTCCAGTTCTAGGGGGTTTAACACACTTTTCTGTTCTCTGAAGGCACTGCACACATGTGGTGCACATACATACATACAGGCAAAAATATATACACGAAAAAGTATATGTGTATACATTTAAAATCGGATAACCTACCTCATATTTTCAAATAAGTTTCTCATATTCAGTTAATGCATCTAGTCTTTGTCTCTAAGATTTAAAATTCCCTGTGTAATGTTGACCATTTTATATTCGTGTTTTTAATTTTAATTTTAAACAGACTACTGGGTGCTATGCATCAGGGTGGAACATTTTTACTTCCATTTTCTGTATCCGGGAAAGTATTAGATACTAATCTGGCGTTAAAGCCTTTAGAAGTTAGCATAGAGTGTGGATTTCTAGAGTGTTGTCCATATGTCAGAACCAGTGTTGGGTGTTTAATATTTGTGATTCTTGAGCCTTAAAACAGTCTTGCAGGTGACATTGTTTTATTGATGTAGACTGTGATAGAGGGGCAAGGGACTTATTCAATACCCCATAGTATGTAGATGGTAGAGCTAGGTTCTGATGTATGTCTAACCCTAAGCATTTCTTGCACTAAGGAGATGTTATATTGGTTAGCTGAGAGAGACATCACAATCTAAGACTCTCATCAAATTTATTTGGTAGTAGATTTAGGGTTAAAATTTGTGGTCATGATAGAAGTCACTTGGCGTGCTGTTTTGTTATTGTTTATCACCAAAGCCTTGAAAGGAGGTGCATTGCATCCAGTCTTCATCATAAACCAGGTTCACATAATTGAAGGCCATAAGGCATTAGGTATTTTTGCTGGCTCATTATTCTTGTGCTATAGCTTAGGTGGTTTGAATATTCTTTGAAGAAGCTCCAGCTCAATATTTCTTAAGGTTTTCTACCTAAGGTTTCTCTGTGTGCTTTAGTTAAGTCAGAAGAGAGACAGTTTTCTAATTGTATTAATAAGTTAGCTTTTTCAAGTAGGGTGAGATGGCTCATTGGGTAAGGATATTTGCTACCAAGTCTGACCACCTGAGTTCAGTCCCCAAACCTTCATGGTGGATTAGAGAACTTACTTCTACAAATTACCCTCTGGCATCTATATATATGCTCATGCTCCCTCAAAATAATAAGTAAATGTAATACAGTAGCTTTTACTTTATTATTGAACAGGTATCAGATTCCCATTGGATACTGTTGACATTCCTTGACAAATTAGAGTCTTCTTTTTGGCTAGAGTATATAAGTGGGTGCACATGTACATGTGTGCAGAGGTCAGAGGTTGACAAATGGTACCTTCCTCATTCACTTTTCACTTCATTTTTATGGTAAGATCTGGAACTTATCATGAACTTCGGACTCATTCTCCTAGGCTGGGTTGGCCAACAAGCCCAAGGGATTTTCCTGTCACTGCTTTCCCATCACTGGTATTTTGTAGGTGCTGGATATTGAACTCAAGTCCTCATGCTTTTATGATTGAGCCTGCTCTACAGAACTCTGGCCTTTGTTTAATACGTAAAATCCATAAATTCAAAGCTCTGAGCACATAGAGACCATGCTGGGTATTTGAGTCAAATATGACCTGAGATTTTCCTGGCTTGTCCAGGAATAAGTCACTTCCTCTTCTGTCACACAATCTGCGTCCATAAAACAAGAATATATTTCATTCATTTATTTATTTATTTTTGTTTTTTCAAAACAGGGTTTTTTTTTTTGTGTGTGTGTGTGTAGCCCTTGCTGTCCTAGAACTCACTCTGTAGATCAGCCTGGTCTCAGAGATCGCCTGCCTCTGCCTCCAGGCATGTGCTGCCATCATCCAGCTAAAACAAGAATATTAATGTCACCCTGCACATCTGTTATGAAGCTCAAGAATCACAGCACTTTGTGGATTAGAAAAGTTGTCCAGCATTCACATATTTCCATTTTACTTATTTGATAGGAGGATAATTGCTTTTAAAGGCTCACCTTGTGTTCTGAATAGTATCTGCTCAGAAGGAGTTACATTGTAAAGATTTAAAGGGAAAACGTAATAAATAATCACTGCCCCCTTTTGTGCATGGCATCTTGTTAGATGCTTTATTGTGAATTCTTTCATATTTCCTTGTTTTATAGGTAAGTTTGAGAGAGGTGAATTAATTTGCCTTGTAGCATCTAGCTATGAAAGTCACCTAGGTCTGACTGACCCGACAGCCACTGTGTTACTTTGCATTTAATGTGTAACAATGGTAATATAAGAGAAACTATAGAATTATTTATCTCATATATTTGGAAAGAACTTTTGTGCCTCATTTTACTTTGAGCACTACTACCCTTCTGCCACTATTCTCTTTATATTTTACATAATTGTAGATTTTATTGTAAACCAAGTAGAGAAAATGGATCTGAACCTCCTGCCTCGCCATTGGTTTCAAATTCTTTTTAGGTATTTGTCAAATATCATATCACTAACTATTTTGTCATTGTATTTTTACCTATAGATTGTGTACATGTGTCCAACTGTATGTGTAGTTGAAGACAATGTGTATGGTATGAGCATGTCTTAGATCAGTTATGTCCAGTGACTTTGGAAGTAACCTTCTATCTGGGCCACCCAGCATAATAACTAGTACATGAGCCTATTGAGGGGTTAAAGTAAGGCTAGTAGGGATGAAGAATTGAATTTTTCCTTTATGTAAATCAAAATAGCCATGTGTCACTAATGGCTGCTGTATTAGTGCACAGATAGAGATAGTAACTAATACTTGGGGTTTGACTAATAGTGATAGAAATTTAGGAAGTTCAGTTTTTGGCAGCAGTATGAAACCTAGTATGTGTCTAACTTGAAACTGTATTATCATGGGACTTAACTGAGTGGAACAGTTCATGTTTCCAAAGAACTTATTGATCATTTGTGATCTTAGGAATGATACTGATTATGGCTTGGTTTTCATCATAGATCACAGGCTAAGTATGGCTTCTTTTTGCAAGGGTCTTCAGTTCATACTGGATGGAATGGACACCAGTCTGGCCTGTTGATGCTCAGGTTGCACCCTTTGCTTATTAATTGAGATTGAATAATTATCTGCCCTCTCCCTTTTAGAATTCCCATTGATACTTTTTTTTTCTTTCTTTTTCTTTTTCTGTTTTTGAGACAGGGCTTTTCCATATAGCCCTGGCTGTCCTGGAACTCATTCTGTAGACCAGGCTGGCCTCAAACTCAAGAGATTCTCCTGCCTCTGTCTCCCAACTTCTGGTATTAAAGGCATGCGCCGCCGCTGCCGCCGCCGCCGCCGCCGCCGCCGCCGCCACCACCACCAGGCATCCCATTAATATTTTTTAAAAAATTTCAAGATAAGTAGACAATTAATAATCAACAAAAGAAAATGTGATTTTTCTTTTGTTTCCAAAATTAAGTGCTTGGGACTTGATTTAAAATTTTTGTTTTGGCAAATATAATTTAAAACTCAAAAGTTTTCTATGTAAGACTAGTTTTAAACTGTTCTAAAAAACTTTGGTTGAAATTCAATAATACTATATGGTATCTTGGATAAAAATTAGTTTCTATACAGTTTTGGCACACTTAATTAAATTTTGAATGGTTTTATGAAATAAATTTTAAGTTTATTATTGTGCTAGTAGGGTTAATTTATAAAATGTTCCTCTGCTTTCTACCAGAGCAGACCATGTAGCCCGTCAACTGTGGGCATTTTAAATACTGCTGACTGTGTTCAGTCTTTGAATGGAATTTCTTGTAGTGAAAAAAGAGCACACGGGACCTCTTGTGACTTCATGCATTTTAACAATACAGCTTTTATGACATTGGAGGTGGTTAAAATGCTAGAAGTAGCTCTTAAACATGGCATCTCTGTGTTGCCCTTTTTTTTTTCCTGTCTTTTTTTTGTTTTTGTTTTGTTTTAATCTTAGGGCTGCTAGGAGTGCATGGAGCCTGTAACTTCCTGTTCTCTAAATCCTGCATCTTTCTGCAGTTCTGAGCTTTGTGTCCCACAGCCTGCACTCTGTGTTAACAAATCGCCATTGTCCAGTGGGGCAAATGTGGCTGGAACTAAAGAATTGCTGTCTGGTTTCTATTCAAATCCAGGTAGTGAGATATATGAATGGACTTTTCGAATCGTCATGTGAATAACGTCTGCTCGACATGAAGGCTCTGAGCCATGCTAGAAAAGATTAACTCCTAGACTGACCACTAACATCCTTTGTGGTAGGAGCTAGAAAGAAACATTAGAAATAATCATCTTACGCATGCTTAATTTTCCATTTCATAAGTAGGGTTAAGTGTTTAATTATTTGGCTGTTTTTCAGTGTTTCTGAAGTTTGGGAGAAATGCCAAGTTGGTTTTTTCACTTAGAATAATGTTCTTTTTCTTTGAAAAGTTTCCTACTTCACATTTATCATAGTATAAAGTTACTCGATTGCACACAAACAAACATGAGAGATAGCTGCTTTCCCAAGAAACTAGTCCTTTAATGTGCTTACCCAACCCTTGCTGGGAAATCATACCCACCTCCTTTTTTTAAGTACACTCCTTTATAAGCTTTGATTTTTTTTGCCCCACAGCCCACATCTATACAAAGAGAATCTAACTTCACATGTAATATACAAACCAAAGAAAACAAGTGGCCTTCAAATTAGGAACCATACGAGAATTGTTTTTTTTTTTGTTGTTGTTGTTATAGGTTTAAAATGGTACTATAATTCATGACTCTCATTTATCTATGAACAGTTTTTTTAAATATCTTCTGTATACTTGAAAAAAAAATCTTGATAGGATTGAAGGACCATACTTTTACATTTCTCCTATATTAAAGGTGCTTTGAAACGGAGAGCTTTTTATGTTCTTTTTGTCTCAAACTCAGACAGCTTTGTAAGCAGTAGCGTGTAGATTACAGAGTTAGACAAAAGCAGGCGGGACTGAGAAGAGTTCGGTTTTTTTGAGGGGGGGATCTTGGGGCACTTCCTGTCACTCAACACATTCCAGATCACTAAAAAATTTCCACACACTCTCTGCATTCCCTCTTGCCCACTCAAGTTCCCAGTATTTTCTAAATCTATGTGCTAATGGTGTCTTTTTTATACCTCTCTTTCGGTGGCTCTGGAAAGACTGCTTAGAGAAGACACATTCCTTTAGATTATACAAAGCATAGCTTGGAAAATGGCTGGCAGTTTCAAAATCTAGTCACGATCGCACGCATGAGCACCTCGCACATCCATGCCCCCTTTCTCCCTCCCACCTCTGCAGCTGGCTGACCTGTCTCACCCACTGCTGGCCTATCGAACGGCCAGGGCTGTCTGGTTTTGGCTCATGCCTTTGTCCATGTCTGGCTTAGTTCCTCTCTGTCTTTGCCTGCCTCTACCCCCAACGCCCCAGGCGGCACAAGTGTTTGGCCATACAAAACTACAGATAGAAAAGGTGGTAAAAACTTCAAACTTTGCTAGATTCTCCAATAGTTTATTCTTTTGTTAATTTCTTCCTTATTTAAATACTGTTTTAAGAAAAACAAATCCAAAATTAATTATCTAAAGGCAAAGAATGCAAAGCAACCTTTGTGTTCCTTATAATAACTGACTTAATAACTCTGCAGCTGCGTTATGGGGAGTGTATAAAAGCTTCTGTTCTGAGAACAAAGGAGCACGTGCAGAAGTGAGACTAAAAAATCCAGTGACAGTATTTCACCACACAAATTACTTAAAAGGTTTTAGTCAAGCCTCTCAACAGATGCAATTTTAAAATTGTTTTTAGCTGAAAAAAAAATTGAAAGTGCTTACCCGGTAAAAGAACCGAAGTAGTCCTGAACTGTTACGTAAGACTTTTTACAGTTGGATCTTTGTCAAAAGGGGATGGGAGTGATGGGAGAAAGCAGCAACAACAATCAAAAAAGTTGTCGCTGCTGTGGCTAGAGGACAACTTCTGTGCTTCCAGATAGGATTCTTGCTGTAGAAATGGAACTTCAGCCAGCACAGCATCCTGTCCCGGTAGAAAAATGATTTTGTCAGTTTAAAAAAAAAAAAAAAAAAAAAAAAAAGATACTGGAGCCCAGGCTAGACAAGGTATTGAACCGCGCCAGATTTCCTTGCAGCCCTGTCTGCTAAGCTTGCATTGAACTATATATGACCCAGATGATGGACAGAAGCACATTCAGTCATGTGCACACTGGAAGAAAGCGGATTTGCTGGTCCCCGGCAGGGCAGGGGTTTGCCTTCTGATTGGGCTGTGCCCTGATCGGTGAAATGTGAAGCCCTCACCATTCAGAGGCCATAATTCAGTACTGGCAGTTTGAGTGTCTGGCTGCTTCTAGTCACTGAGAGAGACTTTGTAGGTGTTGCTTTTGTTTGATGGCATGGCCCACACAGTGGTTGCTTACATCTATATACATGTGTTTGGGGAACTATACTTTCTAAAATACAATAATACAGATGACTGCCAGAGTCCTGGGCCATCCTGTTGTTGATGAATTGTGCTGTAACTAAACTAATTATTTGATATGAGAATTTATTGTGATTCTAATCAGCTGATTATCCAGACCACTCCATGATCCTGATTTTAAATTTTGATAAGGTAATTATAAAAGTGTTGTTTGAAGCCTGAGAGTGGTGTGGTGTGTGTGCCTGTATTAAGTTTAGCTTTGGAAGGTAGAGGTAGGAAGGATTGTGAGTTCCATGCCAAATTCAGCTACATAGTAACATCCTATCCAGGGAGAGAGGGAGGGATGGAGGGAGGAATGCTTTGTAGATGTAAATTGTACTTAATGAAAATTGGATGAACAGCAGAGAAGTGAATTTTTAGATTTTAGAGTGAGCACACCAGCGAGAAGCTTTATCTCTTACTGTTCCTTTTGGGGGCTGTCACTCTTTAGTCATGTAGGGGATTTTAGAGATTGGTGGTATGAAAGTGTAGACTTCATGGAGCTGTGGCATAGCCTTTAGTCATGCAATACAACTCTAGGCTGCTCTCTTTAGGCTGTCTGAACTATACAGTCCTTGGTGTTTATCACTTGTCTTTCTGAGCCATTGGGAAACCAGGTTGTCATAAAGGACTGTCAGTTGGAATATTGTTGTTTAGTAAAAGGCAGTTGCTTTGTTAATGAAATTGACTTTTGTTTTTTAAAAATGAAGCAATAAAATTGCATTATATGAGGGGCTGAGAGATAGGTGGCTCAGAGGTTAAGAGTACTGGTTACTCTTTCAAAGGACCTAGGTTCAATTCCCAGCACCCACATGGTAGTTTATAACCATCTGTAACTCCAGGAGATCTAATGTCCTCTTCTGGCCTCCTCAGGCACTAGACACACAGTGGTCCACGTACATAGTTGCAGACAAAACACCTATACACATTTTTTTAAAATTACATGGTAAGACCTTAGTTCTGAGATGAGAAATGTACTCTACATGATCCTGTCATTTTCCTACGGGACTTATATTTCCAAGAATTGAATACAGTCTAATCAGTATTAGGTAATAAATCAGTATTACCTATATAAATACTTTTTCTATTATGTCCATTTAGTGCGTGTGCGTGTGCGTGTGCGTGTGTGTGTGTGTGTGTGTGTGTGTGTGTGTGTGTAAAAGTATGTTTGTATAATCAACTGGCAGTGTTCTGGTTGTTAAAAACAAAACAGTAAAGGCCCTTGGAGGGCTGATATTTAACTAGAAAGACAGAAATATAAGTGACCAAAGTACTATGAAATAAAACAAGGAATCCTGCGGTAAGGAAGTAAAATAGAACAATGTAATGATGACTGAGAATGGAATGTATGACTGAGTTGATCTTTTAATTTGGAAATACTGGGGAATGCTTCTTAAAGGAAATGAAATATGCAAATGATTAGCAAAATGATGAATGGACCATAGCATATGCAGAGCTGGTATAAGCATGATCTGGGCAAGGGGAACAAGAGATACATGTTATGTCTAAGGAGCAAGCCGGGCAGGGTAAATGAGCATGGAGAAGGTAATATTGGAGAGGTGGGACAAGGTGGGACAATATAGGATTTTGTCAGCAATAATAAGTAAATTATTTTCCCCCAAATAGCACATTGAAGTGTTTAAAAGGAAGGATAAGTTGTTCAAGTTGTGAAAAACCCTTTGTGCAGTTCTTGTATTGTTTGGTACTAATTTTAGACCCTTTTTTTTTTTTTTTTAGTTTTTTTTTTATATATATATTTTATTTTACAATATCATTCAGTTCTACATATCAGCCATGGGTTCCCCTATTCTCCCCCCTCCCACGCCCTCCCCTTACCCCCAGCCCACCCTCTATTCCCACCTCCTCCAGGACAAGTCCTCCCCCGAGGACTGTGATCAACTTGGTAGACTCAGTCCAGGGAGGTCCAGTCCCTTCCTCCCAGACTAAGCCAAGTGTCCCTGCATAAGTTCCAGGTTTCAGACAGCCAACTCATGCAATGAGCACAGGACTTGGTCCCACTGCCTAGGTGCCTCCCAAACTGATCAAGCCAATCAACTGTCTCACCTATTCAGAGGGCCTGATCCAGCTGGGAGCCCCTCAGCCTTTGGTTCATAGTTCATGTGTTTCCATTCATTTGGCTATTTTTTTTTTTAATAATTGAGTAAAACTGAAATTTATTATATGCCACAGTCGTCCTAGGGACCTCCATGCTATATATATAGCCTCTATGGTTCTATGGGTTGTGGTCTGATTGTTCTTTATTTTATATCTAGAATCCACCAGTGAGTGAGTACATACCATAACTGTCTTTCTGGGTTTGGGTTACCTCACTCAGGATGATTTTTTCTAGTTCCATCCATTTGCCTGCAAATTTCATGCTTTCATTGTTTTTCTCTGCTGAGTAGTACTCCATTGTGTATATGAACCACATTTTTTTCATCCATTCTTCTGTTGATGGGCATCTAGGTTGTTTCCAGGTTCTGGCTATTACAAATAGTGCTGCTATGAACATAGCTGAGCATGTATCTTTATGGTATAAATCAGCATTCCTTGGGTAGATGCCCAAGAGTGGGATGGCTGGGTCTTGAGGTAGTTCGATTCCTAATTTTCTGAGAAACCGCCATACTGATTTCCACAGTGGTTGTACAAGTTTACATTCCCACCAACAGTGGAGGAGTGTTCCCTTTGCTCCACATCCTCTCCAACATTGGTTGTCATTGGTGTTTTTGATCTTAGCCATTCTAACAGGTGTAAGGTGGTATCTCAGAGTCGTTTTGATTTGCATTTCTCTGATGATTAAGGATGTTGAGCATTTCTTTAAATGTCTTTCAGCCATTTGTAGTTCTTGTTTTGTGAATTCTCTGTTTAGCTCTTTAGCCCATTTTTTAATTGGACTGTTCAGTGCTTTGAAGTCTAGTTTCTTGAGTTCTTTATATATTGTGGAGATCAATCCTCTGTCAGATGTGGGGTTGGTGAAGATCTTTTCCCAATCTGTTGGCTGTCTTTTTGTCTTATTGACTGTGTCTTTTGCCCTGCAAAAGCTTCTCAGTTTTGAGAGGTCCCATTTATTAATGGTTGTGCTCAGGGTCTGTGCTGTCAGTGTTTTATTTAGGAAATGGTCTCCGATGCCAATGCGTTCAAGAGTGCTTCCTATTTTCTTTTCTATTAAGTTTAGTGTAACTGGATTTATGTTTAGGTCTTTGATCCACTTGGACTTGAGTTTTGTGCATGGTGACAGATATGGATCTATTTGTAATCTTTTACATATTGACATCCAGTTATGCCAGCACCATTTGTTGAAGATACTTTCTTTGTTCCATTGTATAGTTTTGGCTCCTTTGTCAAAAACCAGGTGTTCATATGTGCATGGATTAATGTCAGGGTCTTCAATTCGATTCCATTGGTCCGTATGTCGGTTTTTATACCAGTACCAAGCTGTTTTTATTACTATAGCTTTATAGTAGAGTTTGAGGTCCGGGATGGTGATGCCTCCAAGGGTTGCTTTATCATATAGGATTCTTTTAGCTATCCTGGGTCTTTTGTTTTTCCATATAAAGTTGAGTATTTTTCTTTCCAAGTCTGTGAAGAATTGTGTTGGGATTTTGATGGGGATTGCATTGAATCTGTAGATTGCTTTTGGTAAGATTGCCATTTTTACTATGTTAATCCTACCTATCCATGAGCATGGGAGATCCTTCCATTTTCTGATATCTTCTTCAATTTCTTTCTTTAGAGATTTAAAGTTCTTATCAAAAAGGTCTTTCACTTGTTTAGTTAGTGTTATCCCAAGGTATTTTATATTATTTGTGGCTATTGTAAAGGGTGATGTTTCTCTGACTTCTTTCTCAGCCCTTTTATCATTTGTGTATAGGAGGGCTACTGATTTTTTTGAGTTGATCTTGTATCCTGCCACTTTACTGAAGGAGTTTATCAGCTGTAGGAGTTCCCTGGTAGAGTTTTTGGGGTCACTTATGTATACTATCATATCATCTGCAAATAGTGAAAGTTTGACTTCTTCCTTGCCAATTTGTATCCCTTTGATCTCCTTTTGTTGTCTTATTGCTCTAGCTAGAACTTCTAGTACTATATTGAATAAATATGGGGAGAGTGGACAGCCTTGTCTTGTTCCTGAATTTAGTGGTATCGCTTTGAGTTTCTCTCCATTTAATTTGATGTTTGCTGTTGGCTTGCTATAAATTGCTTTTATTTTTTTTTTTTTTTTTTTTGTGATATATATTTTTTATTTTACAATACCATTCAGTTCTACATATCAGCCATGGGTTCCCCTATTCTCCCCCCTCCCACGCCCTCCCCTTACCCCCAGCCCACCCTCCATTCCCACCTCCTCCAGGACAAGTCCTCCCCCGAGGACTGTGATCAACTTGGTAGACTCAGTCCAGGGAGGTCCAGTCCCTTCCTCCCAGACTAAGCCAAGTGTCCCTGCATAAGTTCCTGGTTTCAAACAGCCAATTCATGCACTGAGCACAGGACTTGGTCCCACTGCCTAGATGCCTCCCAAACTGATCAAGCCAATCAACTGTCTCACCTATTCAGAGGGTCTGGTCCAGCTGGGAGCCCCTCAGCATTTGGTTCATAGTTCATGTATTTCTATTCATTTGGCTATTTTTTTTCAATAATTGAGTAAAACTGAAATTTATTATATGCCACAGTCGTCCTAGGGACCTCCATGCTATATATATATATATAGCCTTTATGGTTCTATGGGTTGTGGTCTGATTGTTCATTTTATATCTAGAATCCACCAATGAGTGAGTACATACCATAACTGTCTTTCTGGGTTTGGGTTACCTCACTCAGGATGATTTTTTCTAGTTCCATCCATTTACCTGCAAATTTCATGCTTTCATTGTTTTTCTCTGCTGAGTAGTACTCCATTGTGTATATGTACCACATTTTTTTCATCCATTCTTCCGTTGATGGGCATCTAGGCTGTTTCCAGGTTCTGGCTATTACAAATGGTGCTGCTATGAACATAGATGAGCATGTATCTTTATGGTATGTATCAGCATTCTTTGGGTATATGCCCAAGAGTGGTATGGCTGGGTCTTGAGGTAGTTCGATTCCTAATTTTCTGAGAAACCGCCATACTGATTTCCACAGTGGTTGTACAAGTTTACATTCCCACCAACAGTGGAGGAGTGTTCCCTTTGCTCCACATCCTCTCCAACATTGGTTGTCATTGGTGTTTTTGATCTTAGCCATTCTAACAGGTGTAAGGTGGTATCTCAGAGTCGTTTTGATTTGCATTTCTCTGATGATTAAGGATGTTGAGCATTTCTTTAAATGTCTTTCAGCCATTTGTAGTTCTTGTTTTGTGAATTCTCTGTTTAGCTCTTTAGCCCATTTTTTAATTGGACTGTTCAGTGCTTTGATGTCTAGTTTCTTGAGTTCTTTATATATTGTGGAGATCAATCCTCTGTCAGATGTGGGATTGGTGAAGATCTTTTCCCAATCTGTTGGCTGTCTTTTTGTCTTATTGACTGTGTCTTTTGCCCTGCAAAAGCTTCTCAGTTTTGAGAGGTCCCATTTATTAATGGTTGTGCTCAGGGTCTGTGCTGTCGGCGTTTTATTTAGGAAATGGTCTCCAGTGCCAATGCGTTCAAGAGTGCTTCCTATTTTCTTTTCTATTAAGTTTAGTGTAACTGGATTTATGTTTAGGTCTTTGATCCACTTGGACTTGAGTTTTGTGCATGGTGACAGATACGGATCTATTTGTAATCTTTTACATATTGACATCCAGTTATGCCAGCACCATTTGTTGAAGATACTTTCTTTGTTCCATTGTATAGTTTTGGCTCCTTTGTCAAAAACCAGGTGTTCATATGTGCATGGATTAATGTCAGGGTTTTCAATTCGATTCCATTGGTCCGTATGTCTGTTTTTATACCAGTACCAAGCTGTTTTTATTACTATAGCTCTATAGTAGAGTTTGAGGTCCGGGATGGTGATGCCTCCAAGGGTTGCTTTATCATATAGGATTCTTTTAGCTATCCTGGGTCTTTTGTTTTTCCATATAAAGTTGAGTATTTTTCTTTCCAAGTCTGTGAAGAATTGTGTTGGGATTTTGATGGGGATTGCATTGAATCTGTAGATTGCTTTTGGTAAGATTGCCATTTTTACTATGTTAATCCTACCTACCCATGAGCATGGGAGATCCTTCCATTTTCTGATATCTTCTTCAATTTCTTTCTTTAGAGATTTAAAGTTCTTATCAAAAAGGTCTTTCACTTGTTTAGTTAGTGTTATCCCTAGGTATTTTATATTATTTGTGGCTATTGTAAAGGGTGATGTTTCTCTGACTTCTTTCTCAGCCCTTTTATCATTTGTGTATAGGAGGGCTACTGATTTTTTTGAGTTGATCTTGTATCCTGCCACTTTACTGAAGGAGTTTATCAGCTGTAGAAGTTCCCTGGTAGAGTTTTTGGGGTCACTTATGTATACTATCATATCATCTGCAAATAGTGAAAGTTTGACTTCTTCCTTGCCAATTTGTATCCCTTTGATCTCCTTTTCTTGTCTTATTGCTCTAGCTAGAACTTCTAGTACTATATTGAATAAATATGGGGAGAGTGGACAGCCTTGTCTTGTTCCTGAATTTAGTGGTATCGCTTTGAGTTTCTCTCCATTTAATTTGATGTTTGCTGTTGGCTTGCTATAAATTGCTTTTATTATGTTTAGAAATGTTCCTTGTATTCCTATTCTTTCTAAGACCTTTATCATGAAGGGGTGTTGGATTTTGTCAAAGGCTTTTTCAGCATCTAGGGAGATGATCATGTGGTTTTTTTCTTTCAGTTTGTTTATATGGTGTATTACATTGACTGATTTCCGTATGTTGAACCATCCTTGCATCCCTGGGATGAATCCTACTTGGTCGTGATGGATGATTGTTTTGATGTATTCTTGGATTCGGTTTGCCAATATTTTGTTGAGTATTTTTGCATCAATGTTCATGAGGGAGATTGGTCTGTAGTTCTCTTTCTTTGTTGCATCTTTGTGTGGTTTGGGTATCAGGGTAATTGTAGCCTCATAAAAAGAGTTTGGTAGTGTTCCTTCTGTTTCTATTGTGTGGAACACTTTGAAGAGGATTGGTATTAGTTCTACTTTGAAAGTCTGGTAGAATTCTGCACTGAAACCATCTGGTCCTGGGCTTTTTTTAGTTGGGAGACTTTTGATGACTGTTTCTATTTCTTTAGGGGTTATTGGTCTATTTAAATGGTTTATCTGGTCTTGATTTAATTTTGGTATTTGGTATTTATCCAGAAAATTGTCCATTTCTTCCTGGTTTTCCATTTTTGTGGAGTACAGGTTTTTGAAGTATGATCTGATGATTCTCTGGATTTCCTCATTGTCTGTTGTTATGTCTCCCTTTTCATTTCTGATTTTGTGAATTTGGGTGCTCTCTCTTTGCCTTTTGGTTAATTTGGCTAGTGGTTTGTCTATCTTGTTGATTTTTTCAAAGAACCAACTCTTTGTTTCATTGATTTTTTGTATTGTTCTCTTGTTTTCTATTTCGTTGATTTCAGCCCTCAATTTGATTATTTCCTGGCGTCTATTTCTCCTGGGTGAGTTTGTTTCTTTTTGTTCTAGAGCTTTCAGTTGTGCTGTTAATTCATTGGTATGGGATTGCTCCATCTTCTTTATGTGTGCATTTAGAGCTATGAATTTTCCTCTTAGCACTGCTTTCATAGTGTCCCATAAGTTTGGGTATGTTGTACTTTCATTTTCATTGAATTCTAGGAACTCTTTAATTTCTGTTTTTATTTCTTCCTTGACCCATTGATGTTTCAGGTGGGCATTATTCAATTTCCATGAGTTTGTGGGTTTTCTATAATTTTTGTTGTTATTGAGTTCTAACTTTAAGGCATGGTGGTCTGATAAGATACAGGAGGTTATTCCAATTTTTTTGTATCTGTTGAGATTTGTTTTGTGTCCAAGCATGTGGTCAATTTTTGAGAAGGTTCCATGGGGTGCTGAGAAGAAGGTATATTCTTTTGTGTTAGGATGGAATGTTCTGTAGATATCTATTAGGTCCATTTGAGTCATAACATCTGTTAGGTCCCTTATTTCTTTGTTAAGTTTCAGTCTGGTAGATCTATCTTTTGGTGAGAGTGGTGTGTTAAAATCTCCCACTACTAATGTGTGGGGTTTGATGTGCGTTTTAAACTTTAGTAGTGTTTCTTTTATGAATGTGGGTGCTTTTGTATTTGGAGCATAAATGTTTAGAATCGAGACTTCATCTTGGTGGATTTTTCCCGTGATGAATATGTAATGTCCATCCTGGTCTCTTGATTGATTTTAGTTTGAAGTCTATTTTATTAGATATTTTAACACCCCCTTTACCTAGGTCCTTTCTAAGCTCTGAACCTTCTTGCCTGAGCTTTCACTCTAGGAGCCAGCTCATGAGTATCTTTCGAAACAGTGCTGAGGTTAGGCATAGTATCTTCATAACTCTTTCCACATAAGAGAGGACTTGTCCAAATCAGCTTCTGCCATTTCTACATATCACTATTGTCTGAGGAGTTTGGCAGACTGGTTATCTGTTAGTTTATAATACACTTTAGATTTTAATTAGACCCAATCATTATATGTCAATAAGAAGAACATGCCTGTGACAAATAACATCCATGTATATAATGTGGTTAAATACAAACTACTTTGAGGGAAGTTAAAATTGATTTATGAAGAATTTCCCCACTTTTTGTTTGTTTTGTGTTTTTGAGAGGGTTTTTCTGAGACAGGACAGCCCTGGCTGTCCTGGAATTGGCTCTGTAGACCAGGCTGTCCTCACAGATCTGCCTATCAGCCTCCTGACTGCTGGGATTAAAAGTGTGTGCCGTCAGCCAGTGATGGTGGTGCACGCCTTTAATCCCAGCACTGGAGAGGCAGAGCCAGGCGGATCTCTGTGAGTTCGAGGCCAGCCTGGGTTACCAAGTAAGTTCCAGGAAAGACGCAAAGCTACACAGAGAAACCCTGTCTCGAAAAACCAAAAAAAAGTGTGTGCCATCACCACCCAGCCTAAAAGAATTTTTAATTACTTCAAAACTATGTATACATTTGGGTTTGTGTGCATGTTTGCATGTGTACACATCATTACAGGTGCCAACAGAGGCCAAATGAATTATAGTTGATTTTGAACCTCTTAATATGGGTGCTAGGAATCAAACTCAGGCCCCACTGAGCCGTCTTTCAAACCCCAGCCATCTACTTTTTTTAAAATGTAAATGAAATATAATGTAATACCACCCAACATGTTTCTTTCTTTTGCTTAAAATTGAAAAATGTTCATTGCAGACCACTAAATTGATTTCACAGTCCACTTTGAAAAACAATATAGTTTAGAAAAATGAAGCTTTGAGAGCATCAGTGTGTTGTTCAGTGTCATGTCAAGTAAGTGACAGTGGAACTTGGGGCAGGAATGAGTTCTGAAGCTTTTATTTGCTCTACCACATTAAACAACTTCTTTAGAGACATTGACCTATCACAACACTGAGGTGAGAAACCTCAGGTGAATTTTAATAATTACAAAGTGTACTAGAAGGAGAATAGAGTCTCCTTTTCAGATTTGTTGTGTCAGTACTTTTCAGAGAACTCTTTGCCACTTGGAATTGTTGGTAATCTTGGGTAGAATACAATTGGCAGTACTTACTGGTTATGTCTCATTACTCAGCCTTGCCCTGAGCTAGTCTTGCCTTCTTAAAAATAATAGCTATAAGACTTGTCTTAAGACTTCTCTTTTGGGAACTTTTGAAACATGTCTTTGAGTTGGTGCTCAAAAAATATTTCATTTGTTCTTTTTGTTTTTTTGAGACAAGGTTTCTCTGTGTGTCAGCCCTGGCTGTCCTAGAACTCACTCTGTAGACGAGGCTGACCTCAAACTCACAGAGATCCACCTGCCTCTGCCTCCTGAGTGCTGGAATTAAAGGTGTGCGTCACCACCACCTGGCTTAGAAGGATATTTCTAGAACATAGATTCAGTTTTGGCATTTCCAAACTTCCTGTTACTGATTTGTTTGTTCCAGACAGGGCGTTACTATGTAGCTCTGGCTGGCCTAGAACTCACAGAGATCTGTCTGCCTTTGCCTCTCAGTGCTGGGATCAAAGGTATGTGTCACTATACCTGGCTAATATTGAGAATTGGAGCATAAAGCTATATCAAGTGAAAGGAAAGGGAATTGCCTATGATTGTTGATTGTGAGTCATGTACTTCGGGATTTACCCTTTCCCTGATCTTTTTAACAGTGCTAGGGATTGAACCCAGGGTCTTAAACATATTAGACAAATGTTGACGTATCCCTCACTTGCTGGGCATATTTAAACTGTAATTTTCGTAGCTATTTTGTAAAAGAAAGGCTATTCTCATTTTGTAGAGAAAAAATTTTAGAACTTAGTGAGAATGAGTCATGAGCAGTCACATAGCCAGGTAGTTCTGAGGTTGGGACAGAAACTGTATACCTTCTCCTTATAATTGGAGTCTAAAGTGCTGAGACAGTGTGTGAGTGTTCATTCCTAGGCCCTGGGAACAAGATGATATGTTATATGAGAAATCTAAAAACACAGTACTGTTGAAGAAAATGGAGCTGCTTTTCTGTTTTAGTGGACTACCTTTTTTTTGTTTGTTTGTTTGTTTGTTTGTTTGTTTTTTGTTTTTTTCCAGACAGGGTTTCTCTGTGTAGCTCTGTGCCTTTTCCTGGAACTCACTCTGTAGCCCAGGCTGGCCTCGAACTCAGAGATCCGCTTGGCTCTGCCTCTCGAGTGCTAGGATTAAAGGCATTTGCCGCCACCGCCCAGCTAGTGGACTACTTCTTAACCTGTCTAGATTCAGGTATTTGGGGCTGGATTTTTCTCTTCATGAATTAGCTTTTGAATAAAAAAATGAGGATTTAGGGCCGGAGATGTAATTCAGTTGGTAGAATGCCTGCCTAGCATGCATGAAGCCTTGGGTAAATTGTGCAGTGTCACATGCCTGAAAACTAGCACTTGAGATGGAGGCAGGAGGATCAGAAGTTCAGCCATCTTCAATCTCTGTAGCCAGTTTAAGGCCAGATTTGTTAATCAGCACATTTTTTTTTTCCTTTTTTCTATTACTTGGACATGGCTTTCTCCTTTGTGAAAGTCGCTCTTCAACCAAAATGACTGTTGAAAGCTTCTGGACAGCTTTGTTTTTGAGGGAGGTAGATATATTTAGGTTCCAGTGTCTGTTAGAGAAGGATCAAATCATGTGGAAAGAATTGGGTTGGAGGGCTGGACCATGAGCTCTTACATTCTACCAGGAAAATGATATTCTTAGAAGAAGAAATTAGCCCTAGTTAATCATTTGATTGCCTAACTAAAGCTATAAGGATTTGTGGGTAATTTACTTTTAAAATGATTTACTTTTGTTTTATGTGTATGAAAGTTTGCCTGCATGTATTCACCCCATATGTACCTGGTGCCAGAGGCGTTTAGAAAAGGACATCAGATCACCTGAATTACATGTACATGTGAGTGTAGGTATCTGCAGATGCCAGAGACATCAGATCCCCCTACAACAGGTTTACAGGCAGTTGGGAGGTGCTCAAATGGGTACTTGGGAACCAAATTGCAAGAGCAGTACAAACTTTTAACCACTGAATCATTTCTCCGGCTCCAAATAATTTCTTAAGATAGAAGGTAAGGCCTGTTTTAGTATAGACACATGGTATTTTTTAAACTTATTTTTGCTCTTCCCCTTAATTTCTAGTTAATATAATATAATCATATGGATAATATAAAGGGTAAAGATGACAAAGTAGATTGGGCAGTAATATAAAAAGAAATCAGCAAGGACTAATCCCTAGAGTTGCAAAATTGCAAATCTGAATTCTACAATGTTGTCTTATATCAACATCACTGTGTTCTCCTTTATACATATATCTGAGGTATGAAGAAAATCTCTTCAAGATTTATTAGATAGAGCCATTAACTTCACTTAGATATGTACCTTCGTTACTGCTACATTTCTGTAAAGAGACTGTGACCACAGCAACTCTTAGAAAAACAAGCATTAATTAGGGGCTTGTTAAAAGTTTCAGAGGGTTTTATCCATTATCATCATGGCAGAGAGCATTGTGGCCTGCGGGCAGGCATGGTGCTGGAACAGAATCTGAGAGCAAAGAGACACTGGGCCTGGTAGGGCTTTTGAAACTTCAAAGCCCACTCCCAGTGACACAGCTCCTCCACAAGGCTACATCTGATTCTTCTCAAAACAGTTTCCTTCCCTGGTGACTAAGTATTCAAGTATGTGAGCCTGTGGGCACCATTCTTCTTCAAACCACCAGAGTATGTTCAGTAAATACCTGTAAGTACTTCTTAGGGATGGTGATAGTAATTCTAGACCTTAGTACTTTTTAATGATAGTAATTCTAGACCTTAGTACTTCTTAGGGATGGTGATAGTAATTCTAGACCTTAGGATAGACACTTTTGTAGCTTCCGTTTCTCTCTGTGTGTGTGTGTGTGTGTGTGTGTGTGTGTGTGTGTACACGTGTGTACACATGTACATATGTATTTTAAGTGTTCGTGTAGGTGGCTCTATGCATATAGACAAAGGTCTGTCTCCAGTTTCACTCATTCGTTCCTCAAGTATTATTCACTTTTTGGTCTCTTGCTGGCATGGAGCTCATCGAGTAGGCTAGACAGGCTGAGCCCTGGGTTCTGGGAATTGAACTCTGGTCTTCAGGCTTGTGCCGCAAGCACTTTATCCACCATGGTCTCTCCCCAGCCCAGGACTTTTTCTCAGTTCATAAATTATTCCTGAGAATTTCAAGTTTGAAAAAGGATAGCAGAGAATTGGTATAATTTCTTTTGTATTTAGGTAGAATTTACCTGTGAGCCCCGTTGGAGTTGGTACTTTCCATTTTAGTTATTATATATTGACTCAAGTCTTTAATAGGTACAGATGTAATCAAATTGGCATTGTTTTGTGAATTTTTGCAGATTGTGTCTCTTAAGGACATTTGAAATGAACCAGTTATCACTAGATCAATAAATTTATAAGCATAGATCGTTTTCTTTTAAATAATTTTTAGTTGAGGCTGACTAGATGGCTCAGTGGTTAAGGACACTTGCTGCCAAGCCTGATGATGTTGTGTTCAACCCCCAGGACCAACATAGTAGAGAGAGAACCAGCTCTAGCATGTTATCCTCTGAACTGTACACTCAGGCCATGGTACACTACCCCTTCCACTACCAACCCCTGTGCCAAAAAATAAATATGAAAATTAGAAAAAACATTATTTGGTATAGCCTGTCATTCCATACATAATAGATTTCCCTCATCCCCACTGCTTGCCTTACTTTAATGTCCATTGGTAATATAGTGACAGTTCCTTTGATTTTTATCTCTCAGGCTTAATTGATATAAAACCAAATTTTGTCATTTCCTGAAATATTCCCCTTTTCTTTCTTGATATTTGAAGAAGGAGGGCTTGGTTTTCCTTGTTAAATGTTTACTGATTTTATTGAACTTCTCAAAGAATCAGCTTTTGGTTTTTTGTTTTGTTTTTAGACAGGGCTGTCTTGGACCTCACTCTGTAGACCAGACTGGCCTCAAATTCAGAGATTCTCCTGCCTCTGCTGGGCTTAAAGGCGTGTGCCTCCACCTCCCCACTTTGTTGATTTTTTTTAAAATCTGTTTTTAATTTCATTTTTTGCTCTAATTTTTACGGGTTTTTGTTTTTTGAAAAAATATTTTATTTGTATTGGAGTTTTACCTGCCTGTAAATCTGTATACCACATGTGTGTGCAGTGCCTGTGGAGGCCAAAAGAAAGTGTCCTGTCCCCTGGAACTAGAGTTTCAGATTGTGAGCCACCATGTGGGTGCTAAGAATTGAACCTGGGTCCTCTGCAAGAGTCGCCAGTCTTAACCCACTGAGCCCCCCATATTATTTTTTTCTACCCTTCTACTGTATTATTTTTTCTTCCTCCCTCCCCTCCCTTATGTAGGTGCGTGCGTGCGTGCGTGCGTGCGTGCGTGAAGGTGTACATGTAGAGGCCAGAATGCAACCTCCAATATTTTTCATGAGCTGTTCACTTTGGGTTTTTTTGAGGTAGGGTTCCTTACTGCAAATTAGGCTAGGCTGAGCCCCAGGGGTCTGCTTGTTTCTGCATCCCCAGGTAGGATTGCAAGTGTGTGTCCCGACCATTCCCAGCAAGCACTTTATTTATTGACTGAGGTATTTCTCTAGTCCTTTTTCTCACTTTCTTAAGTGGAAGCTTATTTTTTTTTTTGTTTATTTGTTTTAATACGTTCAGTGCTGTCTAAGCACCATTTTTACTGCACCCTACAAACTTTGCTCAGTTGTGGTTTTCATTTTCACTTAGGCTATTTTTCATTTGTTTGTTATTTACAGGATCTCATCCTATTGCCTGATTTGGTCTTAAGCTCTTAAGTCTCAAATGACCTTCCTGGCTCAGCTTTTGAGGTGCTAGGACTACAAAAATACACTATGCTTGGCTAGTTCCAACTATTTTTAACTTTCTATTGAGACAGCTTCCTTGATCCATAGTTTAGATTATAATGTCTCAGTGTTTAAGTATTTGGGTTTTTTTTCAGGTTATCTTATGCTGAAGAGCTTATGGTCAGAGCAGATATTCTGTGATACATTATTTTAAATTTAATTGGATGAGTTTTATGGTTCACAGTGCCCCGTGTGAGCTTATGTAATGTATTGTTGTGGGGTGTCATATTATATCCAGATGGCTGACAGTGCTATTGAGTATAGTATGATCTTGTTGAATTTCTGCCAGCCGGTGTATCCATTTTGTACAGAGATTTGAATTCTCTAGTTGTGGAATAGTGGAATGCTGTGGCTCGGACCTATGTGGAAGAGGGGCAGAAATAGTCGAAGAGCCAGGCATAGTAACGATTTTAAGGAAATGGCATTTTCCAGATACAACAGGGCTTTTGCATATATGAACTCATAGAGACTGCTATAGCATGCACAAGCTCAAGCTAGACAAAATCCCAGCACAGATGTGGGAAAGTAGCAATAACATGCCACCCCTTGCCAAAAAAAGGTTTTCACAAATAGCTGATGGGAGAGGGAAAAATCTGTTTTCTTGAATGGAGTGGTAGAAAAGAATATGATAAAAATAGGCTGTCTGAATTTCTCAAAGAATACATTTAAAAAAATAGTTGGTGTTTCATGTATTTTGACACTTGGTTAGGAATACACATTAAGGGTTGATGTCTTCTTGGAGAACTTACTCTTTTATCATTATATATTACCTGTTAGCTTTCATTGCTCTGGAGTCTTCCTTGTCTTAAATTAAGAATAGCCTTCTTCTGCATCCTTTTAAGTGGTGTTAGCACAGTATGTATTTCTTTAATTTCTTCATCCTTTACTTCTAAGTGAATTTACTATAGATGAAATGGAGTTGGGTTTTAGTTCTTGCCACTTTGAAAGAGTCTGAATTACAACAATGCAATACACTGACATTCAACGTGATTTTTTTATAGACTTGGACTAAATATCTACTATGGTTTTATTGCTGTCTTTGTTTTTCTTCCAAATGTTGTCTGCCTTTTGTAATTTGAGCATTTTGTTTCTGTTTATTTCTTCTTTTATCAACTATACTTTTAGAACTTTTTTCAGTGGTTGCCCTAACAAGACTTGTATACATTTATAGCTAGTCTAAGACAGCCTTCAAATAACATTCCACTCCCAGGTAGTATATATAAATTATAATCATAAAAAATATTTCCTAGCCGGGCGTTGGTGGCGCACGCCTTTAATCCCAGCACTCGGGAGGCAGAGCCAGACGGATCTCTGTGAGTTCGAGGCCAGCCTGGGCTACCAGGTGAGCTCCAAGAAAGGCGCAAAGCTACACAGAGAAACCCTGTCTCGAAAAACCAAAAACCAAAAAAAAAAAAAAAAAAAAAAAAAAAAATATATATATATATATATATATATATATATATATATATATATATATATATATATTTCTTTTGTTGGAGAGGCGAGACAGGGTTTCTTTGTGTAGCCCTAGCTATCCTGGAACTTGCTCTGTAGACCAAGCTGACCTCCAATGCAGAGATCTGCCTGCCTCTGCCTCTTTTTTTTGTTTTGTTTTGTTTTTCGAGACAGGGTTTCTCCGTGTAGCTTTGCGCCTTTTCCTGGAACTCACTTGGTAGTCCAGGCTGGCCTCGAACTCACAGAGATCCGCCTGCCTCTGCCTCCCAAGTGCTGGGATTAAAGGCATGTGCCACCACCACCCGGCTGCCTCTGCCTCTTAAGTGCTGGAATTAAAGGCGTACTCCACCACCACCACCCCCACCCGGCTCATACAAATATTCTTAATTTTTTTTATCCACTGCCTCATTACTGTCTCTCCCTCCCCCCTCTCTATCTGTCTCTGTCTCTCTGTCTCTGTCTCTCTCTCTCTTTCTCTCTCTCACACACACACAGAGTGTTAGAGTTTACATTAGGGTTCATTCTTGGTGTCATCTAGTCTATGTTTTCGCAAATATTGAATGACACAACATGAACTTTTAAATGCAGATATAGTTTTAATTCCTGAATATTAGAATTTGGAGAATATTGATTCAGGGAGACTATGGATCAAAATATTGTTAGAAATTTGAAGAAGTGAGAGAAATGTCTTAAGAGCACTTACTGCTCTTCTATAGGACCTGAATCCAGTTCCCAGCACCCCCATGGCAGCTCGTAATTGTCAGTAACCCCAGTTCCAGGGGAATCCAGCACCCTTTTCTGATCCTTGGGTACCAAACACACATGCAATACAAACATAAAAGTGCAAGCAAAACACTCATACACCTAAAATTTAAAAAAAAAAAAAAACAGAAAAAGGAAAATTAAAGTATAGTCACTATATGTGGGTGCCTGAGGTTAGTTCCAGTGTTTTTCTACACTGGCTAGTGCTTGCTTGTAGGGCTCTACAATTCACATTGTTCAGCAGGTGTAGAGGGCAGGGATACAGATTTCGTTTGCTTGAGTTTCAAGACAAAGGCTCTAAGAGCTGTCTCAAGAGTGACATGGGGCAGGAGGAAGGACATATCTGGCTTCTCCATCATTTTAATGGAGTTTAGATGCATATCAATTTGTAATAGTTTTTTTTTACTTTACTCTGAACACCAGTGTATTTGAAATGTGTGGCACATATTTAAAAACTCAGAAAGGCCAGATATAGAGAAATTACTTATTTATTCATTCATTCATTTATTTATTTTATTTTTTTGAGACAGGGTTTCTCTGTGTAGCTTTGGATCCTGTCCTGGAACTCTGTAGACCAGGCTGGCCTCAAACTGGCAGAGACCCACCTGCCACTGCCTCTCAAGTGCTGGGATTAAATTTGTGTGCCACCACCACCCGCAGAGAATAGCAAACTCTTAAAAAACAGCAATAAAGACACAATCGGCGTGCGGGGGGGGGGGGGGGGGGGCGGGGGGGGGCAAGGCCTGGAGAGATGGCTCAGAGGTTAAGAGCACTGGCTGTTCTTCCAGAGGTCCTGAGTTCAATTCCCAGCAACTACATGGTGGCTCACAACCATCTATAATGAGAGCTGATGCCCACTTCTGGTGGGCAGGGATACATGCAGACAGAACACTATATACATAATAAATAAATAAATTAAAAAAGACACAATCTGATTGTAAAAGTGGGTCAAAGGCCTTAATACACACACACCCAAGGAAGATAATCCAGGTGGCAGGGAAGCTTTTGATAAGATGCTGACAGGAAGATTCATACTAAAAGAACAGTGAAGTACCATGACACACCTATAGTGTATAAATGGCCAAAATTTAGCACAGGCTTTTCAAATTTCAGAGCCATGTGATGAGTATAGAAAAATAAATATCTAATGGAAAATACTTTTTAATCTTAGAGAAAACAAGTGTTAAACATTTTTCTATGCACGTTCCATTAAAGAAATAAAATTGGGCCGGGCAGTGTTGGCATGAAAAAAACAGAAAGAAAGAAAGAAAATTGAGTTAAATTCGGCCTGCTGCAGCATTTTCTGTGGAACAGATTTTCCCCAAATACATGTATATATATATATTTTTTTAAGTAAAAAAAAGTGTTTTAGTTACAAAGAAGACTCATTCTAACTGTACAGCTATAATCCAGGTTACCATCTTCTGAATAGTGATCTTAATTCATTCCTAAGCCCAGAGTAGGTATACTAAATCAAAAAGCTGTGCCAAGATTGCAAATGTGTCAGCTCCTTTAACCATCCATTCTAAAAGAAATGTTCTCAATATGTGGCTATAATGAAAATAGATACTGGGACCCTTAATAGGAAAACAAACAAAATCCACTGAAGTGTAGGCAATCCACAGGGAGTTAATCCCATTGCTTAGCCTTAAACATCATCATGTATACAGTTTTGTTAATCTTCCTGCAGCAATCAAAGTGGATTTAGCAGTTGGCAGCCTCTTTTTTCCCCCCACCCTGTCTGGGGCAATTGGAGCTTTGTAGAATTTGACCTGCTGGAGCAGAGATCTTCCTTCCCCATTTTAGAATGATCCAGGGGCTTAGAACTGAATGTCATTGAGGACTAGTATGGCCTCACTGTAGCCAAAAGCGGTACCAGGCAGGCGGATCTTTGTGAGTTTGAGGCCAACCTGGTCTACAGAGCAAGTTGGCCTATAGTTTTATGATGTCACCACAGCGCTGTAAAAAAGACAGCTGTGTATCAGCCATGTAAAAAGCAAAATCACAGCAAAGGAATTGAGAACTATGGCACAGGTTGGTTGGTGATCACAGGTGAACTTAATCAACAGGAACAGACTTCGAATAAATCGATCTAGAAAACAGTAATCATAATCACAGTCACCTTTTTCTAAGGTCTGTTCACAAACTAGTTCAATTCTAGGTACTTGAGGTTAGGCAATGTCCTTATTTTGGAAGAGTTTGCAGTGCAATAGGGAAACAGTTATAAACTTGTAGCAACACTGCACTTAACTTGCTGAAGCTGAGAAATGATTATTGTTAGCATCAAGAAAAAATGTATCTAAAACTTAGCTAGTGAAAAGGGTACACTGTATTTTAGGAAAGAAATGGTATGCTTTATTCTTTTTTCTTTTTTTGGTTTTTCGAGACAGGGTTTCTCTGTGTAGCTTTGCGCCTTTCCTGGAACTCACTCTGTAGCCCAGGCTGGCCTCGAACTCACAGAGGTCCACCTACCTCTGCCTCCCGAGTGCTGGGATTAAAGGCGTGCGCCACCACTGCCCAGCGGTATGCTTTATTCTTGTGTGTATGGCTTTGTAGGTCATCTTTTGCTTGAGTGTTTCCACTCCTGCCATGTCAGGTTGTTTATTATTACTCATGCCTCCTGACTTGCCTCAGGTATGAAATTTGTAATTAGTTCTTAAACTGGCTCAGTTTTTTTGGGTGGGGTAGGGTGAGGTTCAAGACAGAATTTCTCTGTGTAATGGCTTTGGCTGTTCTGGAACTTGGTCAGTAGACTAGGCTGGCCTTAAACTCACAGAGATCCACCTGCCTTTGCCTCCCAAGTGCTGGGATTAAAGTCGTGCGCTGTTGCTGCCGCCGCCACCTGAATTTTGCTTAGTATTTGTTTGGAGGTCTGAAAGAGCAGAGACATGTTGGTCTTCCTTGACACTAAATCCCCAGTATTGATTGTGTATGCTCTGTAAGTATTTATTAAATTAATGATTAAATCCTCACCCTCATTCAGTAGATTGTCTCAATAGTGTACAGAAGGTCTGAGGTTTAAGAAAGAGTAAATGTCTTTGCAGGAGAAGCATCTCATATAAGATGGAGTGTTCTCAAAGTGGTATTACTAGATGTCCAAGCCTTAGATCATAGGGCTTAGCAGAGTAGACAACTCCGCAACTGCTGTCTTTTACATCTCTATTGTATCATTTTTTGTCTATTAATGCCACTATTTCTGGGTAGGGCTAAATAAGAAAGAAATTGATACTAAAAGTGGCTTGTACATTACTTTTAGCCCTTTTGTATCACTTAACAACTTCCTATTCACACACCATATATAATTATTTTTCTTTGAAACTGCTAACTTTGAGAGACATTGAAGTAAGCTAGATCCTTCCTCGGTTATCAGTATTAACCTTTATCTCACTAGCTATCACTGTGTCCTTAGCAGTTGCACTAAAGGTGCAAATTGTTTGGTGGGTACTCATCTAAATGAAGGAATTTGTGGCCTACATGCACACAAACTGTATTTCCTGGACCAGTTGTTTTAGACAGATACTCTTAACGCTTTGTTCTCAATAGGACTCTTCCTTACTGGTCCCATTTATCCAAATCAGCATAAGAGACTTTGAAATGTCTTCCTGTTTTTTGCTACCAGGTCTCACTGTGTAGCCCTCGCTGTCCTCGAACTTATTTGTACACCATGCTGGCCTTGAAATCACAGAGACCTACCTGCTTTTTGCCTCTCAAATGCTAGAATTAAGGTGTGTGGCACCTGACAAGTTAAATGACTTTAGAAGAGATCATTTACTTGTGTACACACACACACACACACACACACACACACACACACACACACACGTTTTAAAAAACTAAAGTTTCATCGGATCATAGATTCCATATTGTGTGGCCCTTCCATCTTATACCAGTTAGGAATAGCATGTTGTAAATTTAGGGAGGTCTCACAAGCAGTTTCATAAATTTCAGTATCCAAACTTGTCTGAGCTCACAAAGTAATCAATAGCCAGATGTCATGGCACACACTTTTAATTCCAGCACTCGGGAGGCAGAGGAAGGTAGACCAGTGAGTTTGAGGCCAGCCTGGGACTACAAAGTTAGATCTTGTCTTGGGAACAGAAGGAGTAATGAGTAGCTGCTAGAGTTGTGTTGGTTGGAGTTTCCCATCCTAGTAGGCGCAGATACCCACAAGAATTACAGTGGTCCTTGGCCAAAATTCTAGGCTTCACTCTGTGTACAATGTGTGCATCTGACAACTGGCCCATGTTTCTATTTTTATACATAATCTTCAGGATTACAGAGTGGCTACATTTCTTTTAAAGCTATACTGCATAAATGCAAACTATGTTAAAATGTTTTTTTTTCTTTGCAGTGATTTAGAGATTATTTAATATATCACTTAAAAAGGTCATTCCTACTTAATCACTGCGATCTCTTTATCTAACTATATCATCTTAAAGATAGCTTTCAATGTTGACCATATTTTATCCAGTTTGATATAAATAAATGCTAAAATGCAGACAAACTAGAAATAGAAATAAATTTTTACTGTGTCATCTTTATTTTCCTTTTTGGGTGAGGAGAGATACAATAGACATATTCCTTATAATACTTTTAAAGCTGATTCATAACAATATCCACTGAGCACCCATTACTATTCATTTTTGGTTGTGAGCCTAGCCTTTAATGGCTGAGCCATCTCTCCAGTCCCATTACTATTCATGAACAGCATTATCTCCCAGAAACTGAGCTTGCCCTGGTGGTGGTAGTCCATTCATTTTATGCCTCATAAGGACCAGGAAAGACAAGGGGTGATGTCCCCAATCATAGGGGAAAATTGAAATGTTGAGCAATTTAGTAACTTTCCCAAGCATCGAAGCATCAAGCAATAGAGCATCTATACAGAGGATCTCTGTCTCACCTCAGAATCCACTTTTTTCCTTTACTATAGGTTTTCAGAAGCATCTGATTGGAGGAACAGGAATGGATAAGTTTAGAACGAGTAGTGATTCTAACATAGTCTTAAATTTAATTTAATTCTAGGTATTGTACTGTAAAATAGAATTCACATTTAGCAATGTTCATAGTCATTTTGATTTAGAACCATCATTTTCAGGTTCTGTTATTTTGATAACATGTATGAAAAAATTGGAAGATATGGTTTTCTTCTTTAGCCCTGTAAGGAATTGGCATTTAAAATGTTTATTTGGCAAAGATTCTTGCTTGTTGTTCCCAAAGCCTTTACAGTGTTGAAGAGGGAAAGTCTGTGCCACTGGAGATTAATTCCTACCTTGTGCCAATGACATTTTTTTTTAATTTAGGACCTTTATTAACAGGTGCTGCAGTTTGTTGATTTTTTTTTAAATCAAGTTGTAAACTTTCATTACAAATTAAAAATGAAGTTCTTAAAATTCTCAACTTGACCAGATATGAAATAATTTAAAAACCATTAAAGGTGTTTTGAGAAAAACCAGACCTTTTTTTTCCCCAAAAACAAAAAACCACAGTTGTTATTACCAAAAAGAGACATCTTTAGGTAAAAATAATAAAAACTCCATGCTTCATAGATAATGCAGATGGTTCTAGTGTATCTGGTCAACGGACAAAAAGCAAGTACTTAAGGTCTTTGGCTCCAATCTCTGTTCATTTCTTATTGCCGGATGATGGTAGAGATGGTAAGCAGGCATTTACTCAGCCCCGCCCTGCTCAGTCCTCGGAGCGGATGAATTCTCAGCTGGTGGATTGGCTGCTTTTGTCTCTGCCATCTTGTGGTTTAGGGTTCTCTGGGTGTCAGCGTCGGTGGCTGCTGACCTTGGGTCTTGTCTCCTTGATTTTCTTTGTCCTCTTCCTTGCCTCCTCTCTAGGTTGTCTTTGGCGAGGAGGGCCCCTGTGGAATCGTGGCCAATGACATATTTTTGAATATCCTTGCAAATGACTTAAATTGTGCATGGTTTTGTCTTCAAATTGAAGTCATTAGAAGCCACAAATAGAGTATATATCTACCTTGTACAAAGAACATTGTCTTAAGATGGAAAGAAGAAAACATTCTGTGTTCCTAGGAAGTGGAGGTTGATAGAAGTGAAGGGACAGTGAGTAAGACCTGGGAACTTTGGGACTCAGCCCTGAGAAAGGAGACAGTAATACTTATTAGACTTTGTAGTTCGATGCCTTTAATCCACTTGGGAGGCAGAGGCATGCTATCTCTGTAAGTTCAAGGACAGCTTGATCTACAGAGGGAGTTCCAGACCAGCCAGGGCTATATGGACCATGTCTATGAATATATAAATAAACAACCCGCATAAATAAACCCATAGGTGTGTACCTTTGATGTTAAGTTAAGGTGACAGTGAAAGCTGGGCTTGGTGGCGCACCCCTTTAATCCCAGCACTCAGGAGGCAGAGGCAGGAGGGTCTCTTGAGTTCAAGGCCAGCCTGGTTAACATCTGGATTTGGGAAGGTCTGTGGAGACAACAGGTCCAAGTAGGATTTTGTACTTTTTAGTGAACTCGTTGCCCCCCCCCCAAAAAAATCTTCCTTTTATCCTCCCTACACCCCAGGTTTTTTTTGTTTTGTTTTGTTTTGTCTTGTTTTATATACAACTATGGTTTGAGTTCTTTTTCATTTCTCTAGTTTTTCTATACAAATTGAAATGGAGGTTAATACATTCTAGAATACATTCAAATTAAGTTTTTTTTAAATTTATAGTTGTTTTGGCCATGTATGGTGGTGCACTCCTTTAATTCCAGCATTTCAGAAGCAGAGATTAGGTGGATTTTTGAGTTCTAGGCAAGCCTGGTCTACAGAGAATTCCAGGACAGCTAGGGCTACATAGAGAAACCCTGTCTGTGGAGGAGGCAGGGGGGAAATTATAGTTTTTGTAGAAGAAAGAAATACTCACTGGATTCTATATTTTGTGCTGAGTATTTTATGAGCTTTTCAGAATGATGTTTCTAGATGGTGTTATTGCTCAGAGGTAGAACATTTGCCTAGCATCTCCTGGTTCCACCCCAAGCTTAAATAAACAGAACAAACAAACAAACATTTATTCTTGCTTCTGAGTATCTGTGTATATTTGTTCTGATCTTACTTTTTGGCCAAACTTTGTAATGATGAAGGATCTTCTCCATTGTGTTTTCTAAATATATATTTATTTAAAATTTTAAAGATTTTTAATAGCAGTGAACTTGGGGGGAGAAAAGCACCTATACATCAAGTAGTATACAGCTATAATAAATCAAAATTACCTACTTAATTCCTCTTCTCAGAATTGGTGATGTTAGGGATAGTTAACATTTTCTGAGCATTTTTGTTTCAAAAGTATTATCCTAATGATTAATTTTCAAACAAGCTAGGCAATGGTGGTACACACCTTTAATCCCAGCACTCAGGAGGTATAGACAATCGGATCTCTGTGAGTTAGAAGCCAGCCTCCTCTACAAAGCAAGTTCCAGGACTTGCCAGTACTGTTACACAGAGAAACCCTGTCTCGAAAACAACAAAACAGAAAATAAGCAAATAATTTTTTAAAGGGTAGTTTTTCTCTAACTCTCAAGAGTTGAAGCATTGGCATGGTTGAAAACATTGGGTGCCTTAATTTAGGATGACTTGGTTGGTGATCCAACATGAACACTGTTTTTTGAGATATTAAAAAAAAATGTTTTTTTAAGCCTGGTTGTGATGTCGCATGCTTTTAATCCCAGCACTTAGGAAGCAAAGGCAGGCAAATCTCTTGAGTTTGAGACCAACCTGGTACACAGAGTGAGTTCCAAGACATCCAGGGCTACACAGAGAAACCCTGTCTTGAAAAACAAAAGCAAAGCAAAATTTTAAAGATTCATTTATTTTATGTATATGAGTGTTTTCCCTACATTGTATATACCAAGCACATGCTTGATGCTGTTGGAAATCAGACAAGGGTGTCAGTTCCCCTGGGTGCTGGATACTGAATCCAGGTCCTCTGCGAGAGGTGCTTTTAAAGGCTGAACCAACTCTCCAGCCTGTGTTTGAAACATTTTAACCATAGTTGTTTGCATTTTCTGAGACCTGTAATTCTATTGGCTTTGGACTGGTGTTTTTTTTTTTTTTTTTTTTTTTTTTTTTTCTCCCTTTACTTCCTTGTTCTGCTAATGTAAAGCTGAGGGGAGGAAATCAGAGCTTGAAATCTGTGGTCATGTGGGAGATGATTTATTGGGTCAAGTATTTGCTACATAGGCATGAAGACCTGAGTTTAGATTGCCAGCACTTACATGGAAAGCTAGACCTGCAATGCACATATATAACTTGAACAACAGAGAAGGGAGAAACACAGGGGCACACCGGCCAGCCAGTTTAAGTGAAACAGAAAGCTTGAGGTCCAGTGAAAGTCTTTTTCCCCCCCCAGGCAGGGTATCTCTGTGTATCCTTGACTGTCATGGTTCTCTCTATGTAGACTGCCTGCCTCTGCCTCCTGAGTGCTGGGATTATAGATATGCACCACTATGCTGGCAAGACAGTGTTCTTAAAACAGTAACAACAAAGCAGTGACAATGTTTTTGAGGAAGATATTACAACTTCCAGATATGCCTATATAAGGCTCTTTCTATCTCCCTGTGTACCCCACCCCTACACACACATAAATAATTACACACAAATATCTCTGGTAGATCAAGGGGTTTGTCCTTTTCATTCTTTCTGCAGCAGAAAAAGGAAAAGTAGATTCAAATGTGAATGGACATTCTAGTGTCTTTGGTGTAGGGCTCAAGGAATTTTTGTTGTAAGATCCAACTTGATATAGGTATGCCATATTCATTATTGCATACACACACACACACATATACATATACGCATATATATGCATGCTTATGAATGCTAGTTAAATTTTCCATTATGGTACCAGTACACAGTGTTAGGTGCTGTTAGTTGTAAATAGTCCCTGTTGTCTGGTCTTGAGGAAACTAGGGTCTGTTATAGTTCCCAAATCTTGGGAGCAGTTGTTTCTATACTTTATGGAGTTTGTCTTTGGGATCTGGAATGTGATCCCTTTCCATCTCAAATTTGAGTTCTGCATCCTGAGGCCTTTCTTATGTGAGAAATGCTGCCCTCTGCTGACGTGCTGAAGAACACCCACAACAGTTTGGATGAGTTTGATCACTGTGGGACCTAACAAAGCTATATGGACTCATAAATACTTTTTTTTGAGTATCTTAGCTACATTACCCAATCCCAAGACTTCGTCCTTTGGAAATAATTCATCAGGCATTAGAAAAGATATATTTTCAGAATCTTTCATTGCATAGTACTTATCTATAAGAGCAAAAGATAATACCAAAGTGTTCAACACTACTTAATTATGTTTCTACTCAGAGCAGAGGCCACAGCTGCTAAATGTGGCCAGGCAAATCACAACATAGCAGAACGCAAACACCACAAGATATCCCCCAAGCAGAGTATACCAATTGGAATATTGAAAGATCTATCTCATGTATCATGTGGCTAATTTCTTATTTGCAAACTGCATTGTCAAAAGTGGAGATGAATCCCTTGGCTATTAGTATTATTAGTAAACAGCTGGAGAAAGGGACTACCTAGATGACTGACAGCCTAACTAAAATCTAGAATGAGTGTTTGTAAGGAGACTGGGCAAGGTTGTCTAGTTTCTGATCTCCTCAGTTATTACCCCATTTTTTTTTTTTTTACTATTCCTCTAAAATTGTGACATACATTTCATTGTCATTGTTATACACTAATCTTTGTGAGCAAGAGTGAATGCTTCTTAAGAAGCAGGAGCTGAGGGGTATGTGCAGTTTAAATTTGAAAAGAGCTGTATATCCATTGCCAGAACTGTATGAACATACTCATTTACTCAAAGTGAAATAAAATAATCACTCTATTTGACAATCTGATGAATGGCTTATGGTTCCCTCTTATTTCCTTTGAATCTGTGTATGTGTGTAAAAACCTAGGTGCCCTGCCACTCAGCTACATTCCTAACTAGAGAATTAGTTGGTAATAGTTGAAGTAACCTTTTCATTGTATACACACTAAAGTTTTTTTTTTAAAGATATTTACTTACTTTGGTTTTTTGAGACGGTTTCTTTGTATAGCTCTGGCTGTTCTAGAACTTACTTCTATAGACCAGGCTGGCCTTAAACTCAAAGATTTACCTGCTTCTACTTGCTGAGTGCTGGGATTAAAGGTGTGCATCACCACCATCAGCAAGATCTTTATTTTTAATTATATGTATGTGTATATGTGCACAAGAGGACAGGTGCCCTTGGAGGCCAGAAAAGGGTGTCATATCCCCTGGAGTTGGAGTCACAGATGGTTGTGAGCCACCTGGTGTGGTTGGTGAGAACCCAACTCAGGTCCTCTGGAAGAACATTTTCTCTTAGCTGCTGAGCCATCTCTCCAGCCCTGAGAAACCAGTCTTGTTAAGAGGTCTATGCTTGGATATATTCCTTGTCCATCAATGGTTTTGTGTATCTTTTTCTTAATTTTTTATAGGAACTCTGTGTTTAATATACATGTCTGCAAATGTCTATGTGTTTGAACTTTTTTGCTTCTTGGAAGTTAGACATTAATATAAAAATAATTATGAATTATTTTCCTCAATAATACGTGGGATTCATGTTTTTGTGTTGTTTTGTTTTGTTGAGACAGGGTTTCTCTGTGTAGCTTTGCACCTTTTCCTGGATCTCACTCTGTAGACCAGGCTGGCCTTGAACTCACAAAGATCCGCCTACCTCTGCCTCCCAAATGCTGGGATTAAAGACGTGTGCCACCACGACCCAGCACTGGGGTTCATGTTTTGCTTAGGTTTTCCCCCATTTTCTCCTTCTCATTCTTCTGTAGTTTGGTTGTCTTTTTATATATTCAGTTCTTTTATATCTCTAGAAATTAGTAAGAAGTTTTATAGAAAAAGTAACTTTTCCCCCCAAAGATGCTAAAAAACAAAACAATATGTCCTTTTGTTCATGATTATTTTTTACATTTATAGACTTGAAAATAAGCTGCTTTCCATATCAGCAGCTCACTCACTTCTATTGTTCTTTTCTAACTGCTTGCTGTTTCTGTTATCAAGAGCATTTGCATGGCACATCTACTTATATAATGTTTGTACACATGCTAATTTGTTCTTCACAACATTCCTGAGTGTTTGGCAGTGTGTATTCTGTTTCACATTCTTCAGGTGAAGAATTAATATGGGTGTAGACCTACATTGATTCTTTTATTTTTGTTGCCCTGAAAGAAACCTATGACTCCTCACTTGAACACTTCTATAAGAAAAGTGGAATGAGCTTTCCATCTTTGAGCAAAACCAAACCAAACAAATAAAAAAAAAAAAAAAAAACCAAAAAACCTTACTATGTTTTTGAAGGATTTTTTTTTTTAATGTGCTTTGTGGCAAAATGAGTTGGAAGGATGGGCTACTGAGAATTATGAAATGGTTGAAATACCATGTTGCTGCTGGCTTAGTATTTCTTTCTGGTCTCCAGTGAATGGTATCTTTAGAATTTACCATAAACACATTATTGATTTCTGAAGCTGTGTGGGCCTTTAATGCACCAGTACTTCACTTTCGGTTTTACACCTTGTTCCCATTCTTTTTTTTTTTTTTTTCCATCACAGGCAATTTATTTTGTTCTATTCATTCACAGTTAATACAGAAAATACTTGGAAACATTTCCATATAATGTTTGACACAGAAATCATCAAATAGAAGTATACAATGTTGACAGGAGGCAGTACATTTATAACCCCAAATGTATTTATAAATTAGAAATGGAGGGCTGGAGAGATGGCTCAGAGGTCAAGAGCACCAACTGCCCCTCCAGAGGTCCCGAGCTCAACTCCCAGCAACCACACATCCATCTGCAATGAGATCCGGCGCCCTCTTCTGGCCTGCAGGCACACACGCTGTATACATAATAATAAATAATCCTAAAAAAAAAAAGAAATGGAAAGATCTACAAATGAAATTATGAAGCATCATCAAAGTCATTTAATCTGTCAGTTTCTCATTCATTTTTATGTCTTAATAATATTCTATTGTATGAATAAGCCACATTTTATTTCTCTCCAGTATTTGATAGCTATTTGAGTTGTTTTAACTTTTTTACTATTAGCAACACACTGCTGTAAACCTTCATGTACATGTTTCATAGGTGCACATTTTCAGTAGTTTGAGGTTATATTCCTAAGGGTAGAATTGTTGAGTAACAGAGTAACAATGTTTTGCATTTTGACCAACCACCAAACTGTTTTGCCAAAGTGGCACACCATTTTACAATCTCACCAAATCCTTGTTTTTAAGGCTCTGATTTTTGTACAAAAGCATTCAATCATTCTGTCAGACCAAACCAGGAAAAGTAAGCTATAGTTCAGAGCTGTTCTATTCCATTTACTATGCAAAGCCATTCTTGGCGTTTGCAACTCTCAGCCCTTTTGAGTATTCTTGCAGTGTTCACCTTTTCCTCCACCACTTTTTTTTTCTTCTTTTTTTCTGGTTTATTTCTATCTATTACAAATGTATAAAAAATCCTCCATCAACGCTGCTGATAGCAGCAGAACCTTGAGAAATATACCTTTGGTTTGCCTCAGAAAAGGAACACATATTGCACTGTAAAGTTTATAAAATTGGCGCAAAACATTGTGATAATGTTACAATACCAGTTTTAAGAGTTCAGTGACTAATGGGGAGCCGATGGGATACATGCAGAACTGTGAAAGCGATCTCACTTAGCCAGCTGTACACGTAGATTGTAAATCTACATTCAGATCATTTCTGAACTAAGACTATCATCTCAGTTTATCTGTTGAGGTCAACCAGGAAACCCTAGAATATACCTTGATTTTTGCAAAAAAAAACAAAATAGGGGGAGGGGTTTCTTCAGCATTTCAGTCCACAAGTAACAGTATCCTAACAAGCAAAGTGTTCTCTCACTGTCAACATAGAATGAACTGCTGCTGGAGGTCAACTTGGGCTTTAATTTGCATTAGCACTTACATGCATAGTAGTCCAAGTTGTTGACCTCATGACTTTTAAAAGTAACTCTAAAAAAGCAAAATGGCCCTTCTTGGAAGACTAAAGAAAGACATCCAGCCACAGTTGTAAAAAGTCTCATCAAAACAATATACCCTTTTATGAATTAGGCCTCAATTAAAAAAAAAAAAGTAGCCCCAAATAAGAAGCAGCTCTGAAAAAAAAATATAACTTAAGATATTTGAAAAAAACAAGGTGAATACAGGTTCAAAAGTAATTAAGATACATTTTCTTAAGGCTATCTAGAATTAGACTTTAAAGAATTCTACCATTTCAAGTTTACCACTAGTTACTAGATATCAGTTTACAAACAAGATGTTCACCTTTTTTGTTCCTTTATCAAGAGAAAAATCTACCTTCAGACTATGAGGGTGGTGATGGGGAGGGACTAGAAAACAAGATTCAAACAATCCCATGCAAATATCACATTTTTCAAATGGAAGAACTCCAAACTGCACTAGAAGTTCCAATCACTAAGACACTTTCCATTGAAATGATTTAAGTACAACTACATGGCACCAAGGTTTAGGCCTAATATAGGCCTGACAACCAAGTCCTTGTTTTCTGGAAGAAAGGCCTCAATAGTCCCACTCAATTCCACATAACAATACTTCAAAGATCAATTAATATTTTTCCTTTCCTTAATATTTTTGTTTTTGACTTCTAATCTTAAAGACTAGATTAAAACTTAGCTCATTTCCCAGAAGGCATTGCTTCCCTTTGCTCTATGAAAGAGTCCACCAAGACCTCTTCCTCAAAACCATCTAGCCCCCAGCCTCCAGCCTGTGCTTGTGATGCATCTTTCTCAACATCCTGAAAAGGTAATGTAGGTAAACTATGCTCATAAACATTAAAACTAGTTGTTAGAAAGACGCAACTAGCTTTATAATTTAAGTTTTAAAGCATAAATACTTGCAGCTTAATCTGCACTGACAATGATTGTCGAAGCCTAGAATTCAACATTTACAAATTCTCATTCATACACACAAAACACACTATTATCACACAACTTGTGTCTTGAGAGAATCTTCTGCTTTTTAAATCTTTGGCCTCCCAGTCAATCCCAAGTTCAACCAACTTTTCTGAGTTCTGGTAGTTACCTGGACCACTGAGGCATTGCCACAAGACTTCTTCTCTTTTGAAACATCCTTTTTCTCTAGATATAAGGATAGCTAAACCAGCTTGTTTCTTCTGTGGTGTATGTTGGTGTGGGATTATCTATTGCTTGATTTTTCATGGATGTGTTTAGCTTCTTTGGGTTGAATTTTCCCTTCTAGTGCTTTCTGTAGGGCTGGGTTTGTAGACAGGTATTGATTAAATCTGGTTTTATCCTGGAATATTTTGTTTACTCCGCCTATGGTGATTAAGAGTTTTGCTGGGTATAATAGTCTGGGTTGGCATCCGTGGTCTCTTAGTGTCTGCATGAGATTTGTCCATGATCTTCTAGCTTTCATAGTCTCTATTGAGTAGTCTGGTGTTATTCTGATGGGTTTGCCTTTATATGTTACTTGGTCTTTTTCCTTTGCGGCTTTTAATATTTTTTCTTTGTTCTGTGTGTTTAGTGTTTTGATTATTATGTGGTGAGGGGACTTTTTTTTTTGGATCCAGCCTATTCGGTGTTCTGTAAGCTTCTTGTATCTTCATATGTATTTCTTTCTTTAGGTTAGGAAAGTTTTCTTCTATGATTTTGTTGAATATATTTTCTGTGCCTTTGAGTTGGTATTCTTCTCCTTCTTCTATCCCTATTATTCTTAGGTTTGGTCTTTTCATGGTGTCCCAAATTTCCTGGACGTTTTGTGTTACGACTTTTTTGTCTTTAGTGTTTTCTTTGACTGACGAATCTATTTTCTCTGTCGTGTCTTCAGTGTCAGAGATTCTCTGTTCCATCTCTTGCAATCGGTTGGTTATGCTTGTTTCTGTAGTTCCTGTCCGTTTTGTCAGGATTTCTATTTCCAGCATTCCCTCAGCATGTGTTTTCTTTATTGTCTCAAATTCATTTTTCAGATCTTGGAATGTTTCTTTCATCTGTTTAATTGCTTTTTCTTGGCTTGATTTGATTTCTTCCCATTTTTTGTTCGTTTTTTCTTCCATTTCTTTAAGGGAGTTTTTTATTTCCTCTTTAATGGAGTTTTTCATTTACTCTTTAAGGGAAGTTTTTATTTCCTCTTTAAGAGAGTTTTTCATTTCCTCTTTAAGGAAAGTTTTTATTTCCTCTTTAAGGTAGTTTTTCATTTCCTCTTTAAGGAAAGTTTTTATTTCCTCATTGAAGGAATGTTTTATTTCTTCTTTAAGGGCCTCTATCATCTTCTTAAAGTCATTTTTAGGGTTGATCTCTTCTGTTTCTTCTGTCATGGTATGTTTAGGTCTTGCAGGTGTAGAATCACTAGGTTCTGATGTTGCCATATAGGTCTTTATGTTGTTGCCTGTATTTTTGTACTGGCGTCTACTCATCTTTTCCTCTGTGCGGTGCAGGTGGTGTCTGTGTCTGAGAGTGCCTCTCTTGTTCTAATTTTTAGTCTTGGTTTAGTAGGGGTTCTTGGTTAAATTGGTGCTATTGGGCTGTTTCTTCAGGGACAGCTGATTTCAGTTGGTGAATTATATACTTAGATTTTGGTGATCTGGTTTGGTGACTGGGTAGCGCCTTCTTCTGTGTTCCCAGGTCACGTTTTATTCATTTATCAACTCCTCAGCTGATCTTGTTTCTTCAGACTTCAAACTGTAGGCATCTGAATCCTCTCCCAGATGGGTTTCAGCTGAGCAGGGTAGTCTCACCAACACCTCCAAGTTGTTGGGTTTCACAGGATCAGCAGTTGGGCCCTGGGTTGTCCCCAGAGGGAGTGTCCAGACTCGCCCTGGTTCCGACCCACGGAGATAGCCTCCTCCCCAGGTGTTGGGGCTAGGGGCGTCCCTGTTCCAAGCTGTGTCCGCCCCTCTCCGTCCCCGGGCCCGTCCACCCCTGTGGCCCGCCGCCACAGGCCCACCCGTGTCCACCTGTCTCGGCTGCTGGGCCTGAATGTCCCTGTCAGCTGCCGCTGGGTCTGTCTGCCTCTGCGGGCGGCCAACGGGCCTGTATATCTCTTCCGGCTGCCACCGCGGGCCTACCTACCTCTGCTTGTCACTGCTGCCAGGCCCATCCACCTCTGCGAACTGCCACGGGGCCTGTATGTCTCTGCTGGTTGCCGCTGGGCCTGTATGTCTCTGTCGGCCGCTGCCACCGGGCCCGTCCACCTCCGCGAGTCTCCGCCGTGTGGCCTGTCTACTTCTGTGGGCCGCCGCTGGGCCTGAATGTCTCTGTCGGCCGCCGCCGCTGGGCCCCGTCCACCTCCGTCTGCTTATCTCTGCCACAGGGCCTGTCCACCTCTGTGGGCCGCCGCTGGGCCTGAATGTCTCTGCCAGCTGCTGCCGGGCCTAAATGTCCCTGTTGGCCACTGCCGCTGGACCTGTCTACCTCCGCGGGCCGCAGCCACAGGCCTACCTGCGTCTGCTTGTCTCCGCCATCTTGAATCTCTCCTTCGTTCCCATTCTTAAGTCCCCAACGCTGCGCACCTTTTTCCATTGCCTGTCCATGGTGTTGATTTTCAGATCATTGTGTCTCTTACTGTGAAGTACATACATAAAAAGTTCCCAACTCGTTTTATTGTTGTTTTCTCTATGTTGAATTTTCTTTATTTTTTGCTTTTTTTTTTTTTTTTTTTTTTTTAAAGACAGGATTTCTAAGAAAAAACAAAAAAGACAGGATTTCTTTGTGAACCCCTGGCTGTCCGAGAACTTGCTTTGTAGACTAAGCTGACCTCAGCCTCCTGGATACTGAGGTTAAAGTTGTGTGCTGCTGGGCGGTGGTGGCACACGCCTTTAATACCAGCACTTGGGAGGCAGAGGCAGGCAGATCTCTGTGAGTTCAAGGCCAGCCTGGACTACAGAGTGAGTTCTAGGAAAGACTCAAAGCTACACAAAGAAACCCTATCTCGAAAAACAAAAACAAACAAACAAAAAACAAAACACAACAAAAAAGGCGTGTGCCACCACACCTGGCTGAGTTTTCTTCGGCTGGAATTGTATACTCAGTGTTTTTCTTTTCATGCCTCATTCATCTGAAAACTCTTGATGTTACACAAGCAGGGATCCAAGTTTTCCAACTTTGTATTAGCTTAATCTGGACAGAGATATTCAGTAGAATCTAAATGTCTTATTTGTGTGAAACTGAGTAAACACCATTAAAGGGGCAATACCAAACTTACTTCAGAATTACCTCGTTAAGACTAAAAGGACATGTAAGATTGTAAAGAGCCCTTTTCCAGGAATAGACTCACAAGGACTGCCTTAATGCATTTGAGTGTCTCTTGCAAAGACATGGCGAATTGTTAAGGTTCACTGTGTAGAGAATTGTAGAGCCCTTAAAAGCATCCAATAGAAATTTTCAGTACAAGGGTCATTGAAACAAAATTATGATGAGTTTTTACAGTCATTTTGTATAAGCTAACATGAAAAGGGAATTTTGTATAAGTATATACAAAATTTTGTATAAGTATATACAAAAAATATAATAAAGTATAAGTTGGATTTATGTCTCTGTCAAGAGGAGCCTAAGGCAAAATTTATTAAGATGACTGTCCTCTCAACCTGTTGGACTTGTCTTATCTGGCTCCTGCTGACTTTATCTTTCATTCCACAAACCAGTCATTACCACCTGCCTTAGAGTCTATAATTTGGATTGACTATATCAACTGGTTAGTCTGATAAGCCAGTCTGTGCTCCTAGAAGAATACCTGCAGGATATGTTTTGGGAAATATATGAATGCTAATCATTCTTCAGGAAGTAAATCTCTAATCCAGAGAATTTTCCATTCTGTCTGGTTGAAACAAAAGAACTTAGACTAGCTCTGTAGCTCCATTGTAAAGCACTTACTTGCCTGGCATGGCATAAAGCCCCCTAGTTCCATCACCAGTATCGGAGGGAGAATGTATCTGAAAGAGCCCCAGAGATTGTTTTTTATTTTTTAAATATTTGTTCTTTAGTACGGTATTTGTTTGTTTGTTTGTTTGTTTATTTATTGTGTATGCCATGTTGCGCCTGCATGTGTGCCTGCATGACAGAAGAGGACACCAGATCTCATTACAGATGGTTGTGAGCCACCATGTCGGTGCTGGGAGTTGAACGCAGGACCTCTGGAAGAGCAGCCTGTGTTCTTAACCACTGAGCCATCTCTCCAGCCTGAGATTGTTTTTTCTACTATCCTACTTGGCAGTTCATTCTCAGCTTGGGTGGTTTTTCTCTTACACATGCACAGAATAATCTACAGCTAAAGACTTAGAGAACTCTATACAGACAGATCTCAATTGTGCATTCTCTGTGTAGTCCTCTCCCTCTAGTCCAGTGCCTTGTGAACTTCTGTTTCCAGTTTTATTGACCTCTTTGATTTCTAGCTTCATATCTGTAACTCTGGGAACTGTTAGGCTCTACCTGGATGCTCCCTTCCCTTTCTAGCCTAGGAAACCTTTAAACCAGTGTTTCTCGGCCTTCCCAGTGCTGCAGCGCTTTAATACATTTCCTCATGTTGTGGTGACCCCAACCTTAAAGTTATTTTCATTGTTACTTCATAACTGGGATTTTGCTAATGTTAGGAATCATAATGTAAATAGTTTTGGTGCTAGAGATTTGCCAAAGGGGTACAGACCCACAAGTTGAGAACTACTGCTCTAAATAGTTAAGTAGGCCATTCACAGGACTCACTATGTTTGATTTGCTTCCCAGGAATCATTGTCCTTCATTTCCTGAAGTTCAATACCTAAAACTGTTTGTTGTTTTATATACTCTGACAAGTTCTATGGTTGCCTAGTTTAGTCTTCTGTAACTCTAATTTGGCCAGAGGTATTGAGGCACACATTTGTATTATATCTCCTCAGGTGTAGGGTGGGATGGAGTTATGTGAGAGGTGGTGGCAGGGTCTCATGTCTCCAGGCTGGCCACAAACACACTTGATAGCTTCTGATGATCTTAAACTTCATATTCTCCTGCTTTTATCTCCTGAGTACTGGGATTATATGCATGAACTGCCATATCTAGTTTTATGTGGTGCTAGGAATAAAACCTAGAGCTTTATGCATACAAGGCAGGTGCTCTATTGACAGAATACATCCCAAGTCCAAACTTGTATATACCTGTATTTTATTTTTTATTACATTTTATTTTGGGCTAGGGGATAGCATGTATTTCACGGTGTACATGTGAAGGTCAGAGGACCACCCTTGACAGGCAGTTTCTCCTCCCATCATGTGGGTTCCCAAGGGATCAGATTTAGGTCATCAGGCTTGATGGCAAATCCCTTTACCTGACTTCACCCACCCTACACTTGAAAATACAGTTAACTTTTTCACAAAAGGTATCAAATTGGTCTTCATTTTTCAAATATTAGCAATATGTTATTGACTGCTTTGTATGGAATATCTTGAAAAAACACTTTAAAAATATTTATTTAGTATGCATGTGATGTGTAGTATGCATGTACATGTACCAGTGGGTCAGATGCATGCAGGCCTATGCATGTAGAGGCCAAAAGAAGACTAGGATATATTTCTCTGGCCCTCAGCCTTATTTCCTATGGTCTTTCACTAAACCTGAAGCTTGTAATTTTGGCTAGGCAGGCTTGCCAGCAAGCTTCTAGAATCTACCTATTTCCAGTACCCAGTGTTGGGGTTACAGGCACATACACCCATACTTAAGTTTTTCTTATAGCCGGGCGTGGTGGCGCACGCCTTTAATCCCAGCACTCGGGAGGCAGAGCCAGGCGAATCTCTGTGAGTTCGAGGCCAGCCTGGGCTACCAAGTGAGCTCCAGGAAAGGCGCAAAGCTACACAGAGAAACCCTGTCTCGGAAAAAAAAAAAAAAAAAAAAAAAAAAAAGTTTTTCTTATATTCTGGTGATTCAAACTCAGGTCCTCATGCTTGCACAGCAAGTGTTCTTACCCAACCCTCACTTCATTCTTTGTATCAACTAAATTTATTACATGTGTTAATAATTACTCCCTATTGGTTACAATTTTTTAATTTTATTTGTTTGTTTATTGGTTTTAAGAGACAAGGTTTTTATTATAGGCCTGGCTATCCTGGAACTAGCTCTGTAGATCAGGCTGGCCTCACAGAGGCCACAGAACTCACAGAGATCCGCTGCTTCTGCTTCCCAAGCACTAGGATTAAAGGTGTGTGCCACCACCATCCAGCTGCAACTTTTTAAAAATTTTAAAGTTTAAATGCTATATAAAATACTGAAAAGAACTCTGTTTTTGGAGGAAGGGGGCAGGGTATTTAGTAGCCTAAGCTAGCCTTGAAGCCAAGGATGACCTTCAACCCCTCATCCTCTTGCCTCTACTTCTGTGTTAGATTTGACATGTGAGCAGCAAGTCCTAGTTTATGCAGTGCTGGGAATCAAGCCTACTAAGCGCACTCTTAATAGTGGAGCTACATGCCCAGCCCCATGCAGTGATACCCTTTCACTCCTGCACAAGCAAGTATTTCTATAGGATATACATTCCTAATAGTGTTCAGATTTCTGGGTTCAATGGTATGTGCATCTTAAAGATGGGCTTGGTTTTAATAATACCACATATGATCTCACAATGCACCAGCATATGTAATGATTTTGTAATAGAAGATGCTAAACGGTGATCCTGAAAACAATTTAGTATTTCTTTCTTTCTTTTTTTTTTTTTTTAATGTATGTTTGTTTTTTCAAAACGAGGATTATTTGTGTAGCCTTGGCTATCCTAGAATTAGGTCTATAGATCAGGCTGTCTCAAGCTTCAACAGATCCACTCCTGAGTGCTGGGATTAAAGCCGTGCGTCATCACCACTCAGCTAAAACTATTTAGTATTGACACTGATCCATTCTATAGGAGAATTTACCTTTCCGGTAATGTAAGAATTATAAGTAGATAATTTTTAAGGGTAGGACTTCTTGCAGGCAGATTCTTAGACTGGTAAGATTTACAGCTGACTAACCCAGTTACGAAACTCAGAGAAGAGGATAATCTATGAGATTACTTTGAATATTATCCAAATGTGTGCTCCTTTACCTATATCCCTGATAGTTTCCTTGACTGTAGTGCCATTCAGATACTGCAATAGTTCTTGGATTTTTGTTCTTAGTACTTAGTTTTTTGCTAAGCAACATTATTAGGAAGAGATGATTAGATAAGTTCAAGGAAAGTATTTCTGGAAGTTGTTGGTCTTTCCTCAGATTCTTTGCTTACCACACTGTGTTTTGTCTTAAACAGCAAATCCCAAATGAAGGTTTGCTTCCAGGAATTTAGAAGGCCTCTGAGAGCAAGGGACAGAGGAGGAGAGGTGGTGTTCAAGTCATCAGTAGAGGCCCAATCATTTTTACTTAACATCTAATTTTAATTCCTTGTTTAACTTATTTGAAATCTTTATCAGAAAGCAAAAGCACCTGGAACATAGTAGGCTTAGCAGTACAGCTTTATAGTTCAGCCCAGTTTCCCTCTGAGACACGCCTCCAGGCTTTCTTTTTAATCTATCAAATATTTAGATGCCCAAAACACAGTGATCTGCTCCCACCCTAGCTGAGACTGGTACCTGTTCTCTGAGCACACATTGTGTTTTGTCTCTGATCTAAGATGAGTCACTGTATCTCCCACTGGCTTCATAACCACTAGAAGAGGATCTTGACCCACCAACCCCTTGTTTGTCACAAAATAGGGATTGCTCAATGTTGATTTGCTTTAAATGTTGAACTTTTTGTCACTAATACTGGAATAAGGAAAGAAGGGTGATGTTTCCTTCCTTTCCCTTGGTGGGTTTGGGGACAAAGATTCTAGTGGGAAAACTGGCTTATGGTGCCTAAGAACAAAGTGTTTCTAGATTTGTAACAGCATTTTAGTAATGGGATAATATTTTACATACATTATCGACCTGAATGGCTAGATCCTAGTTTTGGATTTTGGTTTTGATTTGTAAGAAAAGTGAATTTAAAGGAAGGCTAATAGATTAGAAAGAACATACTCCCAGATGGTGTCTGAAGATAGCACTCTTTTTTTTTTTTTCCTTTGAGACAGGGTTTCTCTGTGTAATAGTCCTGGCTGTCCTGGAACTCACTCTGTAGACCAGACTGGCTTCAAACTCACAGAGATCCACCTGTCATCACCTCCAGAGTGCTGGAACTAAAGGCATGCGCCACCACTGCCAACAATAGAGATGTAACTTAAATGTTCAAAGAGAAAAGTTATTTTCAGTCTTTTTGAAACATCTTGATAGACTTAATCTCTTTAACCTTGCTGGCTAAAAAAAAGTAAGGCTTTTCACCTTTTTATCATACAGAATGAATGTTCATTCAAAGGTATGTTTTGGAAACTTGCTAGCACACTGTTGAGAGCAGTGAGGTTATAAGAAGGAAGAAGTTGGGAAGGTTTCTGCCAGCATATCTTTGTGACATAAGTGAATGTGTTTCTGAATTTTGTAGTTGTATTAGTTTAGTAGATGGAGGCTAGAGACTGTACTCTACCATCCTCACAGATTCAGATTTTGAGACGATGACTCAATGAGTATGTTGAGTTGTTGTATTCTGTATTCTTGTCATATTAGCAGTTGCTGATTATTAGTACCTAGCACTATTTTATAGTAATAGTCCAACTCCAGTTTTTCTTGTTTATTTATTATCCTTTGTTATACCAATTGAGCTATAGCCCAACCCCAGCATCATTAATTCATAGATTTTTCTTTTCTTTTTGGTGATGCTGGCAAGTGAACTCAATTTTGCACACTTGGCAAATATTCCACCACTGAGCTATATTTTTTTGTTGTTGTTGTTAAGTGTCTTTTTTTTTTTTTAGAATTTTTTTTTTAAGGTTTATTTATTTATTTATTATGTATACAGCATGTATGACTGCAGGACAGAAGAGGGCACCAGATCTCATTACAGATGGTTGTGAGCCACCATGTGGGTGCTGGGAATTGAACTCAGGACCTCTGGAAGAGCAATCAGTGCTCTTAACCTCTGAGCCATCTCTCCAGCCCCTGAGCTATACTTCTAACATTACCTTGGAGATCTAAACATTTGTGTTTCAGTTGATTATATAGTTGAAGATTCTTGAATTCTTCCACTATTGGTTAGTGATACCTCTTTAGAGTGGCTGATTCTATAACTTTTGAGGGAGTAGGTAGAAAGGTATTCAAGGGGGGAGAAGGAATCAAGGAAGGAGTCATAGGTTTTTGACTAAGGTGCCTGATTAGTGTCATTAATTGAGCAGAGAGCCCAGACAAAGCAAGTTTTAAAGAGAAGACATATTTGAGGTGCTTAAGATAGATACATCTAGGTAAGGGTACCCTGAAAACAGATATTGTCAGGACATGAGGCTTCGAGGAGGAGTAGATGACTCCAGGAGAGGGCTTGGTTGCTTTGTACACTTGACCCAGATTGGAATTATATATGCTGTATCTTGTTTGATAAAGCTTCATCTGTTTGCCAGCTGGAGGCAAGCTCTACCACGTAGAAGATTGGGAAGATGCAGCTTCTTTCTCTTTGGGAGATTCGAGTGAGGTAGAGGTGATTGATGGCAGGATTACTATCTGGTCAGGTTGCAACCAACTGGTCCTCTTGGTCTTCAACTTATTACATTCATTCCCTCACCCTTAGAATGGACTGGGAGAACTGGTTTTAGCTTTGCAGAAATGGTCTAGGGGTGGATTTCTTGGTAACCAGTTATGTTCTTGAAGGAATTTATTTCCTTTTTCCTTGTTGCTGTATTCAGGACTATCTCCTCTTTCCTTTTTCAGTAAAATATTTAACTGCCTGCTTTTTGGTCATGTACTAATGATGCAATTGTCATCAAAAATACAGGGCATAGTCTCAAATAGCTTGGAATCTAATGGGACATATACAGTGTGTATATGTCAGTCAAAACATCACTCGCAGCATATATAGTAAATAGAAGATAATGGTAGGAAATCTTTTACTCCCAGTAGTAGATTTTCATTGGAAGATCTAGTGTCTAGTTGGTGTGAAAATAGAAAATGCTTATAGAGCTAACGCCCAGTACATCAGTTTGCAAAGCAAGTGACTTTACCTGCTGAGCCACTTTGCTGGATCATGGTCAGGTTTTTAAAAATTATTATTACTTTTATTCTTTGAAAGAATAGTATAATTAGGCTTACCTTTTCCAGAGTTTAGAATGTAGGTGGTATCTAATTAAACACCCTACCTATATTTAGATTTTCTTGATTCTCTTTTAATGCAAAACGATGTTTTAGTTTGTTCAAATCAGGACCCATACATTGCACGTGGTTGCTATACATAAGGGTATTCTTAAATTATTCCCTCTAGTATATTCTGCAAAATAGCTTATTATTCTTCTGCATGCAGAATTAAGTCCTGACTTCATAGTGTTGGCATTTCAAAATCTTTTAAGATCGTCCCCATTTTACCACTTCCTTCAGGTGCTGAAATACCTTCCCTACTTATTTACTTAGGGAACTCCAAAGTTCAGTTCAAGTATACTGTGTCGTTCCTCCCATCCCACAATAATCTAATAAGCTTTTCTTTTTACATGTATTCCTTTGTGTGTGTGTGTGTGTGTGTGTGTCAGAGGACAACACACAGGAATGTGTTTCCTCCCTCCACGGGTTTCTGGGGATCAAGCTCAGGTTGTCAGGTTTGGCAGCAAGTCCCTTTACCCACTGAGCCATCTCACTTCTATTTCCCTAATAATTTCTTACCCAATTCTGTCAGAGTATTCATAACACCATATTATCATTTATGTATTTGGTGTATTTTCATTACCAGTGGGTTAGTATTGAGTGATAGGAAAGTGAGACTGCAGTATGAGTACCTTTAGAGCAAGGATAACGTGTAATGTCTCTGTGTCACCATAGGATAACATAGTGTCTTCCTCATAGTAGAAAATATGTGAAGCCAGGTGGCGGCAGCGTTGGCGGCGGCGCATGCCTTTAATCCCAGCCCTCGGGAGGCAGAGGCAGGCGAATCTTTGTGAGTTCGAGTCCAGCCTGGTCTACAAAGTGAGATCCAGGACAGGCTCCAAAGCTACACAGAGAAACCTGTCTCGAAAAAAACAAAAAAAAAAAAAAAAAAAAAAAAAAAAGAAGCAGAAAGAAAGAAAGAAAGAAAGAAAGAAAGAAAGAAAGAAAGAAAGAAAGAAAGAAAGAGAAAGAAAGAAAGAAAGAAAGAAGAAAGTGTTTATAGAATTGGGTGAAAATATCCAGTTTCTGGAGTGCTTCATTAGTCATAAAACATAGGCCATCGTGTCCACACCCCCCTGCCCCCAATGTTTAAATCAATAAAGCTCCTTTCCAACTCTTGGAGTAGAAGGCACAGGGACATCATTCTGATTATGTGCATTTTCTGCAGTCGGGCGCTTCCCTTGCAGTCTTTGGCAGTGCAGTCTTCATTGACTGTGGTTCCATTGATTCTCTTCAGCTGAATTAAACCCTTGCCTTTTTGGTCTCTGTCAAAGGCCTAACACATGAGAACCAGAGTCTTGGGCTCACATTTTGTATTTTCTCTTTTAGTCTTTACAAAGTTAAAAAGAAGTTTAAGACATTTCTGTATACTTGAGCTTCTGAAATCACCAGAGTCTCTCTATAAAAGTGGTCCCACAGCTTTCACTTTGTCTCAGACTTTCATCAAGCTTTCTTTAGGGCAAACCTGAAATGACTGCCATGACCTTGAGGCTACTGGAACTACATATAGTCTTTTAATTACATTGAGACATTAATTTACCTTAGTCTTGATACCTGCTTCAACTTTAAAATTTGTAGGCCTCTTTGAAGTCTTCATTTGAATAAATGAACACATGGGAAAGGGCATTTAGTATGGTATTTGGCATTTAAAGAGAGGTTTTGCTTCTATCCTTAAAGCTATGCTATATAATGAAAGAAGTGAGAAATCAGGATATTTTGTTTTCTTTTTAATTGATTTGATTATCTGCCTTGTCCTTTCTTTGGGTTTTGATTTCTCCATCTATAAACTGGAGATGTAACCAAGTGTCTTACAGGCTAACTAAGGTTCCACCCTACATTTGGACTCAGATGCAGTGCTGGTTTAAGATTTTATTCATCTACCCTGTCTATATTAAAAAGCTAATATTCTAATATTAGCAAATAAAAACATGTTCCTAACTCATTTTCTTTTTTCCCTTTCTTTCTCACAAATTCTGGGATTAAAACAGAGTCTTGAATGATTTGTGTTTTCTGCAGTATCTTTTCAGCAGTCCCCAGAGCTTTAGCTGATAACAGAGCTAATCTTTGGTATCTCATAGGCAGTGAGGTGTGTGTTCACCTTTCTCCTGCTGCCTACCAGAAAATCCTCTAAAGTGTTCTTTAAAAAAAAAAAAGCAGATTCTGGATTCTCCCACCGTGTGTGTGTGTGTGTGTGTGTGTGTGTGTGTGTGTGTGTGTTTGTGTTCATTGGTTGGTTTAGTGGCAGTGGCAAAACATTTATTTTTAGGTGAATTGTATCCTTTTCTTGATTTCTAAATAATTGGTGACTTTTTTTCTTAGCCGTTCTTTGGAAGATCATCCTGGTGTGCATTGTTCATTAAGAAAACCCTTAGATTCCACTACTGGCCAAAAAGAATTTTTTTTTTTTTTTTTTTTTTTTTTTAACATTGCTATAAATTGCACCTAGCTTATTAATATAAGCTAAGCTGAAGAAAAAGGGAACTTTCTTAAAATGAAAGACATCACAGTCTTTCTTCATCACAGCATCTATTCTTAGGGATTCCATTTTACTCCACATTCTCAGTGGAACTTGTTGTCCTCCTGGCTCCCCCACCCCCACCCCACCCCACCCCCGCCCACCCGCCTGCCCCCTCTGTGTAGTGCTGGGTATCAACTCCAAGGCCTTCAATATGGAAATATTGTCTTCTGATGCTTGAATGGACAGCTGAGTGTTTCACCAGGTGTCATTTGCATATGACCCAGATTTGCCAGCCTTTGCAGTTCCTTGGCAAGGAATGTGAGGTGGAAGTGTATTTGCAAATCCTTTCTCACCTGGCTGCATGTTCAGGAGTCAGGCTGCAGCATGGTGGTTCTTAAGATAGGCTCCTTAAAAATGAAGCAAGAAGCCTCCTTTAAAAAATGCAACCTTTTGACTAGGGGCAGGAATTCTAACCTTTGGTTTCCAAAAGGGTTTTGAAGTCCTGCTTTCCTTTCTTGACATTCTTTTAAGTATGTATCTTCCCATATCCAACCCATCCAGAGTATGGAGGACTAAAAGTTAAAGGGGACTCTGCGAACGGCTCCTTGCCTAACTAAGTTCAGTTTTCACACACACACACACACACACACACACACACACACACACACACACACACACACAAGACCCTTATGGTAATCCTGAGTTGTTTTGTCTTTTCTTTGGGTCAAAGTTTTTAGCCCTAAATTTTCTAATTTAGAGTTTATTTAGAAAAATAGTGTAGCATAGAGCTTCGGGTAAGAAAGAGAAAGAAAAACCCTACATACTAGAACCCTTTTAAATGTAGTTCTTAAAAAATGGTGATTTGGGAGTTTTCTCTCTCTCTCTCTCTCTCTCTCTCTCTCTCTCTCTCTCTCTCTCTCTCTTTCTTTCTTTCTTTCTTTCCTTTTTAAATTTTTAGGATCTGTTTCAGACCAGAGGAGTGTTTTTGCTCCTGTATTAATTCTCAGAAAGGCGTGTGAGGCAGTATTGTTAGCTGAGGAAAATAAGTCTATCAGTTCCACTCAGATAACCTTTGGTAATAAACGAACTCCATGCACACTGTGACCTTAGAGCCTGAACTTTGTAATCACATGACCAGCTTGTAAACTGACCTGTTGTAGTTCGGTTTAGAGAAAGAAATTGACCAAGTGTGGGAAGGGTAGTCATCAAGCTGGGCTTGCCCTGTAATCTCTGTTTCTTCATGGCTGCGGTAGAACTTCTCACCAAACTCTGAGAAGCATGAAATGGAGACATGGGAAGGTAAGGAAACTGATTGTTTAAGTCCAGGACCCAGGTCTACAATTTAGAAAATTCCTGGAAGCTTTAGATCAAATTTACAGACAGCTGTTTTTTGTTTGTTTGGTTGGTTTTTGGTTTTATATCTTGGCAGAATTCAGCTAACAGGTTTTCTTCTAGGAACTGGGTGCAAATGTGAAATACAGAAAAGAAGCTTTGGGAAACTATAGTGAATTGATTGTTGTAGGTGTTGTTAGGAGAAAGCAGGGAAGGGAGGAATGGTAGATTTGAATTTTATATTGATTTGAAAAAAATCAAACTTTGTGTTTCAGTACACAGTAAATTTTACTTTTAAACATGGTGGTTTTTCCCTCTTGACAGAATTTGTTTGTATTTTTAATTTTTTAATCTAATTTACAATCTGCCAAAGTGTTATTTAGTACTGTTAGTTGTAGATAGAGTTGGGGTCATGAGGCCATTGATAAGGTAGCTTCATCCTCTTGGGGCACTTAAAGCTTTATGGTTTGGAGTACAAGAGTAAATCATTGCTAATTTCTTTTTAAGTGAGTAGATTATTCTCTGTGTAGGTTACTTGTTTATATTGAATAGACTCCTCCTTATGTGAGAAAACCCAGTATCCTACATTATTATTTGGGCCAGGAAAGAAAAATACAGCTATCAGAACAGTGGGTTCTGATGATAGCATTGGTGATTTGCTATGTTGATAATGTAGAGTCTTAAGAGTTTGATTCCTTATTGGTAGCTATTATTACCGAGCCAAAAGAGTTGTCAAGTCTTTGAAGTAATTGATAAATATCTAGGAAAGGCAGTAACCCCATGAAATTGTGTCCTGTGTGTCCGCTGCGCGCCCTGCCCCCCCCCCCCCCCCGTAAAGCCTCCCAACCCCTTTCAGCATGGCTAACATCTGTCATAGGCAGCTTTGCAGTTTTCTAATCACTCTGGGGATGCATGAACCAGAGAAGTGAGCCTCCCACTCCAAGTAGCATTTGTCTTTATACATTGTTGCTCTCCTTCCTTAGATGTAGTTTCCAGCTCCTTATGTGCCAGCATTACTACATTGGTAGTTATTGTAAGTTAGTGGAAACAAGAGTGCAGAAATGATCAATTATGTACAAGACCTGTAGTTTTATCATAAACAGCTTCCTCTTCTTCCCGTAATATACATAGTAATTCTTATTACTCTTGAATTTATTAGATGTATTTTATAGACAGAAATAGTTTAAGAACTAAGATTTTCTTGGGATTCATTGGATAGTTTAGGGATAGGCAGAGGTTCAGAGCAGTGGGTGCATGAGTTTAGAAGGGTCAGTTGTGGAGAATTTAGGGTTTGGGGGAATTTCTGTTCCCTGTCAGTTTGAATATCTTAGTGATATGTAGTCCACTCACTCCTAATGCCTAGATGATTCTCCCAAAGTGTATATTTCATTAACTCCTAAAACTTCAATGCATTTTTCTTAGCCATTCTGTGGCAGAAAATAACTTTGGGTACTAAAAGGAGAACACATATAAAAAAAGGAAATGTTACAGTTTCACTCAAATCTTTCACACTAAATTCCAGAAAGCAGAATTAATTATCCCAGCTGAATGAGGTCTTTGAAAGCTTAAAAGGCAAAATTAACTGCTTACAAAAGTCAGTGAAAATGCTACTGTAAAAAAAAAAAAAAGGCATTTGCTTGGTTTTAGATATCGGGTCCTTGTCCATTTAAATTAACCTTTGTCACAGCTGGGCATGCAAATGTTTTGTTTTAGTTCACAGAGGGTTAACGCTATTCAAGCCCTCACTGTGGCCTGCCTGATCTGTGGAGTCATACAATCTGGTCTTTCAGCCCTGCCAGTCGCTAGGCAGGAAGTCTTATTTCTTAAACTATCTTTGAGAATGGGGGGTTGGGATTTGGAGAAAGGTGGGGGAAGGGTTTTGGAGCATCTGTAAGGATCAATAACAGAGGGAGAGAGCCGCAAGAGAGGCCATTGTGCACACTTCAAGATAGATGCAACCCTTGTGGACAGCCCCTCTGGCAGGACAGACATGTAAAACCAAAACAATGCTACAAAATGAAATTTCCTGTGAAAACTGCATTGCTCCTTACAAGAGAAAACTTTTTTAGTAAGAAATACCTTTCAACATTTGGGGATGTTCTCATTCTCCAACTTGTAGAGCTAGGCTCCTGTTAGAAATCACTCCAAATTGACTTTTAAATGCCTTTTGTCCTCATGCTGACTCTGTATTGAACTAGAAAGGATGAGCATCTTAGTAGTGGTTGTATATATCTAGACACTGAGAATTTTTAGTTATTATTTTGTTCTTCCTTTCCTCTCTCTCTTCTTTTTTATTCTAACATTTGCTTTACTTACTAGTTTTCCATCAATGAGAGAATGAGGGTGGGTATAATAAGCTTTGGTTAGGATTTGTGTAACACATGTGAAATCCCTCCCCCAACAGCTGGTATTGGCTCTTGAAACTTGAATTGAACTAAACAGATGCTATTAGTATGTTATTTTGAGATTATTTAAATCCTAGATTGTAAAATAAGGAATGTACAAAAATCATAGGATTTATCTTAAAATACACCGATGTAAAATCAAGTTATATTTTAATGTCTGTTAAACGAATGTTAAACAAAAATGCCTGAGTTGGGGAAAGTGAGCAGTTCTTCCAATTAAACTGGTTTTAAAGGTTTAAAGGGTTTGTTTTTCCTTTTCTTCAGTGCAGATTTTCACCCTTCAAACTTCCTTTTCCCAAGTACAGCTGTAGGGTCCCTGTTTTGCTGTCTTTTCCCAGAGGACCAAGGGGTTGATTCAGTGGCTACTTTCATTATGCAAACTGTTTATGGCAGTTGAAAAAATACTAGAGTAGTTGCTGTCTCTTTCCCACTAACCCTTCAAAATATTGGTGACAGACAACTAATGATAAGAACTGAGAAAAATGAATCAAAAACACCCTCTCAGTCGTTCCCCCAATTTGAAATCTTACAGGAATAAATGAATAAAACAGCTGGGGGTCCATAATGTGACTTGTAGACATACAAATGGAATAAGAGGTGGGGGGAAGGGAGAACTTGCATTTGAAATTAGCAGCAAGTTCAATTTATTTAGGCTTTATGAATTAATAAGACTTGACTTATTTTGGACGATTTGAGGTAAGGCAACTACTTAAAGCTTTTCATGGGTCTTCTGGATATTTTTTTTCATACACTTTTAGTCCATATTCCTTTGTTAGAGAAAAACGTTGTATGAAAAGAAAATTTGACGTAATCACTGCCTGATAGCACCTTTTCTCCCTCTTGGATATGTTGTAATTCTGCACTAATATTTAAACCAAAGAATATTGTTAGCAAAACTTGAAAGTGTAGTTACTATATACATTGTATTAAAATGGGGTATGAAACCTACCATGACTCCTTTGAACATTGTGGTCTTTAATGTGTATTAGGGGGAGGGCCTAGTGAAGGGAAAGCCATAAAAGTCTTCAGGGTTCAAGATGAGGTTGGGATTTGGGCTCATTGCTTTGTCATTTTCACACACAAACATTGCTGCAATCATGTTTGATTTAACATCCTTAATACATTGAGGTGAGGGAAAAAAGGAATATTGGAGGGACAAGTATGAAAACCAAACAACTCACACACACACACCAATTTTTTTTCAGGTCATTCTTTGTGTCACTTTGCGACTGAGATATATTTTTAATATAAAGAATTAATGTTTTTACAAGATTCTTCTTTCTACATGCCTCAATAGTTCGTTGAAGCTATTGAAATACATCCACATCTTAAATAATTGGGTTTGGAGATTTAGCTCAGTGGTAGAGCACTTGCCTAGCAGGCGCAAGGCCCTGGGTTCGTTCCTCGGCTCCAGAAAATAAAATAAAATAATGGTGAAAAAAAATAATAATTTTTTAGTAATACAAATATTATTTTTCTAAAATTTGGGTGAAAACACTATAATTATGAAAAAACATCTATCTATATGTCAGGGTTAAGAGTTTGAGGGTATTCCCAATGCCCAGCTGTTTTACATATTTTGAAAAGCCTGAAAAATGTAAAGGTCATTGCTGACTCTAACAGGGTCTTGATGCTCACACTGTGATCCAAGGACCTTGCATTCATTAGGGTGAGAAGCAGGGAGGGTCAAGCCTTACCAGACTGATGTCTTGAAGGCTTTTCAATTAGAGCCAGTCGGGATTCCTGTAGAATTTTTAAGCCATCAAAACAACCCCAAACTGCTGCTATTTGTTACCTCTGAGTGGATCCTTGGTCTTTGTGGTAAAGACTAGCCCTGGCTGCCTAGATGCTCATACTTGACTACATCAGTGTCTTGCTACTGGCTTTCTGGTGTTGGGGAGTGTATTTCATCAGCCTGATTCTTTTATTTGGCTAACTCATTTGACTACAACAGGGCCAGTAATAGCTGCCCTCAGCAAGCTGCTATGAACACTAAGAAGACAGCATCTGTGAGAGTGCCTGTGACATGTTTAACACAGCTTGAAATGGGAATGATTTTCAAAGAGTAGCAAATTTAGGAAGATTAGGAAAAAGAGTTCTTGGGTAAGGCTATTGCTCATGCTGTTTATACCTCAAGGGAAAAAGCCACCAGGGAATGTTTCAGTTCAGTAGGTGATAATCAGTGCTTTGGAAATTCAGCCTTGAAAATGCTGTACAACCAGTGAGACCGGCTACAGAGCACTCTCTTAGACCAAGTGCTGTGCTAGTGAAAACTGAGTAGATGCCTGCAAATTCCTTGAGTTCTTTTTCTTCTAGAATCTTTTGCAGTTGTGTTGATTGGAAGAGGGGGGAAAAAGTTGACCTTTAAGACAATAGAGAGGTCAAATCATAATCCAGAATAGAGATGGATTAATATATACAGGAGTAAGTAAACTGCCATAGGCAGACAGTGAATAATCAGGAGTCATTTAACTGCACCATCAGGAAGATAACCAAACTAGAGTGACTGATGTAATCCTGTTTCTGTTTTTAATTTTTCTAATCTTTCTTTCTTTCTTCCTTTTTTTTTTTTTTTTTTTTTTTTTGGTTTGTTTTACTTTTGTTTTTGAGACTGGGTTTCTCTGTATAATAACTCTGGCTGTCCTGCTCTGTAGACCAGGCTATTCTCGAACTCACAGAGATCCACCTGCATCTGCTTCCTGAGTGCTGGGATTAAAGCTGTGCACCACCACTGCCTGGCTTGTTTTTTAAAATTTTATGACTTTTATATTGGGCTACAAAGATGGCCCAGGAGTTAAGAGTGTTTGCCGCTCTTGCAGAGGACGCTGGTTTGGCTCCCAGCACTAACAGCTTCCTATAACTCCTGCTCCAGGAGATTTGACAGCTCTGGCCTTCATAGGCATCTGCATTCACACAGTATTCACATAATTTTAAAAAAATACTTAAAAAATCTATATTACATGTACCTGTACACATGATGTTTAGTTACATATGTGCATAGAAATTTGAAAGCAAATTCACTAAACATACTGGTGCAGTGCAAGGAGAAAAGAGGACAGAAGACATACAAGAAGATATTTTAATTCTTTTTTTTTTTTTAATCTACATTATTTTATTTGGCAGTGTTTATAACAGTACAGTGAAACTAAACTCCAGAGACAGTGGCTGTCATTAGTTTAGGCATTATCAGTTTATTATAAAAGGGAGGCATGGAAATTATTTACATGATAAAGAGTTCAGACCGTCAGCAGAATGGGCAGCTTCATGTGACACCATTTCAACAGTGATTTCAGTCCACATACTTTCCAAGAATGTCACCATCTCTAAATAAGAAATAATCCTTGTTGTCTAGAACTACTTTGGTGCCTCCGTATTCTGCATTCACACAGAAAGTCTCCGACTTTCACACTGACTGGCTGAATCTCTCCACCCTTTCCTTTGGCTCCTGATCCCACAGCTACTACTGTACCATGCAATACTTTTCCGGAAGCATAATACCACCTTTGGTCACGGTTTCAGCGGCACTCCTTTCAACCAATACTCTTGTCAAAGAGCGGGAGAAACTTTCTGAAAGCTTGTCCAGCCATGACTCCTGCCGCGGCAGCTCCTCGGACTTTGCACTCGCAGCCGCCGCTGCAAGGAGAATCCTCGACATTTTAATTCTTATTATCTCTTTGACTCTAAAAATAAATTGATATTGGAATATTCCTTTATTCTGATAAGTGATAAAAGCAGATATCAACCCTTCTTTATACCAGGAATATAAATTTCACAAAGACAGTTATTTTAAAATGCAGTAGGGCTAGAGAAACAGCTCAGTAGTTAAGAGCACTGACTGTTTTTGCAGGTTTGGCTCTCAGCACCCACAAGGCACCTCACAACTGTTATATCTCTAGTTCTAGGAGATCAAACACCTTCTTCTGACCTCCATGGGCACTTCATAGTACATTGATATACATGCAGGCAAAACACTTGTCCATACACATAAATGAATGTGAATATATGAATGGATGAATAGCACATAAATGTTTGTCATATTGTAATTTAAGTGTTGACTTTAGAACATAAAGCTGCTTCTGAAATGTCAATGCTTTTTAGATGCCGCTCTGACAAGAGTCAGAAAGAGATATAAGGAATACAAGACACTAGTAAGAATGTGATTTTTTTTTTTACCCAGTGATGGTGGTGTGCACCTTTAATTCCAGCACTCAGAAGATAGAGGCAGGTGGAGTTTGAGGCCAGCTTCGTCTACGAAGTATTTCCAGGACAGCCAATGCCACACAGAGAATCCCTGTCTTGTGAAACCAGAAAATAAATAAGTAAATGTATTTTCTTCATATTAGTACTGAAGGAACCCTAGAATCTTTGTTTAATTTCTCTGTCTAATGTTTCCAATAAGTATCTTCTTAGGAGGGCTTTAACACTCCTGTGATGAAGTACTTGGTTCCTTATTTGAAGTTAAACTACAACTTCTTACAATCTTACATAGATTTGTCTTGATTGAATGTATAGTTGCTACCTGACCTGATGTGAACAAACCTGTCCCTTCCTTTACTCCATCCCACCGAGAGTTTTAGAGCCTGAGAGTTTTAGAGCCTTAGAGTTTCTGTCACAATTCCAGTCCCTCATCACACTGAGCATCTTCTCTCTGGACATACCCTGTTTTAGTTAGGATGATACATGAAATGTGATATTCAGAAGCCAGGTCTTGATGATGCACAGCAGAAGGTGGGGTGAAGGAACTTCCTGCCCCGTTTTGAACATTACATTTTGGAGGGTGGCCTCAGTCTTCCTATCTCAGCCTCTGAGTAGCTGGGACTACTGTTATTTATATTTATAATTAATTCAGTGGGTTTATAAATTCTAGAATAAAAAAGCTGGGAGGTGGTAGCACACACCTCCCAGTGCTCAGGAGGAAGAGACAGATAGAAGATGTCTGTGAATTTGAGGCCAGCCTGTTACAGAGCTAGTTCTAGAACAGCCAGGGCTGTTACACAGAGAAACCTTGTCTCAAAAAACGAAACAAACAGAATAAATATCCACCCCCCCCAAAAAAAAATAATAAAGTAAGAAATAAATAAGATAAATTCTAGGAATAGCCATAATGTGTTTTTGAAAGTTTATACTATACAAAAACTGCATAAAAGATAATTCTTTCATGGTTTACCAATAAGCTGGATCTTTACATCTAATACAGACTTTATTTACTTACTTGAGTCATTTCTATTCCTGCCTATAGTCTTTCCCTTCTAGCTTTGGGCCATTAGTAGAAGCCCCCAGACTATATAACATACTTCTATAGTGAAAATTTGGTGAGGAAAAAGATAAATTTATGAGCTTAGACTCACTTCCATATCATAAAGAAGTATAAAATGGTGATTAAGGGCATAAGCTTCCAAGTCAAAACGTCAGGATTAAAATCTTAGCTTTGGCATTTACTAGCTGTTACATTGCTTAGGCTATGTGACCTGAGCCCTAGCTCTTCATTTGTCTGTGTCTTCTGTCCTTCATCTGTAAAAGGGAAGAACAACATTACTGACATCACAAGTTCACTGTGAAGACTGAGTTATTTTATATAGTGTACATAGCTAGGGTTGGCACATATAGAGGTCCTGACATGTGGCAAATGTTCAATAAATGTGAATTGTTAACATATCATTACTATTTTGTCTCAGGTAAAATGAGGATAGTAAAAAGTACATGAGAAAACTAAATAGGAAAGTGTATGAAGCTGTTCCATAAAGTGGAAAGTGTCTTTAGAGGAGAGCTGCCATTTGCCTGAGAGGAGGCCTGCTGTATTTGCTCGCCACTCCAGTTATAGAACAGTGTAGACGAATTGCTAAATGGTCTTATTAAATAAAAAACACAACCACTGTGGAAATTAGTATCGCGGTTTCTCAGAAAATTAGGAATCGAACTACCTCAAGACCCAGCCATCCCACTCTTGGGCATCTACCCAAGGAATGCTGATTTATACCATAAAGATACATGCTCAGCTATGTTCATAGCAGCACTATTTGTAATAGCCAGAACCTGGAAACAACCTAGATGCCCATCAACAGAAGAATGGATGAAAAAAATGTGGTTCATATACACAATGGAGTACTACTCAGCAGAGAAAAACAATGAAAGCATGAAATTTGCAGGCAAATGGATGGAACTAGAAAAAATCATCCTGAGTGAGGTAACCCAAACCCAGAAAGACAGTTATGGTATGTACTCACTCATTGGTGGATTCTAGATATAAAATAAAGAACAATCAGACCACAACCCATAGAACCATAGAGGCTATATATATAGCATGGAGGTCCCTAGGACGACTGTGGCTTATAATAAATTTCGGTTTTACACAATTACTGAGCAAACCTCAATGAAACATCTCACTATTAAGATAAGAATACATACTCTATCAAGATGATAATAGAAAAATAAATAAATTAATTAATTTTAAACAATAAAAAAAAGAAAAAAATAGGAATGCTTTCAGGGGTTTTGATGTAATAGTGTCAAAATGCTTTCATTATGTTTACACCAGTTCAGATTTTCATCAATGTTATCTGAATGCCCATCTCCCCCAAATGATAAATACAATTTAATTGTAAATTCATGAGAAAAATATGTGGGTATATATGTTTAAAATATTCATTAATGAATTTTTCATTCTGTTTCATTTATTAGCTCATGTTATTTTCCTTTTGAATTATAGTTTTATTAATTCTGTAAATTAAATGCAATTTAGTCTGTGGAAAAAAATTACTGAACAATGATTTATCAGTTAAAAAGTTATTGTTGAAGACTACTGACGTGGATGTCTCCTAAGTAATTAGCCTACTGTTAGCTTCCTTCCAGCCTACCTAACTGAAACATCATCATCTAAGAATAGAAAATGTGTTTTAAAGAGAATGTACTGAATAAAAATTCATATTTGTCTAAAAAAATAATAAAGTTAAATAAATTATTTTTTAAAAAAAAGAAAAAAAAACACAGAGCCAGATATTGGGGTGAAAACCTGAGAGATCAGAGGAATAGGAAAAGCCACAAGCCAGCCTCATCTCACCAACACCTCAGCTTCTCATAAGAGACTTCCTTCCTGTATACCCACGCCTATATGCCTTTATGTTCTGCTATCTCATTTGCTCTTTCTGTCCAGCTACATCACTTCCTCTTCCTGCCCAGCTCTGTCACTTCCTGTTTGTCTGTACAGACCTCCAAACCTTTATGGTTAACTAGTGTTGGAATATAAGGCATGTGCCACCACGCCTGGCTCTGTTCCCAGTGTTGCCTTGAACTCACAGAGATTCAGACAGATCCCTGCCTCCTGAATGATAGGATTAAAGGTGTGTGCTACCATTGCCTGACTTCTATGTTTAATATAGTGCCTGGCTTTTCCCTCTGATCCTCAGATAAACTTTATTGGGTTGCACAAATAAAGTATCACCACATTTCCCCTTTTTTTGGTCTAATAAAAAATAAAAAAAAAATTAACTAATATAAGAAAAACTATATACAATAAGTACAGTAACTATATACAATATATACAAGCAATAAATATATCAACAATGTCTAGTCCATTTACATTTGACAAATTCAGAGAAAATATTCCATTATCTATCCTATTTTGTTGAGTCCAAAATGTACCTAATTCACTTTCTATATTATCTTGTATTACCAACAGAAAGATATCTTATGATGTCTTTGAAATTTATACTTGACACCTCTTAGTGAGAGTTCTTTTCTGAAATTTCTTAACAAGGAAAACAACTATAACTATCGAATCTATTGCATCTTCACATAGCTTTCTATACTCAGCAACCTGATTGTTGTTCCCTCATTTCATGTCTCCAAACACTAACCTCTCTGGGTTAGAGAACCAAAAGGTAAGCATGCATGTGTGCATATATGTAGATGCCATGTCTGTTCCTGGAGAGCTTATGGAGACCAGAAAAACCCTGGAGTTGGAGTTTCAGGCAGTTGTGAGCTGCCCAGCATAGCTGCTGGGAGCAGCACCTATGTGTCCTCTGAAAGAGCAGCAAGTGGTCTTAATCATTTCTGCAGCCCCCTCAAAGGGTTGGTTTGTTGTTGTTGTTATTGTTTTGTTTTGTTTTTCCGTAATACTTAATTCCTGTAATTATAAAGTCTAAAGCAAAAGTAGCATCAGCTTTATATTGTGTAGTTCTTCCCTTTCAGCTGTGTGACTTATTCTCTCAGAGCACCTACATCCTTATCTATATAGATAAAACCACAGGCCAGTGTCATCCCAGCACACAGAAGGCTGAGACAAGAGGATAATGGGTTTGAGGGCAGGTTGGGCTATGCATTAGACTTGTTTGTTTGTTGTTTGTTTTGTTGTTGTTTTAGAGACAGGATTTCTCTGTGTAGCCCTGGCTGTTCTGGAACTCACTGTATAGACCAGGCTGGCCTCAAACTCTAAGAGATCCACCTGCCTCTGCCTCCTGAGTGCTGGGATTAAAGGCGTGCGCCACCACCGCCTGGCTCTATCTGTGTATTCTTACATTGTGAAAGCTAGTAGATGAAAGGAACTGGCCAATATCTGAATCTCCCCTAACATGCTAGACAAATACTCTATATAGAGCTGTATCCTCAGTCCTATTTTTACTTTTTTATTTTGACACAGGCCATAGTAAGTTGTACAACCTTGTGATTTTACCCTGTAGACTGGGCTGGTCTGAAACTTCTTTTCTCCAGCCATCTGAGTATCTGGCTTGGATTGTCTCCTTTTTGAGGTACTTTTCCCCTTGACTTCCAGTACAAAAGTCTTCCCCACTCCTACCCCCACCCAAACTGGCTCAGCTAGTGTTTTCTCTTTTGTTGACTCCACTCTTTCATCTATATTGGGATTACTACACAAAGTGTATCTTTAACCAGGCACCTCCCTTGAGCTTCAGACTTCTGTGTCTAAATTCTTACCATTTTGTTTAGCTTTCTGATGGGCACCTCAAGCTTATCAAAAGTCACAGAACTCTAGACTCTGACATTACTCATGTCAACATATTTCCTGAGTAATCTTCCCTGGTCTTGGTAAACATTCAAAATCCTTTAGTTGTTTAAAACTAAAATCTGGGAGTCATTCCTTAATTCCTTTTATATTCCATCATCTAGCTCTATCAATTTTCCCACCAAAATTTTCTACACCTGGTGTCCTAACCATCTAGCTTGAGATAGCAGTATCTGTCATTTAATGACCACATTTCACCTACTCTCAGCCTCCTTATAGGTTCCCTGTACTCTATTTTCTAGTCCTACCATATAATCAGGGGGATTTTTACATTCTTTTGCTTAAAACATTCTTTTTTTTTTTTTTTTTTTTAAGATTGTACAGTGCTCTGCCTGCATGTATCCCTGCAGGCCAGAAGAGAGCACCAGATCTCACTACAGATGGTTGTGAGCCACCATGTGGTTGCTGGGAATTGAACTCAGGACCTCTGGAAGAGCAGCCAGTGCTCTTAACTTCTGAGCCATCCCTCCAGCCCTGCTTAAAACATTCTAATCAAGCATGGTGGCGCATGCCTTTAATCCCAGCACTAAGGAGGCAGAGGCAGGCAGATCTCTGAGTGCGAGGCCAGCCTGGTCTACAGAGTGAGTTCCAGGATAGGCTTCAAAGCTACATTGAGAAACCCTGTCTCAAAAAAAACAGAACATAAAATGAAGTCGAGTGTATGATTAAACTCCAGCCTAATTCACTGCCCTCACTTAACTTCTACACTTCCCCCCCAGTCACTGTGACACACAGAGGAAATAACCCTTTCTCTTCACCCACATTCTGAAACAGGTTAGTTTATGAAGAGGATTACAGAAGACTATCATAATATATCAATTTAGTTGCTTAACATTTTAAAATCCCACAGAGAACTATAGAAGTGGGGAATAGGTCTACTCATGGAGACGGTCTTGACTTAAAGAGAGGGCTGAAGTACAGAGTGTAAGGCATGAGTAACCACTTGAGTAACTAGAAGTTAGAAATCTTGCTCAGGGACTAGAGAGATAGCTCAATGGTTAAGGGCATTTGCTGCTCTTATAGATGACCAGCATTTGGTTCCTAGAACCCACATGATAACTCACAACCAGGGAATCTGCTGCCCTCTTCTTACCACAAAGGCACTAGGCATGTACATGGTTCATTTAGGTTCAGGCAAACCCTTATATATATATCAGATAAAAATAAGTCTTTCTTTTTTTTAAACATTGTTTTTTGTTTTGTTTTGTTTTTAAAATAGACCTGTATTTAGAATTCCTAAGTAGCTCTCAAAACTTAAAAATAAGAGAACAATTTGGGGCTGGGGATATAGCTCAATGGTAGAGCCTTTGTTCAAGGAAGCCTTGTGTTTGAGCATGGAACCACTAAGAATGAGAGAGAAAAATAAAGGGCCCAACCCAAGTAAACATTTTAAAAAGCTAGGTATGATGGTTCATACATATAATATCATACTCAGGAGTCTAAAGTAGGAGGATTATACATTCAAAGCCAGCCTAGCAACACCCTACCTCAATAATAACAGATGTACTAAGCAAAAAATATTGATTTAAGTGAACATGTCTCTAAAGGTAATATGGATGGCAGCTGAACATACAAAGAGATGTTCAATATATTAGAGAAATACAAATTACGCTATACATTAGAAATACCTTAAAATGATAGTATCAGACAGTGACAAAGGTATGACATAGCTAGAACTCTGTGTGTGTATATGTATGTATGTGTAGATACATATATATTACAAGTAAGAATGCAGCTGGGCAATGGTGGCACACACCTTTAGTCCAGCACTTGGGAGACAGAAGCTGGCAGATCTCTGTAGGTTCAAGGCCAGCCTGGTCTACAAAGCAAGTTCCAGGACAGCTAGAGCTGTTACACAGAGGAACCCTGTCTCAAAAAAGAAAAAAAAAGAGTAAGAATGCAAATGATATGATCTATACATAACAGTTTGACAGATTTTTAACAGTTAAACATATACTTCCCATGTGATACCAGTTCCATTCCTAGGGATTTGCACATGAATGTTTATAGCAGCCTCATTCATAACCATCTCAGATGTAAAGAACGCAAATGGTCTTGAAGAAATCAAGGGCTCAGCAAATGCCATGGAATACTGCTCAGCTATGAAGAATAACAAGCTAGGTTTAGGGATGGAGGTCAATGTAGAACACTTGTCTGACATGCATGAATCCCTGGATTTGATACAACTCATTGAAAAACAAAAATAAAAAAGACAAACTATTGAGTCATGTTTTTAAAAAAGTTTTCACAATATTAGTCCATCTGTATGACATCTCCATAAGGTAATATCAGAGTAACTGAGAACAGATCCGGGGATTGTAGGGAATGAGAGCAAAGTGGCAGTATGGCTAGAAAGGAAGAACATGAGGGAGGTGCTAAGGAAACTATTCTGTATTTTGACTGTAGTGGTGATGGTGGGCATAAATCTGTATTCTTAGACCTGTATGTCCCTCTCCTTCTCTGTCTCTTCAAGACTCAATTTTACTGAATAGTAATCCTAAAATGAAATTTAAAACAAAAGAACCTTAAAGTCTCTATCCAAAAGTATTGTATTAAAGAAACTTAACCGCTAAAAAAAACTCTAGGTAATTATAAAGATTATATTTTTTATTTTATACAAGGGCATCAGGGCACACAATAGACCTACCTCATTTCTATGTGGGACATTCTCCCAGGACAGATGGCCCATGGGCACAGAGCATAACTTCTTAGTGTAGATGTAACCACCCATCTTATTAAAATAAGAAACACAGAACCAATGTAAAAGAGAAAGCCGAGAGGTCAGAGCTCAGAGCTAAAATCTTACCTTTCCTCCTGCGGTGCTCCTAGCTTCCGGAAAGAGAGCTACTTCCTGTGTGTCTGTCTTTAAATAGTCTTTCTGTTCTGCCTTCTCATTGGTTGTAAACCCAAACACATGACTGCCTCGTCACTGCCTCTAAGTACTGCCCTCCAGGTCTTAAAGGCGTATGTCTCCAATGCTGGCTGTATCCCTGAACACACAGAGATCTACCTAGCTCTTCTACCAAGTACTGGGATTAAAGGTGCGCCACCGCCGCCACGCTCTTGCTATGGCTCTAATAGCTCTGACCCCCGGGCAACTTTATTTATTAACATACAATGAAAATCACATTTCAGTACAAATAAAATACCACCATATCTTAGAGCCACTTAACATGGGCCTCTCCCACCAAAGGAGCTGGCAGTTTGTCAAAGTGGTAAGTGAGGCTATCACATACCCTCCTTAAATGTCAGCCTCATCTCCTAAAGTAGTAAAAATCTGATGAGAGCTGGAGATATGAATGCTCCAGCAATGTATTAACTGACATGATGACCTGTAATCTTAGTGCTATGAAGGCAGGAGGATCAGTTCTAGGTCATCCTTAACTATATCTGGAGTTTGAGGCCAGCTTGGGACATGAAACCTGGTCACAAAGTAACTTATACCTTACTCCATATTCTATCAAGTACCTTTACTTTGTTGTCTTAGTCACTCTTCTATTGCTGTGAAGAGACACCATGACCAAGGCAATTTGTAAAAAAAAAGAAAGCATTTAGTTGGGGGCTTGCTACAGTTTCAGGGGTTTAAGTCCATTGCCTTCATGGCAGGGTGCATGGCCCTGGAGCAGTAGCTGAGAGCAACATACTGATACCCAGGCAGAGAGAGAGAGAGACTGGGCCTGGCATAAGCTTTTGAAACCTTAAATCATACCTACTCTGACATGGCCACACCTCCTAATCCTTGTAATCTTTTTAAACAGTTCTACTCATTGGTGACCAAGCATTCAAATATATGAGCCTATGGGGGCCATTCTTATTCAAACTACCACAACTGTCACATTTGTTCATGATTGTCTTGCTTAGGACACTTCCGGCATCACCAGCCTGGGAAATACCTACAGACTCTCCAGCTGCTTTACACTGGTTGCAACTTAGTCTGTATAGGTCAGCATAACTTCTGTGTCCTGTAGTGTTGCTCTCATTATACCTCTAGTACTTTGCTATACTTTAATCTTTGAAACTATTTGCTTCTACTAGAATGTATCTCAGGACATGAAGGGATTCTTTTTTTTTTTTCTTTTCTTTTTTCCCCCCTGTACTCCTAATACATATAGCCCCAAACCAAGCACGAAGTGATTGCCAGCAAATATCGGTTGAATTAATGAACAGTGTAGTTTCTCTCTCTTTAAATGAAAGCACAGTTTGGGTCAGAATGAGCTCAGTGGGTAAAGGTGTCTGCTGCTGTATAACCTGAGTTCAGTTCTCCAGATCCACATTGTGAAAGGAGAACTGACTCCTAAAAGTTGTACTCTGACTTCCACATAAGCATGTATACACATACATAAAATAGATAAATAAAATATAACATTTCAAAAAGCACACAGTTTATAAGAACTCCTAGTAACAAATTGGTGGGCCAGTCCAGAGCCCTTGGATCTGTTCCCAGAGCTTGGTAATCAGCTCCCTAGGTCCCTGCTGGGTTCTGAGATCCACTTTAAGTAAAGTCATGTGTTGTAGGGATATGCAGAGTGTAGTTGTCACACTCTCTCACCAAGAGGTGTTGTCACACTTTAGAGTTACTGTGAACAAGCATTGGTAACATACAACTTGAGGAAGGAAGGGTTTGTTCTAGTCCATGATTTCAGCTTTAGTACATCCTGCCAGGAAGGCTGTGTGTGGTAGAGCACAATAGTTCACATCCAGGAAAGAGGATGCCTGTCCATCTGGAGCTCTCTCCATTTTCCTTTTATTCCATCTGGATTCCCCAGCCAGCGGGACAGCCCATATTTATTCTGGATGTGCCTTTCCCTTAGTTAATCTTCTCTGAAATCAACTATTGTAGACACACACAGCAGTGTACTGTACTCAATCTCCTGGCAATTCTCAGTTCAATCACATTGACACTGCTCCAGAATTCTGACCAGATTTGGCATAAATAGATCCTGAACATAGCCATGCAGTTTTTTTTAACATTCTTATCCTATTTATCAAAAAGAGGTTTTAAAACTTTTTCCATATCTCAAGAATAAGCCCAGAATAAATTTTGGAGTCTTTCTGTGTTTATCACCAAGATCACAAACTGCTGTCACACATTGTGTCCTCTGATCACACATACACTATCTCTGTGAGAACCAAAGGTTCTTTCTTTAGTCCCTGAGTCTGTACTTGTGAAACTAGCAACACCGCCTCAAGACTCACTAAATGTATTGTTCACAACTCACTTAAAATCTTTTTACATGTTTATTTATTTGTGTAGGTGTGCATGTGCCACAGCACTCATGTAGAGGCCAGAGGATAGCCTGTGGGAGTTGGTTCTCTTCTCCCACTGTGCAGGTCCCTGGGATTGAGCTCGGGTGGTCAGATCTTGGCAGCAAGATGAGACTACCCAATAATGCATGTCTGTGTTCATTCAGAGCTGTATTGATTGGTAAGGCAATAAGCACTTCATTTGGGTATGTATGCTAGCATTTGTGGTGATATATTATGTACCCTAATAAAGCTTGCCTGAGGATCAGAGAAGCAGAGCAAGCCACAGCCAACCTCACCTTGCCAATTCCTCAGCCAATCCTATTTCCTCAGACTGAAAGCCTGAGTCCTTATCCAAATGGGTCTCAGTTGAACTGTTTTAGTTTCTGTCTCCTCAAGCCTTATATACCTTTCTTCGCCCAGCCATGTCACTTCCTGGGATTAAAGGCATGTATGTTTTCCAGTACTGAGATTAAAGATGTGTGCCACCACTGCCTGGCTCTGTTTCCAGTGTGGCCAGACAGATCTCTGCCTCCCAAATGATAGGATTAAAGGTGTGTGCCACCACTGTCTGGCCTCTATGTCTAATCTAGTGGCTGGCTCTGCACAGGCAAGTTTATTAGGGTACACAATATATCACCACACACATTCATTCCTTAGATTGGAGTGGATGAGCTTCTGATAGCTCTTTAAGCACCCATGCAAGAGAAATTACAGCTTCCACAGTGCCCTTCAGATGGAGAGGTTTCCTATTTTGTTTATTTTACTGTTTGAAGATTCATTACCTGTGGATCGGGGGAATCCAGATTTTTTTTCCCCCCACAAAGAATAGATCCTGTGAGCCTTTTTCTTCTCTTACTATCCTTGTGAGGATATCACATGTTTGCACCTATTTGTGGCTGTGAACATTTCAGACCTACAAATGAAGTGCAAAGACCATTAGATTTCATATCTCATATTTGACCTTCCTCAGTGCCAGCACGATACTATCAATTATCCTCTGAGCCCTACTTTGGTGTTTTCTCATGCTCTTTCACTGGGGAAACAATTGCCTATAGTGTTTCATAATGTCTAATGTATAGGATTTGGGGAACAATTCAGACCCCAGAAAAGACTAACATCAATGTCATGTCCATAGTACTCTTCCTATTGCTTCCTAGTCCCGTTTGTCTGTACCATGCTTTAAGGAAGTAGTGAACACTAGTGTAATATTGTATATGAGACTCTACTACCTCACATTAGAGCACAGCCTTGACCATTACTGAACTCTTCCTTGTTCTAACTCCAAATCATTCACACTGTACATTACTGCTCACCTGACCTAGCACCATCTCCAACTCTTGTCTACTGCTCTGTCCCTTGGCCTTCACTGTACCACTCCTTATTTCATACAGTTCTTTGTTTCTGTGATTCCCCAAATATTATGTTATATCTTCCTTTCCTTATTCTTTTTTACCTCTAGGTAGATATAGCTAGGATTTCTTGAAAGTTTGTCATAGTGAAATCTATTTTGATTGTAAGAAAAATTATGATAAAATTTAATTAACTCAAGCCCTAAGTGGAAATTATTGGAAGAAAACTGTAACAGAATAGGACATAAGGAAATACAGAAGAATTGAGATGGAAAAGACCACAGCAACCACTTTCAGTATCTTTGAAGCCATGTGGTAGAGCACCTCTGCCTCACTTCAGCCCCTGTCCGTCGTCATTACCACTACCACATAGGCAAGCATGAATTTTTAGAACAGAGTCATATGACTGGCCATTCACAGATCCAGTCTCATTAGAAGATAGCAAACTCTGTCTGCAGTGTAGAAGGCTTTCTCATATTGCCCACTGCCAAATCATGACACAGACTTATTATTAATTATGAATTATTAATTACAAATGCTCAGCCTTATCTACATTTTTCATTGGGGCTTTTTACCTTTCTATCATTCTGTATGTCCTACTTTCCTGTTTCCTCCATGTCTGGCTGCTGGCCCCAGCTGGCTCCCCTTTTCTCTCTGCTCTCCTGTCCCACCTGTCCCTCCTCTGCCTAGCTATTGGCCATTCACCTTTTTATTAGACCAATCAGGTACCTTAGACAGGCAAGGTGAAACAGCAACACATCTTTATATAGTTAAACAAATGCAGCATAAACAAAAGCACATCTTTACAGTTATACTGCAACACAAACACATCTTTTTTTTTTGAGGGGGGGGGGGTTTCGAGACAGGGTTTCTCTGTGTAGTTTTGGTGCCTGTCCTGGACTAGCTCTGACAGGCTGGCCTCGAACTCACAGAGCTCCACCTGCCTCTGCCTCCTGAGTGCTGGGATTACAGGTGTGCACCACCACCGCCTGGCTGCAAACACATCTTTATATAGTTAAACAAATATTCCACAACATTCCCTACTTTTTTGTTTAAAAAGGAAAGATTTTAACTTTAACATATTAAGACTATATACAATAAGAACAATTATCAAGTAAGAATTACATTTACAATAATTTGTGTTTGGCAATTTCAGAGAAAATACTCCATTACTTATTCTATCTTTGTGAGTCCAAAGTTTTGTACCTAGTTTACCTTCTATTATAACTAAAGAAAACTGCAACTATAACTATCTAGGTTCAACTCCATAAAAGACCCCAGAAGGATATAATATTAGCTGAGTAAAAAGGAAGGGCGGTGCAAGCCATTTCCAAAACTATAGAAATACAGAGACAGCTGGACAGTCACCCAAGGTTCCTCTGCAATGTTGCAGCATCCAATCTTCAGCCTACAGGCCTAGAATATCTGGCAGAATTTTCTATGAAGCAGGAATTTTGAAGAGCTGTTCCACCTTGTCTTGGCAAAGTTCAGCAGTCACTTTACTTTGTTTCCTGCATGTCCAGTTTGATGGTATACTGTCAGCAGTCGAGGCAAGGACAGTTTCTTGCCCAAATGGCTAGCTTTGTCACATTTAAGCCAAACTCCATATAGAGGCAATTTGATGCCCATCATCCCTTTATGAAGTAGATTGGTGTTGCCAGGAGCAGACATGTCTTGCTGTCATAAAACGCCTTATGTTATTAAACATCTTAAATGCCATATTCTGTAGGTCTCTGAAGCACCTGAAGATCACCTATCTAAAATATATCTGTTTAACCTTAAAAATGTATGTAGCATGACTACAAGTTTGATTATTATAAATGACTAACTACCAACCTGCATTTCTTAATTATACATTACATTTTTAAATGAGCTGCATAAGTATAATACCCCAAACAAGAGTAGAAACATGCATACAGTATAGCAAAAATAACTTTAAATTTGTATCAATATACCAAAATTCATACCAATGTAAAATATTTGAGGTTAATAGTTGCCTTTTTATTCTATATTCCTATATCTCTCCCCTAAATGATGACAAACATCTATAAGCCACCAAATGACCAAAAATTACCCATCCCACCCCTTGGGAATGTGGGCATTGTGTTCTGTAGACAGCTTCCTATTGTCTGGGGTTGATGGCATCTTGAAAGGACCCTGAGAAATTTGAGATAATGGTCAAGTCCTGGGGAAACTCTTCCCGTGCAGAGGGATCAATATATACATCACCTGTCTTGTAGTTTTTCCTGATTTCTTTCTTTATGTCTGTGGGCAAGATTTTCAGGAGGTCTCCCCTGATCAAACTTGATCTCTATTAACCTTGAAGGAATCCACAGCCTTGTGTTTCCTATGAAAACAAAAGCATAACCTCTCCTCCAAATGCAATACATTTTCTAAATTCCATTTTAAAGTTAAGACATCCCTAAAGTATCTAGGCTAGCTTAATTCAGCAGTCCTTTTTACAATCCCGTGTTTCTCAGAAGGTATTGTTCGCTCATCAGCATTCAAAAAATTTAGACTCAACACAACATCATACAACATCCAGATTCCCTGTGTATTTCCCATCTTTACATGACTTTTTTCCTTATATTACTTTACTCTCTCTTTAAAGACTTTATTATTTTTAAACTATTTTTTGCTATGACCGTCTATACCCATTTTCTTTTCTTAAGCACCTACACACATTTTTTTAACACACTGTAACTTTTTTAGAGATTTTTCCCCCCTGATCTGGACCTGCTTTACTGTGCACCTGTAGCATTCTCTGACCATGTGAGCCAAACCTTAAACTTGCTGGCAGCTAGCTCCACCTGGTTTGGGTCTCTGAAAGCCAAGCTTTACAACCTACAGGCCTGGCCAAGAGCTGCACTTAACCACCCCAGCCCTAGGTAGTTGGAGCCCGCACTGCACAGATGTTTTTACTTAGCTTGTTTCTGTTTAATGTGCAGGCTGCTCAGGTGCTCACTGTGTGGCAGAGCTATGCCTCTGTATGCTATGAGCACTGGGCTACTAAGAAGCTAGGGGGTTTGTTTTGTCTTGTCGTGTTCAGAGCTCTCTTAGGCCCTGTGTAGAAATACATTCCCTGTGTTGGACACCACTGTACTACAAAAACCTCAGGACCAGAAATTTCATTGGATCAGCTTGGATAAGTATCTTTTTTCCAGTCCAAGCAGCAGTGACCACAACTGTCTCTGGTCCAGTCCACTTGTCTACAAAGTAAAACAAGTCCCTCACAGATAAGCAGTGGCTGTTCTCAAAGAAAGGAAGATAAGTATAAACTATACAGACAGCTCAGAAGGCATGTGCTACAGAAGTTGTTGCCTGTCCATCTCAATATGCTTAGTCTCTTGACAGAAGGACTCTTGGTGCTGATTTGAATCACAGTTTAGTATTCTTAGCCCACCTCCTCATCTCCATCCACCCAAACAGCAAACTTCTAGGTCTAAGTAAATAGCATCAATCTTTTTTTGTTGGTTTTTTTTTTCCTTTTCTACATTTTTTATTCATCAATCAATAAAAACATTCAGCCCATGCATATTTTTTGAGCTGTTTATTGTGATGCATGCCTGTAACCCCACTACTCAAGCTTGCAAATTTGGGGCCAGCTTGAGCTATGTACGAAAATCTTATCTCAAAAACTTTTTTTTGAGACAGGGTTTCTCTGTGAATCAATCCTGGCTAGTCTGGAAAAGGCTCTTTTTTTTTGTTGTTGTTTTTTGTTTTTCAAGACAGGGTTTCTCTGTGTAGCTTTGGTGCCTGTCCCAGAGCTCCCTCTGTAGACCAGGCTGGCCTCGAACGCACAGAGTTCCACCTGGCTCTGCCTCCCAAGTGCTGGGATTAAAGGCATGCACCTCCACTGCCCGTCAAAAACTTTTAAAACATGCACATATTTATGAGGTGTAATGATAATTCAGCACATGTAGTGATCAGATCTAGGGTGATTAGCATTCCATCTTCTTAAACATGTATAATTTTCTGTGTCAGCAACCAACAGTCTCCCCTAGTACTCCATAGAATGCACAATAACTTGTGGTTGTAGTCAGCTGTTAAGTCCAAGACACTGGCACTTATTCCTCCTGTCACCCCACACCAGTTTTTTGGTTTTTTGTTTTGTTTTGTTTTGTTTTTAATTACTTGCTTGTTTTCACTTAGGTGATGTGAGTTTTTGGAAAGGTTCTTTAAAGAACTCCATATGTGGCCTCTAGAAATGGATTTTTATAGTGGTATGTGAAGAAGGAATGGCATGCAAAATGGAGGGAAAGCCCTCCTTCTAAATGAAAATTTTAAGAGTTTCAATTCTGTCATACCACCTTGAAGCTTTCCTTTTTATATGATGGCAATGTAGCAAACTGGAGGCAGTCCTAAAAGTGTGCAGCTGATCTGGAAGCTGGAACCAGCAATCTAGGAAAACAGACCCCTTTGTTTTAACAACTCTTCAGTCAGGCACATTCACAGTGCTCTGGTTGTTCGTATAATTTTGGTCAAGTGAGCAGCTGCACTACCTGTTTCCTAAATCTGGCCTTCATCACAGCTTGAATAACAGGTTTTGATAAAAATCAGTTTCCAAGTTGTAATTTGTGTAACCTGAGCCCTTGGAATGGGTAAAATGCCCTTCTTGGGGGAGGGGTGGTATCTAGAAACAGCAAGGCCTAGTGAAAGAGTGAAAGTAGGGAGTTTTTGTAACAGGGTTTAGCCTGCACATAACCAAATTATAGTAGAACATATTGCTAATCTAGGTGCTTATTTTTTTGGTTGGTAGAACAGTATATAGTTAGTTCTTTTTTCACATTTTTTATTATTTCTGAGGTTTATTTCTTTATAAACAAGCAGCACTATGCAGCTGTGTTGACATGCTTATCGCATCCCCCAATCTTCTCTTACCTTACCTCACAAGAGGCAGCTGGTATTACAGGAAGTCTGCCTTTAGAAAAGTGGTGAGGTTGAAACTCACGTACATCACTGACTTGCTGTATGACCTTGAGTGAGTCATACTAGTTTCCTGATGAGTGCAATTCACTTTTTTAAAAAACAAAAATAGTGTACATAAGAAAAACCTTTAAAATTAACTGATTTTATTTTTAAGGAACATTTCTATTTTTTAAGTATTCCTGAATTACATTTTATTCCACATACCCCTGAATGGTATTAAGGAGTTGATCATTCTTTTGAAAGGCTTTGTTTCTATGTTTCTTCTTTAAATGTAAGTGAATCTTTCCTAATTTGTAAACATACAGTAAAAGCAATCTTTTTTGGATGTGCTAGATAACAAATTGTTATTTAGCGTGTGTGTGTGTTTGTGTGTGTGTGTGTGTGTGTGTGTATGCAAGTAAGTGTGTGTGCTTGTGTGAGTGGGTGAGCATGGAGGGGGGGAATACATCTTTCTCCATTGTGATCCATCTTGTTCTTTGATAGCCCAGTCTCATTAATTGGGCTGTCTGGGGGGCCAGTGAGCTCCCAAGATCCACCAGCCTTGCTTCTGCTTATAGTTCTGGGAGCTCACAGACTTTGGTGTCATGCCACACAGCAGGCATTTTATTGACTAAGCCATCTCCCCAGCACCTCTATCAGTCTTTATATGGATTATAATTCATAAGTAGTTGTTTTCTTTCTTTACCAGACATTTTCCTATTTGTTTTATGTTGGTGTTGGAGATAAAACTGTCGGCCTTATGCAATCATAGGCAAGCACTCTATTGCTGAGCTATATTCCCAGCCCTTTGTTTGTTTGTTTGTTTGTTTGTTTATTTAGTCTTTTGAGATAAAAATTTACTGTGTGGCCCAGATTAACCTGGAATTTGAGATCTTTCTGCCTCTCCCTTGGAGTACAGGGATTACAGGCGTGTGCCTTCATTCCTGGCCCAGTCATCTGTTTTTAACTCAGTGTGATTCTTGTCCTAACCCCTGAAAAGTGTTCTCTTTTGCATTTAACAACGTTGTCATCTTTGTGAAGCTCTTTTATCTGTATTTTCTAGTAATCGTGGGCATATAATCTACCTTTTTCTTCTGTGGAAAGTCATTTGGCTCCTCTCATTCCTTACCTTCTCTGCATGTCTGTGTTTATCCTGTTGCTGTATCTCCTTAGGCCTTCTGCCCTGGTGGTGGTTCAGATCTGTTGCCCTAGCTTTTAACTCTTTAAATGTTGTTGGCTCCCGAATCCTTCGTTCTGGCCCTAACACTGTCTCCTACGAACCATCCTCTCTTAAAACAAAGCCATTGCATTTTTACTTTAACTGCTACTTTGCTACTAATGAAGTCGTGTTTCTCACAGCCACCTTGGCTTAGAGTTCACAGTGGACATTTTCATGCCTTCTTTTTCCCTCATCTTTTCTTGGCTCTCCAGTCAGTCATCAGCCCTTTCTGGGTTTCTTAGCTTTCTTTTCTTTGCCACTCAGCCATTCTTTAATATCTTGTTACCTGTGTGTCTGTGCCACCTGCTTTTCCCTCTCTTTTCTTTCTTGTACATCCCTGTGGAGTTAATACCCCTAAGACCCTCCTTTGACCTGTGGTCTCTCAACAGGAAACTGTGTATTGCACTTCGTTCTAAACCAGCTTTTCTAAGCTTTATCTCCTGAAGATCTCTGTGTGTAGTATTAATATCTGATGCAGTTTCTTCAAAAATACCCTCCTTTTGCCATTGTTGATTATTTCCCTTTCTGGAGTATTTCATATTTTGCTTTTGACTCTTTTATTGTAAAATATGAACACTTGGAGACAAGTGTATGAAATACAATGTAGTTGTAAAAATTATAAAGCAAGCACCACCCAGGTCAAGAAATAGAACATTTGTAGAATCTGACGGCATTCTAGTACCCCTTCTCTTCATACTATATAACTCTCTTTACCCCCATTTTTTTTTCCTGTACTAATCCAGAGTTTATTTAGAGATAAATTATAGAAAACTTGGCTGGCAGTGACTTTAATCACTTTACATAATAAGTCTGCTGTAGGTGGTTTGGGGTTGGGTCCAGGGACCCATCTGAAACCCAGTGTCCTTTCATTGTTTTGTTCTTTTTTTTTTTTTTTAAATGTGGAATGCCATTTATTGAAGGAGGGAGGAGGTCTTAAATACAGGCTTACAGCACAATGGGAGAATCCCAGAGGGCAGAAGTTTGCTACCCATGTTTTGCATTCTTGCATCTAAGCTGTTAAAGCCCAATATGCCGGATACACAGATAAGGAACTTCCCTTAAGCATTCAGGAGGGTGGAACCTGGCAGGGAATTAGCATAGGGAGGATATCGCGGTCAGCAAGCAAGGCAACAGTTACCCAAATCGGGGGCAATGGCCCTACAGGTCCCCCTTTTACTAGAAAATGAGCTTCTGACTTAGGTTGTGTGGGACATCAGCAGGTCACCTTACCCGTCATGGAGATGCCTGCCCAGGCCACACTGTCTTAGGTTGGTGAGCGCCCCCCAGGCATTACCTGTCTCTGAATACTCATTATCATATAGGCTCAATCATGTGTGAGCTGCAGAGTTAACTGTTGCCAAAGATCTCAAAGTGGCACTGTCTTTACCCACTTTTTAAAAACTTAATAAAATGAAAATCTGCAGTATGGATTTCTTTCTGACTTTTTTGGCCAGTCATCATCATTATCATGGGGGGTATTTTGCCTGTATATGTAAGTGTTCCATGTGCATGCCTGATGCCTAAGGAGGCCAGAAAAGGACTTTGAATCCCTGGAACTAGAGATACAGATAGTTGTGAACCACCATGTGGGTGCTGGCAATTGAACCTGGGTCCTCTGGAAGAGCAGACAGTGCTCTTAACCCCTAAGCCATGTCTCCAACCCCTTGGCCAAATATTTTTACAAGTCCCCTATGTTGTTGCATAAGAGTTTTATAGTGAGCAAGATTCAGAGAAGTCAGTCATTTTCCCATGGTTCCAAAGCTAGGAAGAAGCATGTTGGAAATTGTGTGTGTGTGTGTGTGTGTGTGTGTCTGTCTGTCTGTCTGTCTGTCTGTCTGTGTATGTGTCTGTGTGTGTTGTATTTTGTGGGGTTTTTTTTGTTTGTTTTTTGTTTTGTTTTGTTTTTTGTTTTTTGAGACAGGCTTTCTCTGTGTAGCTTTGCGCCTTTCCTGGAACTTGATTTGGAGACCAGGCTGGCCTTGAACTCACAGAGATCCACCTGCCTCTGCCTCCCGAGTGCTGGGATTAAAGGCGTGCGCCACCACCGCCCTGCTGTATTTTGTTTTTGAGACAAGCACTCTCAAGTAGTCCAGGCTGATGTCATACTCAAGACACTTCTGTTACCTACCAGGATTATAGGTATGTACCATTATACCCAGCTCCAGTATTTTAGTTTGTTTGTTTTAAGAGTCTCTACACACAGCCCTAGTTGGCCTGGAAATCCCCATATAGACCAGGTGGGCCTTGAAATCACAAAAATCCACCTATCTCCACTTGCTAAGTGCTGGGATTAAAGGCGTGTACCACCATGCCTGACTCCAGCTTCACTCTTAAACATCAGGTATAATTTGAACTGTTTTAAAACTTGATATATTGTTCATTGGGATGTAGTAGCCTCCTACTTATGCATACACAAACAGTATACACACAAACAGTATGCATATAAACAAATGTGCATGCTTTAATTGAAACATTTAATGATATTTTACACTTACTACTAGTGACACATTCTATTTTGCATATGTGTGTGTGTGGTATATATGTGTATACTTGTTTGTAGTATGTGTATATGTCTGTGTGTGTACATGTGTATGTGAAGGTCAGAAGTCAGTGTTGGAATCCAGGTGTTGGTGGCACTTGCCTTTAATCCCAGCACTTAGGAGGCAGACATAAGTGGATCTCTGAGCTCAAGGCCATTGTGGTCTACAGAGTAAGTTCCAGGACAGCCAGAGCTACAAAGAGAAACCCTGTCTTGAAAGAAAGCGGGGGATAGGGGAAGAAGTTGATGTTGGGTGTCTTTTTCATCATTTTCCACCTGATATTTTCTTTTTTTCAAAAAAGTTCCAATGCTTTGTGTTGTAACTTGTAATTTTGAAAGCACTTCACTAAGTCATACTGCTTTCCTACTTAGACGTTTATTCAAAAGAATACAAGCTAGACCAGGTGGTGTAGTATATTATTTTATCTTAACTACTTGGGAGGTTAATGCTAGAGGATTACATATCCAAGTCTTGCCTGTCTAATTTAGCAAACAAACAAATAAGAAAGGGAGGTCCTATATTCAAATTCCAGAACTAAAAATAAAAATATACCTTTTCCGTGGTAGACGTTGTGCCAGATATTACTGTTAATTCTCTGAAATTTGTCTTCAAAGTAACTTTGGTTAGATGTGATGTAACTGAAAGGTCCTGCCACTTTTATGAAACAAGATAAAATTTTGTATAATTCTAGTCAGATTAATGACCACACCTGCTTTTAAATCTCCTTGTTCTCACTTTCCTTTTTGTTCCTCCTAAGTGACATGAAGATGAGTACACGTATCTCTCTAAGCAGTGCGTGTTAGGTGTGCTCTGAAACAATGTGGCTGGGTACAGTCCTCCAGCCAACTTCCTCAGCTGTTTTAGCATTTTTTTTTAAGATTTATTTATTTATTATGCATACAATGTTCTGCCTGCATGTATGCATGTCTGCAGGCCAGAAAAGGGCACCAGATCTCATTACAGATGGTTGTGAGCCACCATGTGGTTGCTGGGAATTGAACTCAGGACCTCCGGAAGAGCAGTCAGTGCTCTTAACCTCTGAGCCATCTCTCCAGCCCTGTTTTAGCATTTTTAATGTTTCATTTGAATTTGACTTTTCTGCATCCACGTATTAATGTGTGTCCATGGAAACATTGACTGAGCTCTGGATCTGTTTTTTTTTTTTTTTTTTAAATAATTCACATACAGCTTCTTTTCTTTTATTTTATTTTTCTTCAACACAGGATTTCTCTGTGTAGTTTTGGTGCCTGTCCTGGATCTCACTCTGTAGACCAGGCTGGCCTCGAACTCACAGAGATCTGCCTGGCTCTGCCTCCCAAGTGCTGGGATTAAAGGTGTGTGCCACCACCGCCTGGCTAGATCTGTTCTTAACTGTCTTTAATAGGAGTTTGAGGAAGCCACATTCAATGTAACAGTATTTGTTGTTCACAGTAGAGTAATTTCTGACTACAGAAAAGTTCTTAAGATTGTTTCTAAGGTTTACAAGACTGTACTAATGGCTACATGTATAAAGGCCACATGTAGGATTTTTTCCAGAAATGTGTGGTTTTGTTACATTTACTTAAAGTCTTAAGCTTTCTTTTTACCACCACCAGTCATTCTTTAGCATGGCTGCTACCTCTAAACTCTACCTGTCTATGCCCTCTCTTGCATGCTGCATGTAACTATGGGACTAATGTTTTACTTATTGCTGGCTACCATAAGTAACCAGCAACATTTAGGAAACAGCTAGACATGGTGGCACACTTAAAATTGCAACACTAAGTATGGAGACAAAAGATTCAGGAGTTCAAAACCAGTCTCAGCTAAATGACCTCTTGCATCAAAAACCAAAACAATTTACAGAATAAGGTTATGGTCAGATCATGACTTTTCCATATCAGGGTAACATAACCTTATTGTATCTCCACATAGTTTCCTATCGTCGTCTTGATAGTTTGGTGGACTTGGTGAATTATTTGGGTACTTTAAAAAGGAACATGACTCTTCTCAGTAAACCCAGTTGAAGAGGGCTGTCTAGTAACACATTTAAGGTCTGACCCTTTATGGCTCTACCTTCTCCTCCACCTTCACTTGTCTTGCTGACAGCTACTTACACTTCAGAATTTGCCAGTTCCTTTCACAGGAAAGAGCTAGCAAATACCAGAGCCTAGTTTTGAACCCAGAGGTCTAAGGTCTTGTTCTCACTTGTTTTGCCTCTGTTCTAAAGCTTTGTAAGCCAAGTGTTTTCCCCCTTCCCTTGTCTCTGCCTATGCTGTAGGCGCTCAGATGAGTTGTTTCCCCATCATGCCATGTATATCTAGTGTTCACCAAGTCCTAGTAATTCTCTACTAAGCTTGAAGTTCAATAGTTTAGAATTTCTGGACTGTTTTTCCATTCTTGCTCCCTTCTCTTACTGTTGGGACATGGAATAAGGTGACGATTCTAGTAATTTTTTAAATGCTTGATCCTGCTCCCCATTTCCTTTATTTCATCTATGTTTTAAATAGCAAATTTAGGTCCTGGCAACCTTCAGTGATAACTAATGAGGCTTTTCATTTTTAATCTTGAGTATACTAGTTTTTATATTTAGAAAAAATAAATTTTTGAGACAGGGTTTCTCTATGTAGCCGTAGCTCTCCTGGTACTCGCTCTGTAGACCAGGCTGACCTTGAACTCACAGAGATCCTCCTGCCTCTAACTCCCATGTGCTAATATTAAAGGTGTGCGCCACCACTGCCTGGCTTATATTTGAGTTTTTTAAATTTTATTTTCTAAAGTGTGTGTGACAGGGTCATGTGCTTGTGGTAGTGAAGGAACAACATTTGGTAGTTGGTTCATCCATCTACCATGCATTCTGGAGATTGAACTCAGGTAAATCAGACTACTAAGGCATCTCTGTAGCCGTGTATTTGGAATGCTTTATCCATTGCTCTCAGTATTCTTTTTGATACATAGCTTGCTTTATCTTAGACTTGTGAACGAATTTCATATTGTCTCATGTTTCCTTTTGAGAGGGCCTTGTGATTAGTTTGAATAGCACAATGAAGTTCATCTTGTTTGTTTTCTACCCTACTTGGAATCAGCAAATTCCCCTGAAGTATTACAGGTCCTGCTTATATGAGTTACTGTTTAAAGTCTGAGCCCTACAAACATGCAGTTTCTCTGATAAGTTGGAATATTTTCTTTTCCCAGACAATTTTACCCACTAATATTTTTGTAGCTAACATACTCATTCAGGGTTACCGTTAGGACCTCAGCTCTTCCTCAGCTACATCTGCTATGAACTTTGGTCTTGACTTTAAAGTGCTTGTTTGCCCATTTTCTTCACACTGTGTTTTAGGAATAATACAGAGGAAGAACATCGTGTTAATAGATTAAGAACACAAGTGAGGCAGTGGTGATGCACACCTTTAATCCCAGCACTTGGGAGTCAGATGCAGGTGGATCTCTGTGAGTTTGAGGCCAACCTAGCCTACAGAGCAAATTCTAGGACAGCCAGGGCTACACAGAGAAACGTTAGCTTGAAACAAAACAAAACAAAAAGAACACTGTTAGCATTGAGTTAGAAAAGCAACTCTTTCCCAAAGGCTAACAGTTATATGAGGTTGGAGATGACACTTTAGGGACTTGTCAGTAACCTGGAGTTAGTGGTATTTTTTATTTACTCAGAGCAGGGCTGGAGGTTTTAGGAACTTTAGGTTTTAGGAGGTTAAGGCTATGAGCTTAACCCTATTGTTTACTCAGCACTCTAACTTGTACATGTTCAGTTTCTGTTCCAGATGATCGAGCTGAACAACGAACCTGTCTAATTTGTGGGGATCGTGCTACAGGCTTACACTATGGGATCATCTCCTGTGAGGGCTGCAAAGGTTTTTTCAAGAGGAGTATTTGCAACAAACGTGTGTACCGGTGCAGTCGTGACAAGAACTGTGTCATGTCCCGGAAACAGAGGAACAGGTGCCAGTACTGCCGCCTGCTCAAGTGTCTCCAGATGGGCATGAACAGGAAGGGTGAGTTGGTGCTTAGGACTCTCTGCTACCCTATCTATCCCCTCATTTGCAACTATTATACTTTTTGATTATTCTTTCCGTATACACTATATAGTGTATAAACTTTTTCAAGGAATAATGACAGGAATTTAATTGGAAAGGTATGAAGTAGGACTTGATGTTGTTTTGTGTACTAGAAACATGGCACACTCGGACACTAGAAATATTTAGAAGTTTGTCTAGGTAGGTAAAGAGCTTGACATTTATTATGAAGTTTTCTGGGAGCTGTTAACCTAAGATGACATAAATAAACTGAATCTACAGAGCTTTGAAGGGTTTGGTAGAAGAAGCCAACTAGAAAGTTTTTAGAAATGCCCAGAAGGGGCCTGGAGAGAACAGGTACTATTCTCGTACACATAGGAACTCATGGAATTCAGAAAAGGCATCAGATCCTGTAGAACTGGAGTTAGAGACATTTGTGAGCTACCATGTGGGTACTGGGAATTGAAACCTAGAATTGAACCCAGATCCTCTGCAAGACCAGCCAGTGCCCATACATCTCTCTATCCTCTAATTATTTATTTTTAAGGAGATATAAATGATGATGAAAAATCAAACATGTGAGCTGAGTGTGGTGGGACATGCTTTTAATCCCAGCAGATTCAGAGGCAGGGGGATCTCTGAGAGACCAGCCTGGTCTACACAGCAAATTCCTAGGACAGCCAGGGCTACACAGAGAGACCCTGTCTCACAAAAACAAATGAACAAAAAACCTCAAAACCTAACAAATGGGCCCAAACAGCACTTGCTGCTCTTGCAGAGGATCTGAGTTTAATTCCCAGCATGCACATGGCAGCTCACAACCACCTGTAACTCCAGTCTCAGGATTTGATGCCTTCTTCTGACTTTGGAAAGCACCAGGCATGGATGTAAAGCACATACATGCATGCAGGCAAAACATTCATACATATAAAACAAATAAATCTAAAAAATAAAAACAATGACAACAACAACTAATAGGATGTGGAGGGCTTATGTCTTCAATATCAGCAGTCAGAAGGCAGAGGCTACAGATCACTTAGTTCCAGGCCAGTTAGAGTCTCATAATCAGACTTTGTCTCAAAACAACAAGAAAATCAAGCTTGTAAGATTAAGACTCTCGATACCACACCTAATGACCCGAGTTTGCTCCCCAGGCTCACATGGTGGAAGGAGAGGACAGACTCCACACTAGCACCTGGGCGTGTGTCCCCCACTTCCCAACACAAATAAATAAATATAATATAAAAATATTAAAAAGAAAAGGAAATGACAGATTGATATGGAGAAATCCATAGAAGTTTTATATTATAAAATGGAAACTAACGGAATGGGAAAACACTCATAGCATATAGAACAGGATATTAATAATCATCACATACAGAGACATTGTAAACAACCCAACAAACCGGGTAGTGATGGTGCATGCCTTTAGTTCCAGCATTTGGGAGGCAGAAGCAGGTGGATCTCAGTGAGTTCGAGGCCAGCCTGGTCTACAGAGCGAATTCCAGGACAGTCGGGACTATTGTACAGAGAAACCCTATCTTAGGAAAAAACAAACAAACAAAAAACAAAACAAAACACATTGAAGTTATAATGTGTTATTAAGCAGAGCTATGCCTAATCACAGAATCAGTATACTGTTCCACAAATCTCCTGTGTGGCATAGCTATTTGCATATTAGAATACCATGTGTTTGCTGCATGTTAACCAAATGCTATGGTAGGGCATTTGAAATGTTGTAAAGTTTGTCCGCTGCCTATCTTTGTAGCCTCTCTGGCCAGAGCAGGGTCTCAGGGCCAGATGTTATGCCATTCCACATGAGCTCAAGTTTGTTTTTTTACCTGGAAGTATATTCTCTTCCCCAGTATTACTTGTCTCTGCAGAAACCCTTGCCAGTTACTAATTTCAGACCAGTACTGTCTTTCTACCCTCACCCTGATTTTGGCTTTTATTCCACTTTTCTCATCTTCCTTCATTGCCCAGGGCCTGTGAGTGCTCAATACCTCAAGCCTCACTATTACGGGATACCTTCTTGACTACATACACAGATTGATTATCCTGGTATTCATTTGGCATATGGGATTCTGAGCTTCCAGCTAAACTCATCTGTTTTGGGGAAGAAGAACCATACTTTATAACTCCTCTGGAAGCTCTATGCTACAGCCCTGAGACTGTGACATGTGGGACAGAGAGAATGTTGCCAGTTTTGCTTCCCTATTAGCCTATTGAAGGCTGCTGAGGGAAACCCTGCCACCTTCTGGTTGGTCTTGAGAAAGCAGGACTAAATTAGACTTGCCATGAGAATATTTTTGGAAGTGAGAAATACTCTGAAACTTTCATGACTAGTAATGAATAATTTTATTTATTTGTCAAAAGCCATCAAACTGTACATTACAAAAAGTGGATTTTACTGGATGTAAAAAGCTAGTCAAGCCAAATGTATTGATGTGGAGGAAGGGGGTGGAGAGATGGAGTCAACAAGGTGATGAATTCATCTAGCGGTATTAAAATGAATCACATAACCACACTGAGATCGTAGAGAGAAAGAGAGCTGGGGGCCTTGGAAAACAGTGTTTTGACTCCATATTATAAGGGAGAAGAAAAAAACAGTTGTATATAAACAAAGCACTTTGATTTGTAAAATTGTTTCTCTCAAGGTTATATGTTAGGAATTTTGTCTCTACTTTAATTGAATACTGTGGTTGAACAGGGAAATAAAATAAATACACTATATTTGAGAAAGAAGTTATCGATCCAGAAAGGCTAGAAGGAATATCAGAGTCAGATATATCGGTATGTCTGGTGGATGGACAATAGATACATAATGTGTGGAATGTATGTGACTTACATGTGTTTTTTTCTAAACACATACATGTGTTTCTAAACTCTAACGACTACATGAGACTAGACACACTCAGCACCCAGAAATTGTTTTAAGTGTCAATAAAAAGAGTAAAGTCTCCATGGAGAACTAGTTGAATTCATAAGCATGGAGAGTTTTAGAGTACTTGAAAATAAGAGAGATGATGGGGTGGGGAGCCTGAGGAAATGACTTAATAATTAAGAGCATTTACTACTGCAGAGGATCAGAGTCTGGATCCCAGCACCCATGCCCGGTAGCTCACAATCACCTTTAACTCCATCTCTGGGAGATCCCAGGCCCTTTTCTACCTACACAGGCACCCACATACACATAGTAAATAAATAAGAGCAAGCACATGTGTGAATGGGCACACAGGGCACACTGAAAGGGCACAAAACTCAACCTGAGAGCTCCCAGTAACCACAGTTGTTCTAACTTGGTAACAGAATATCTTTAGATTTGTTTATAGGCTCAGAAATAAGTCTGTACATGCTTATACTGATAGAAATAACTAACTGAAAAACAAAAGTAACCATTTTTTCCTTATGAAAGAATTCCAGTGAGTAAGTGGAGAAGACATGATGGAAATACAAGTTGCTGTGAGATACACAACACCACAGTACTGACTAGCAGCCAAGATCCACTGAAGCGAGTCCAACAGAAGTGAGCAGTGGTTTAAACAAAAGTAAAGTTTAGGGTTGGGGATTTAGCTCAGTGGTAGAGCGCTTGCCTAGCAAGCGCAAGGCCCTGGGGGTTCGATCCTCAGCTAAAAAAAAAAAAAAAAAAATAGATAAATAAAAAGTGAAGTTTAAAAACAATAACTACAAAGGGGAAATTGTTTCCACAGCTAGAATGTGATGAAGGTTAGTTAGTGTCTTAGTTAGTGTCTCAGGGTTTCTATTGCTACAGTGAAACATCATGACTAAAAGGTAAGTTGGGGAGGAAAGGGCTTATTTGGCTTACACTTCTTTGTCACTGCTTATCATTGAAGGAAGTTGGGGCAGGAACCTGGAGGCAGGAGCTGATGCAGAGGCCATGGAGGAGTGCTGCTTACTGGCTGCTCAGCCTACTTTATTATAGAACCCAGGACCATCAGGTGGGGGTGGCACCATCCACATAGCTGGGCTCTGTCCCCTCAATCACTATTTTTAAAAAATACACTACAGGTTTGCCTGATCCTATGGAGGCATATTTTCGATTGAGATCCTCTCCTTCCATATGACTTTAGCTTGTGTAAAGTTGACATAAGTCTATCCAGCATAATTGACCTGTTGTCAACTTGAAACACAAACACACCTTTCCTTTCTCATTCTTCCCCAAGTTCTCACATTAAAAACATAAATAGCACCACAACACCCAGTAGGACTCCTTGTTAAGGAGGGAGGCAGAGGCAGGAGGATCTCTGTTTGAGGTCAGTCTATAGAACTAGTTCCAGGACAGCCAGGGCTACCTAAAGAAACCCTGTCTTGAAAAACAAAACAAAAAGCATAAATAACTTTAAAAGTCCCACAGTCTTTACAGTTTGAAAAACATTGAAGTTCAGTCTCTCTAAAATATCCAGTCTCTAAAAATCCAACATCTCTTTTAAAAGTTCCACCTATAAAAATCAAAATTAAGTTAAATATTTTCTTACTTCAAGAGGAAAGAACCAAGGCATAGTCACAATAAGATCAAAGCAAAACCAAACTCTCCAAGAGTGTAAATAGCACAATGTCTAATGTCTGGGATCCACTTGTGATCTTCTGGGCTCTTCCAAAGGGTGTGGGTCACTTCTCCAGCTCTGTCCTCTGCAGCACGCGCAGCTTGTCTTCTAAGCTCGGGCAGGCTGCACTCCACTGCTGCTGCTGTTCTTGGTGTCATCTCAGGGTGCTGGGGTCTCAAATGCTAGGATCTTCTGCTGCAAGTGGGCTGCACTTTCACCAGTAACCTCTCCATGGTGCCAAACCTCAACTCTGCATGACTCATTCATTCCTGAGCCTCAAGTGCTACTGAGGCTACTGAACCTTTACCAATGGCCCTCTCCTGGCCTCTCACATTGCCAAACCTCAGCTGTTCTCCATGACTCCTTCATGCCTTCAAAACCAGTCACACCTGGGTGACTTTTAGCTTGTGACTTTACCTTGTGTCAAGTAAAACTATCCAACATAGTTAGTATCACCAGTAAACATGCCAGCATGATTTACCCTGGTAAGATAATACTGAGAAAAGCTCAGGCACACACAGAGGTGAGAATCTAGGGAGAGATAGACACAGATTCCAAGAGGCCAAGAGAGAGACAGACAGACAGACACCAGGGTGGGGGTCGGGGAGAGGAGAGAAAGAATGAGCATGAACTTCATTATCAGAATACTCACGAGAAAACTTAGGAGCCCATATTGAAGTATTTTTTCTTTTAATTTTTTAAAAATTCTCTGGTTTTGATTTTTCCAGCAGGGTTTCTCTTTGTAGCTTTGGGGGGGGGGGGACGGGGACGGGACACCTTTAATCCCAGCACTCTGGAGGCAGAGCCAGGCAGATCTCTGCGAGTTCAAGGCCAGCCTGGTCTACAGAGTGAGTTCCAGGACAGGCTCTAAAGCTACACAGAGAAACCCTGTCTCAAAAAAACCGGGGGGGAAAAAAAAAAAAAAAGCACTAGCTCTGTAGACCAAGCTGGCCTAGAATTCATAGGCATCAGCCTACCTCTGCCTCCATTGTGCTGGGATTAAAGGCGTGCACCACCACCACCACCACCACCACCACCACCACCACCACCACCACCACCACCACCACCACCACCACCTCCAGTTGAAAGATGATTTTTCAAAATAACTAACATTGTAGAAAGCTACAATGTAACATCCTACTGGACAGTGTCGAAGAGTTGTTACAAATTGGAGAAAACAATAGAAACATGATTTCTAAGTGCAGAGTTGAATTCTGGTTTGACCATATACAGCTTTCTGAAACTGGTTCCAGGATATCCAGCATCCTCTGCTGGCCTCCCTAGGCATCAGGTACACATAGCGCACAGACATACATGCAGGCAAAATACCCATATACATGAAGATAAATTTAAAATTTTTAAATAAACAATAAACAGTATCATTTTGGGGTTGGATAAATGGCTTGGTGGTTAAGAGCATTTGCTGCTCCTGCAGAGGATCTGGGTGGCTCCCAGGACCCACATGGTGAATCACAACCATCTGTAACTCTTAGTTACTGACATCTGATGCCCACTTTGGACTTATGGATACCAGTCACACATGGGTACACACATGTAGGAGAGATATTCATACATATAAAATAAGAAAATTCTAAGTAAGTTCTTTCGGCTTCAACTTCCTGCTGTTATAAGGAGGAACTAGTGAGCTGAACATTGAATTTAATAAAAACTAAATGTCAAAAGCCATGGTCTCCAGAGTTGGGCATCTACCTGGATAGTAGTGCTGTTCTGATCCTTTAAATTAAACTTAGGCAGAGAATAAAATATATTTTATTTTAAAATACAGGTGTTCACTCCCCCACTAAAATGACCCTCAGAAATATCCTTTTCTGGTGGGATATTTGTAACTGGGACTTGTTAACAATGACCCATTTTTGTTGAACATCTTGAATATATACAGTATATATAGTATACATCCAATACCTTGGGAACCCAAAAGTATCTGCTGCTTAGGCAACTTAGAGTAATAAAGTAGACTGTGAGTCCAGAAAGGCTTGTGTTTTAGTCTTGGCTTTATCACTTACTACATTATACTTTTAGCCAGGTAAGTTTTTTGTTGTTTTTGTTTTGGTTTTTTGGGTTTTTTTTTTGGGGGGGGGGGGGTTGTGCATGAGTGTTGAGACAGGGTCTCACTCTGTGGCTCTGGCTGTCCTGGAACTTATTATGTAGTAGATCAGGCTGGCCTCAAATGCACATAGATCAATCTGCCTCTGCCTCCCTAGTGCTGGGACAGATAACTTTCCTTTTCATTTATAAATGACCATGAGTGTGCTTCTGACTGTCTTATGTTTCCTTCTAGCTATCAGAGAAGATGGCATGCCTGGAGGCCGGAATAAGAGCATTGGGCCAGTGCAGGTGAGTTCTCATCCCAACTCTTAGTGTGTTCTGGAAATTTGGTGCTCCAAATGCTCCTGTAGCTGTTCACCTTGAGCCTGTCTTCTGCCATTTTGGCTTTCACTCCTGTAAAACTGTTTAGAGAGTCTGAATGTTTAAAGTCTTATGATCCCTTATCCTTCCTAAGAATTTCGCAGGTAATAAACTCAGTTCTGGTTCTAAAATCCAGAGAATTATTTTTTCCCCTTTGACCAATCACTTAAAGTTATAGGGTAACTAAATCTGGCAGAAGTCAGCAAAAATCAACAGTTTATATTCCTTTGATTTTTTGAGACAGGGTTTCTCTGTGTAACAGCTCTAGCTGTCCTGGAACTTGATTTGTAGATCAGGCTGGCCTCGAACTCACAGAGATCCACCTGTCTCTGTCTCCCCAGTGCTGGGATTAAAGGTGTGCGCCACCACCACCACCACCACCACCCGGTCATTGTTCATGTTCTTATTAGTAAAATAGGAATAATAGCTAGCAGAAGATGCCCAGGGATGCTTCTGTTCTTTTTTTAGAGGCTGGAGACACTTGGGAAAAGGTTCCTTAAGGTGCTTTTGAACTGATTCTTGAAGGGGAAGGAAGAAGTAGCTGTGTTGAGAAGCTAAGCATCATTTATCAAAGCTAAACAGAATAGACTGGAATGGCCTAAGACAGATCCTTAAAAAAAAATCACAGGAGGTAGTTACAGTGGAGCTGGAGCACTGTGTATAGCATGGTAAGAAATAAGGCAGAGTCCTTGAATTTCCGTCAGTTCTCTAAAGAGTGCCCTCAGCTGTCTTTGGCTGTGGCTCCTAAGAACAGCCTCTACGGGGCCAACCTACACCTTCTGTTCTTACTAGCAAGCAGAAGGGCCTCCTGAATCTAGAGAATTGGATCTATTTTATAATCAAATTAATCTCCAAGCACATGAGGAACCAGGATCAGTTTTACAAACTTTTGCTGTATACCAAGAAGAAATCTCTAAACAGTTGTAAATAGGGAGAGTGTCATATACAGATTTGCATTTTAGAAAAAATTCTAATGGAAATGGTTTAAAATGGGTTTGCAGAAGCCTATTCAAAGAGATTCAAGTAATAGTTTGAAGTAGGACAATGACAGCACAGATCAGAAGACAAAAAGAGAGCTAAGAGAGAGTTCATAAGCAAATTAAAAAGACTACCCCAGTTAAGTATCTACAACTGAAAGACAAGAAATCAGAGATATGTACTGATATGTGAGAGATTTCCTGCTGTGTAGGTACACAGCATGTACTAAATCAAGGTGTATATATTTGTGTGTAAAACTCCTAATTTTACTGTTTTGATTTATTTAATCAAACATTTTTATTCCTAATATTAATCTCTTGAAAAACAATTTATTTTAGTCTGGACTAAAAACAACATGTGATGTGATGTGTGTGTGTGTGTGTGTGTGTGTGTGTGAGAGAGAGAGAGAGAGAGAGAGAGAGAGAGAGAGAGAGAGAGAGAGAGAGAGAGAGAGAGAGAGACACAGAGAGAGACAGAGAGAGAGACAGAGAGAGAGACAGAGACAGAGAGAGATGAGTGGAGTGGGTGTTATCAGCCATGTAGACACTTGTGGAGGGCAGAGGTTGGTCTTGGGATGCCTTTATTTGTTTTTCTGTCTTATTTTTGAGACAGGTTTCACCAAACCTCAAGCTTGCTATTGCTTCTAGCCTGTCTGACCAGAGGCCCAAGCACACACCTGTCTTTGCCCCCCACCCCCACTCCCTCACTAAGATGACTGGTGTACATCACCACACCTGGCTTTTATGTGGGTGCTGGGGATCTCAACTCAGATCCTCTAACTTGCATAGCAAACACTTGACTCACTAAGCTGTCTCAATTTTTAAGTGTGTATCAGTGTCTCTCTCAAGTTTTTTCATCTTGCATGACTGAAAACTCTACATGTTGAATTCACCATTCTTCCAGATGCTAGCTCCTTCCCTCTGATTTCACAGGCTGCTTTGAAGGGTTGGTGGTTTGTTGCTGCACAGGAGCTTGGACAGCCTGCTTTTCTAGTTTTGCTCATGTTGCATGGACTTTTGGTGTCTTATCCATGAAATCGTTGCCAAGACCAACCTTAAAAGGCTTTTCTTCCATTTTCCTCCAGGAATTTTACAGTTTCAGACCTTACATTTAATAAATTTTGAGTTGATCTCTGTGTGTAGTATAAGACAAGAGGGGTCTCTTTTTCCTTCTCTATTCCTGCCTGTGTACATGAGACTGCCATTTGTCTGGCGCTGTTGAAGAGATTTTTCTCTCCCCACTGTGTAGTCTTGGGCCTTTGTTGAAGGTCATGTGACCTTATACTTCTGAGTGGAGTTGTAGGCTTTGTATTTCTGTTCTATTGAGCTATCTGTCTATACCACAGTGTTTTGATCACTTCAGCTCTGTAGTGTGTCATAAAACCAGGAAGTATACAGCTCCAGCTTCATTATCCCCCCCCCCCCAAGCTGAGGACCGAACCCAGGGCCTTGTGCTTGCTAGGCAAGCACTCTACCACTGAGCTAAATCCCCAACCCCTCATTATTCTTTCTTAAGACTGTTCTGGCTGCTTGGTTTCATATGGACTTGATGTTTTTGTTGTTATTGTTTGTTTTTTGTTTTTCGAGACAGGGTTTCTCTGTGTAGCTTTGCGCCTTTCCTGGCATTCACTTGGTAGCCCAGGCTGTCCTTGAACTCACAGAGATCCGCCTGCCTCTGCCTCCTGAGTGCTGGGATTAAAGGCGTGCGCCACCACCGCCCAACAAAGATGGTTTTTAAATTCCAGCATTAAGTCTTCTGGTCAGTCCACAAACATGTTTGTGTGTTTTGTTTTGCTTTGTTTGTTGTTGTTGTTTGTTTGTTTTGTTTGTTAAAACAGTTTCTCTGTGTAACTGTCCTAGAACTTTGTAGACTAGGCTGTCCTCTAACTCACAGACATCCACCTGCCTCTGCCTTCCAAGTGCTAGGATTAAAGGTGTGTGCCAGTTTCTTTGAGCAATGTTTTATGCTTTTCACTGTGTAAGTCTTTCATCCTCTTAATTTTATTATATTTTTTAAGTAATTTTACTTTAAAAAAATTTTTTTTTAAATTTTATTTGCCTTGGTGTTTTGCCTGCATGTATGTGTGAAGATTACAGACAGTTGTTAGCTGCCATATGGATGCTGGGAATTGAACCTGAGTCCTCTGGAAGAGCAGTTAATGCTCTTAACCACTGAGCCATCTCTCCAGTCCCCTTTATTACATTTTTATGCTATTCTAAGTGGAATTGTTTTCTTAAAATTTTCTTTTCAGCTGGGAGATGGTGGTAAATGCCTTTAATCCAAGCATTTAGGAGGCAGAGGCAGGCAGATCTCTGAGTTCCAGGACATCCTGGGCTACACAGAGAAACTCTGTCTCAAAAACAAATGAACAAACAAAAATTTCTTTTCCGATTGTCTCTTGATAGCCTATAACAAGAGAATCGGTTTATGTTGGTTGTGTACCAGAAAACACAGATATTTATATTACAATTCATAACTAGCAAAATTACAGTTATGAAGTAGCAACAAATAATTTTTTAGTGGAGGTCACCACAACATGAGGAACTGTAATAAAGGGTTGCAGCATTAGAAAGGTTGAGAACCACTGCTCTGGCAGCACCTAATGCATTCTTAGTGCCCTGTAAGACTTCTGCTCTGCCAGGGGATACTCAGACCCTACAGCTGTAAGCTCTTCCTTTCAGAACTGAAAACACCATGCTTAGAAAGGCCATTTCACCTGCTACTATGTTTGAGGGCTTTTCTTCTTGTTGTTTTATTGGGGTTTTTTTTGTTTGTTTTTTTTTTTTTTTTTTTTTTGGAGACAGGGTTTCTCTGTGTAGCCCTGGCTGTCATGGGACTTGCTCTGTAGATCAGGGTGGCCTCTAACTCAAAAATCCTTCTGCCTCTTCCTCCTGAGTGCTGGGATTAAAGATATGTGCCACCACTGCCCAGCTTATGTTTGAGTTTTTATACTAAGCATATTTTGGTTTTCCCCTATTTATGGGTGGTGTGTTAGAGTTATGATCTGTAAGTTTTAAATTGTTATCTTCCCCCTCTCCCCAAGATAGAGTTTCTCTGTGTAACAGTCCTGGCTGTCCTGGAACTCAATTTGTAGATGAGGCTGGTCTCAAACTCATATAGATCCATCAGCATGCCTCTGCCTCCATCTCCTGAGTGATGGAATTAAAGGCATGTACCACCACCCAACTGTGTGTTTAGCTAGTCTTAATAAAAACAAGGAGAGATGGAGTTTCCATTTATGAAGCATCTGTTCTGTGTCTGTATTTTATAACTTTATCTTGGGTTAACTCACAAGTCTGTCTGACTTTGATCTGTATACTTCTCTGCTCTGGCTCTGAGGGGATAGCTATGAGCTACCAAGGAGTAATAGGCCTCTGTTTGCAGGCAGAGAAGTTGAAGCACAGAGAGCTCAAGGGACTTGACTCTCCCAGGAGCTTCTAGTTAGGAAATAACAAATGACATTAGAACCTAGGTTAAGCTGGGCGGTGGTGGCGCACGCCTTTAATCCCAGCACTCGGGAGGCAGAGCCAGGCGGATCTCTGTGAGTTCGAGGCCAGCCTGGGCTACCAAGTGAGTTCCAGGAAAAGGCGCAAAGCTACACAGAGAAACCCTGTCTCGAAAAACCAAAAAAAAAAAAAAAAAAAAAAAAGAACCTAGGTTAAGCATCCCCAACAAGTTCTGTCCTCTATGTAATCAGTGTATCAGTGATTGCCCGCAGTCCCATGGGGCCCACAGAGTAAAGCAGTCACAAATTCCAACTGGAGTAAACTGCCTTCATGGTTGGCTCTTTTCACTAAGCCCTTCAACCGCTGTTCTTGTTGTCAGCACCATCACTCAGGTGGCAGTGATTACAGGGTTCTAAAGACCCTTAAGAGAAAAGCTGGAGTTTGTTTTTTAGGTATATATGACTTTATTTTAAAAAACAACTACTCGATTTCAATGTATACACCAAACGATTTCAGATAACTCCTTTGTTTATCTACTAGTTTGATCCTTATTGCCCAGCCCCATATTGTTCAGTTCTTTTCTTTAAAAAAAAAAAATAAAAGCTTTATTATACCGGGCTGTGGTGGCACACACCTTTAATCCCAGTACTCAGGAGGCAGAGGCAGGCGGATCTCTGTGAGTTCAAGGCCAGCCTGATCTACAGAGGGATTTCCAGGACAGCCAAGGCTACACAGAGAAATCCTGTGTCAAAAAACCAAAAAACAACTTTATTATTACTGGGAGGAGTGGTGGGAGGGGAAACTGCAGTCAGGATATAATATATGAGAGGAGGAGACTTTATTATTACTGTGTATATGTTTGTACATGTGTGTCCTTGCATGTTCACATGTGTGATGTGTATATGCAGGCACACGAGTGCCACAGTTCCTTGTTGGAGGCGTCTGTCTTCTCCTTGTGCCTTCACATGGCTTCCAGGGGTTGGACTCAGGTCCTCAGGCTGGCATGTCGGACACGTTTCCCTGCTGAGCCATCTCACTGCTCTTGTCGTGTTGCATTCTGAAAGCTTCTGTTTGTGACCGTGACAGTTCAGGGTTTCTTAGAGGCCAGTAAAACAAATACATATTCAGGTTTGAGCCAAACAGGCCTGGGAGAAAATGACCTTTGTGGTTTCCATAGAAACAACATATAAAAATTTCCCTGGCCCCTCCTCCTTAGCACTTACTCTGCTCTGTGTTGACTGTGACCAGTTAGGCCTTAGCCCTAGGTTAAAAACTTAGAGAAGATTATTTGTTCTCTATAGAGTACTGGCATAGTTCTGTTTCTTCCTCATACCCTGACCACATCTAGGTACATACAGTATGACTTATATGAGCTGTGATTTTTTTTTCAAGTTTTATTTAATAGACTAGGTGATATCTTTCTTTAAAAGAAAAAAAAATCCATGTTAAAGTACATGTCAGTCCTTAACAAATGAACACCACTTACTCAATATCCATTTATTCTACACTTCTTTTTTAGGTCCTGTTGTGGTCTTAGCTATTACAGAGGATTGTTTGTTTGTTAAACAGGGTTTCTCTGTGTAGCTCTGCCTGTCCTGGAACTTGCTCTGTAGACCAGGCTGGCCTCGAACTCACAGAGATCCGCCTGCCTCTACCTCCCAAGTGCTGGGAATAAAGGTGTGGGCCATCACCACCTGACTACAGAGGATGTTTTAATGATATGTTACTATAAGTGTTCTGTAACTGGGTTCTGACAACCCAGTTTGGTGACACACACCTATAGTCTTAGCAACTTGGACTGCTTGAACCTAGGAATTTCAGACTAGCCTGGATACTGTAACAAGGCCCTGTCTCAAACAAATCAACCCAAAGATGATGATATTGTAACTCTCAGTGCTTCTGCAATTGTTATTCTTGCTAGGCCCCTTTCTAAGTTTTTTGATTAATCCTCACAAGAATCCATTGAGGTAGAGATTTTGAGGTACTTCACTTGAGATAGTTCAGTAATTTTGCCAAGTTTGTGTTAGAAGTGGTAATACTCTGGATTTAAAAAAGGTGGTCTGCTTCCAGAATTTATACCATTAACCACGATGCTGCTCTTCCTTTCTCAGAATCTACATAATTATGAATAGTAAATAATAGTAGATAATTTTACAAAGGAAATAATATTGAATAGAGCAAGTAGGAGATTATCATTGAAGAATGGAGCTTCAGTTAGGAAAGTGAAGACTCAACGGGTTGAGGAATAAACTTTGTGGCTTGAAGGTAGAGTAAATGGGCAAGGGGAAAGTCGTGGTTCTAGAAGGCAAATGTCCAGAGACTGTGTCCAGATATACTGGGAATAGCCAAAGAAGTCCATAGAGGATGAGAGACCTGGACTGTAAACTCTTGAGTCCTACAGACAGAACAGATCTGATATGTGTCCATTTCTTGTCAAAGATATCAGAAGAAGAGATTGAAAGAATCATGTCTGGACAGGAGTTTGAGGAAGAAGCCAATCACTGGGGCAACCATGGTGACAGCGACCACAGTTCCCCTGGGAACAGGGCTTCAGAGAGCAACCAGCCCTCACCAGGCTCCACACTGTCATCCAGGTGAGCTAAAGGCAAACACAATATCATCACCTAGGGACCACCCATCAAGTAGCCCTCCAAATAACCTCTGGTAGAGTGCTTGTCTACCAGGCTGTCTCAGCCTTTGTGCCCTTGGTCCCTCAGGCTCTTGGGGACCAGGATGGTACAAGGCCAGCTTTCCAAGCCCAGTCTTTTTCCAAGACTAAAACAAAACATCAGTCTCTTTTTTAGACTGATAAGTGCCTCTTCTATGCATACCCACATAGGCTTCATTTAGCAGAATAATGTTTCAATACACTGACTGCAGAATTGAGTGAACAGTTTTTCTGACTCACCAGAGTGAATGTTGTTGGGGAATTCAAGATTAAAGCCTCTTGAGGCAATCATGCTTTCTTAAGTTAGCTAATAGCTTTCAGCTACAATGGAAGGGCTTCTCACCCCAGAAATCTTTCATATAGGACAAGAATTAACAAATACTTTCTTGAAATGGCACATAGTAGGGGGCTGGAGAGATGGCTCAGCAGTTAAGAGCACTGGCTGCTCTTCCACAGGTCTTGAATTCAATTCCCAGCACCCACATGGTGGCTCACAACCATCTGTAATAGGATCTGGTGCCCTCTTCTGACATGCAGGCAAACGTGCAGACAGAGCACTCATGTACATAAATAAATAAATATTTAAAAAAATAAAATATCACAAAGTAAGGCCTGTGGAGATGGCTCAGTCAGTAAAGTGTTTGCTCTGCATTCATGAGGCCCCAAGTTCGATCCCCAGCACCCAGATAAAAGCCAGATGCAGTGAGGAATATATAGACTTTGTCTCCTCCTAGCACTAGGGAAACTGTGGCCACTGAGGGTCAATGGCCAGCTATTTTAGCTGAATTGGTATGCTCCAGGTCCTGTTAGACACCCTGTCTCAAAAGCATAAGGTGGAGAGCCATTGAGAAAGACACTTGACATCAACCTCAGGCCTATACACATGTGTACAATCACATATGCAAATGATAAAAGAAAGAAATTCTCTTTAAAAAATGTTTTTCCAGGACAGGCAGGGCTGCATAGAGAGCCTATCTACAAACAAACAAACAAAAATTTAATATAGTAACTATTTTAGATTTTCTAAGCCTGGCCTGGGTGCCAGCTCCCCAACTCTGCCTTAGTGGCTCAAAAGCAGCACACAACATATGTAAAGCAGTGAGTGTGGCTTTGTTTCAATAAAACTTAAATTTACCAAAAATAGATCCTGTAGGCTGTAGTTTGCTAAACTCAGTTATAAGGGATACATCTAGGTCTTTCTATGTATCCCTATGAATTTTTTTTTTTTTTTGGAGTTGAGAATCGAACCAGGGCCTTGTGCTTGCTAGGCAAGTGCTCTACCACTGAGCTAAATCCCAACCCCGATGATTTTCAAAATGTTAATTAGCAATGGGCTGGTAAGATGGTTCATCAGGTAAAGGCACCTGCTGCCAACCCTGACTACCTAAGATAAACACACATGGTTGAAGAAGAGAACTCCCAGTAGTTGTCCTCTCACTTCACACATACGTCATGAAATTCACTCACTCATGCACTCTTATACGGAAGTACAGATCTAAATAAAGAGATTGAGAAAATGGTTAGGTTTCTCCAAAAGTGAGGAAACAGGGAAGAACCTGCCTTCCTCTTTAGACTCATTTAGAGCTTTTTCTCCCATTCAGCTCTCCCCTCACTCTTTCTTTTTAGTAGTTAGGGACTTAAGGACCTCAACTATATTCCATTCTAGGTACTGGATTTGGTTTTGGGACTAATTAAGTCCACTTAGCTTGTCCTGTACCCTTGTTTTCCTAATAGTTAAAACAACAATGTAAACACACATTTTTGTCACAATAGTCTACTGGTATATATTAAAAACTCTTCCACTTTTTGGCTCTTGGCTCCAAGATGACCAAAAAGAGAAGTAACAACAGTCGTGTCCAAAAGGCCATGTGCAGCCAATTCACTGCACAAACTGTGCCCGGTTTGTGCCATTAAGAAGTTTGTCTCCAGGCAGTGGTGGCGCATGCCTTTAATCCCAGCACTAGGGAGGCAGAGCCAGGCGGATCTCCGTGAGTTCGAGGCCAGCCTGGGCTACCAAGTGAGTTCCAGGAAAGGCGCAAAGCTACACGGAGAAACCCTGTCTCGAAAAAACCAAAAATAAATAAATAAATAAAGAAAGAAAGAAAGAAAGAAAGAAAGAAAGAAAGAAAGAAAGAAAGAAAGAAAGAAAGAAAGAAAGAAAGAAAGAAAGAAAGAAGTTCGTCATTAGGAACACTGTAGAGGCCGCTGCTGTCAGGGCCTGTCTGAAGCAAATGTCTTCGACACTTATGTGCTTCCCAAACTCTATGTCAAGCTGCATTACTGCATGAGCTGTGCTATTCATAGCAAGGTAGTAAGGAATCGATCCCGTGAAGCCTGCAAAGACCAAACACCCCACCACGATTTAGACCTGCTGGTGCTGCACCATGACCTCCACCAAAGCCCATGTAAAGAGGTAGCTTTATAAAGACAGAAGATAAAACGCCTTGGAAAAATCAAATGGGACTTACACGTTTAAAAAAAAAAAAAAAAAAAAAAAAAAAAAAAACTCTTCCAAGCTGGGCTTGGAGGTGAAGACCTACTGTCCCAACTATCCAGGAGGTTGAGGCAGGAGAATCACAACTTCAAGACCTGCTGGGGCTACACAGTGAAATCAAGGTTAGCCCTGGCAACTAGCCTTAGAGACAGGGTCTCCAAATATAATGTTAGAAGATAGAAGAGCACTAGGATATAGCATAGTGGCATAGCACCTGCCTAGCATGAACAAGGTATAAAGTACAAAGATGCCATCTAATCCATATTTATTTATATCTCCTATTCTGCTGTCACTGAGTTTGCCAATGGTGAGCCCCATGTTTCTGTACCCACACAGAGTCCTTGTCTCATGGATGGAATGTAATAGGGTAGACATGCATGTAACCTTTAATTTTGTCCCATCAATTGATTAGTCACAGACTTCATGACCAGTGAACACCTCAGCCATCTCCTGACTTATTCCTTTGAGCAGGTACTCAACCTGCCATGGCTTTTCCTGATGTGACGTTTTTCTCTCCAGTAGGTCTGTGGAACTAAATGGATTCATGACATTCAGGGATCAATACATGGGGATGTCAGTGCCTCCACATTATCAATACATACCACACCTTTTTAGCTATTCTGGCCACTCACCACTTCTGCCCCCACAAGCTCGAAGCCTAGACCCTCAGTCCTACAGCCTGATTCACCAGCTGATGTCAGCCGAAGACCTGGAGCCGTTGGGCACACCCATGTTGATTGAAGATGGGTGAGTGAATTCTGCCCTGCTTTGCCCCTCGAAGTCTCAAAGTGTCCCTACCATGCACCAATTGTATCCCCAGCTTTGTCACTGAAGGTGTTGGTCTCTTATGTTTCCTTAAGCATATATTATCAGAGAGTTCAGGTTACTTTTCAGTTCCTATGAAATTAGGATTGTAGGGCCTTCATTTCTTTGTGGTTCTATGTAAACCAAGCCCTGAAATGATTGCTTTTTGTGTCAGAAATAAGCTCTACATCAGGCCTAAGGTTTTTAAATCTTTCAAGCCTTAATTGGTTGTGACCTGTCTATATCCCTAGCCAACATGCCCATGAGTAACCTATGGCATGTGACTAGCGCCTTTGGTACAGGCCTGAATAGGTGGAAAAGATACCTCAGTCTGCATTTGACTCTATTTGGGTGTTGTGTAGCATCTGGGCCACCCATTCTTGCACCCATTACTTCTTAGGTACAGAACATGGGTTGCTAGAGTCTTTAATCTCAGGCCTCCCAGAGGATATCCTGAGATCCTCAGCTAGGCTTCAGTTTCAGGAGAGTAGACTAAAACACATACAGAAAGTATCCCCCAGAGCTTTTATGTAGGGTATGAGGAAGAGGATGACAAGGAGACCAGGGATTGTGAGAGGAATAAAGCTGAGACTCAGAGGCCCCTGTGGGCTAGAACTGAGAAATAGCTTATTGGAAAGGCTGAGCAACTCTGGTTCCTGAACTATTCACCACCAGGGGGCACAGTGAGGACAGGAAAGGCTTCTGAATGCCTCTGTTCTCTTCAGCAGTTTGGCCCTTGGTCATGTTTGGCTTTGGGTTTTGTTCTTGTTTTTGTTTTCTTGCATGTATAGTTGTTGTTCCTTATACTGGATATGCTCCAGACCCACCCCATTAGAGTTTTCATTACCAAAACTAGAGCAGGAATGAGTAAGAATTTCTTCTAGGACATGAAACACAAGAGAACACTAACATTCAGAGTGTTATTCCCTCATAATTCCAGAAGTTTCTAAACCTCCTTTCCCCTCAGCAGCCTCTTCTCAGCAAATCATCTCAATGCTCCCCAACCCCACTCCAGCTTTTTGCTGGTCCCAGCCCTACCTCTTTATAATAAGTTGAGTGAAACTGGAAGTCCATGCCAAGGACATACTGTGCCCTCAAGGAATACCCTCCTCTTTTGCTCCTACCCTCACTCTCTGGCTGATGAAAGTGACTCTCTCCTGTCCCTACCTCCAGATATGCTGTGACACAGGCAGAGCTATTTGCTTTGCTTTGCCGCCTGGCCGACGAGTTGCTGTTCAGGCAGATTGCCTGGATCAAGAAGCTGCCTTTCTTCTGCGAGCTCTCAATCAAGGATTACACGTGCCTCTTGAGCTCTACATGGCAGGAGTTGATTCTACTCTCTTCCCTCACAGTTTATAGCAAACAAATCTTTGGGGAACTGGCTGATGTTACTGCCAAGTACTCACCCTCTGATGAAGAACTACACAGGTGAGAGCTGCTGACTGGGGAGGACATTCTAAGCAACCAAGCCATCACCCTCGCTGTGAGGCAAGGCTACCTAGTCTCCAAAGGGGAACATTGAATCCCACAGACCTGGATTTTAATACTACCCTGTCATCAGCCAAATCACAGGTTCTAAGTGAATAGAGTAGGTGCCTCTCCAACAAGGCAGGGATGATGAGTAAGTGTCATACAGTCAGATTGGCAGTGCTATGCTGTTACTTTAATGTTATATCTATATTAGTGGGGTGATATATCTGAGAAAAACAAAAATCTAAACTCTACCCCAAGGGAAGGGACTCTAGACTTGGAAGTCACCTTGGTATTATTTGTAGGCAGCTTTATATTACTGATTCTTTCTTACACTTATAATAGCATAGTCTCTATTGTGCTTGTTTATAGATGACAAGGTTGAAGTTCAGAGAACCTGGCCCTTAAGGGTTTTGGATTTTAATCTAGAGCCTCGTCTTGAGCTATCCCATAACTCCCCATCCCCACCCTCTGCATTCTACCTGACTGTTTAGACTCTTTTGTGGTACCTGAGGTGGGGTGAGATGTTAAGCATAGCACTGAGCCAAGCAGGTCTCCTGGCTGTTCTTTGCCATAAGGTTTCCTTCTGGCTAACCAGCGTCCTCTAACCTCCTCTAGAACAGCCTTTTTCCTCCCTGCTGCTTCTATGACCTATCCACGTACTATTTTAGTCACTTTTTTTGAAGACCTAGGGAAAATGGGACCCTTAATTTCTGACCCCGAAATTAAGACATGTATCTGTTCAATAACTTTTCTGGTTTATTAATTTATTCATATGAAATGTCTTACATAGCTCAATTCACATTTAAATAGACATTTAATAATAACTTTATAATATAAATAAATATAATATAAACTTTTTTGGACAGTTTAATTAATAGAAGTCATACAATTTAAAGGTACCCAGAACAAGGATATTTATTTAGATACAGTAGAGATAAGGTACCAACTCCCATAATTCTCTTCGTGGGACTGGGATACATGAGTTCCACCATCCTGTGCGTTACATAAAAACAAGGCCAACACTTAAAGCAGGGAGCAAAGCTTCAAGTCCTTCAGGAGCTTTGTGCACAGCTGAGGGAGGGTCTGGGAGCTGACTCTCTCTTGCTTTTCTTTTCTTTTCTTTTTTTTTTTTTAAGATTTATTTATTTATTTATTATGTATATGGAAGAGGGTGTCAGGTCTCATTACAGATGGTTGTGAGCCACCATGTGGGTGCTGGGAATTGAACTCAGGACCTCTGGGAGAGCAGTCGGTGCTCTTAACCTCTGAGCCATCTCTCCAGCCCCCTCTCTTGCTTTTCTAGCATCCTTGCTTACTGGCTTCAGGGTGTATCTACCTGACATTTTGTCCTATAAACAGAGCTATCTAATTTTACAGATGACCTAATAACCCCTTGTCTAGGAGCCTCTAATTCATTGTTTCCATCAAATATCTGTCTCCAGCTCATAACTTTGGATTGAAGGGCTGTTTGGATATTGTTGGTTTGTAGATTTGGCCTCAGGGAGCCCAGCCTCCCTGTTTTTCTGGGAACAACTAGCTCTTCCTGGGATAGACTACCTATAGCTGCAGTGGAATCAGCCTCTAGGTTCTGCTCCCTACAGCTTGGAAAGTTTTCCAGGCCCTCTTCAGCACTAACTGTGTTAGGAATTGTCAGGGGCAAGGATTCTCGGAACATGAACCATGCAGATAAGATTTCTGTCTTTCATTCCTTTTTCCTTCCCTCTCTCCCTTCCTTTCTGGTCCCAGATATTTAAACTCAAGCAAGGCCTTACACATGCTATGTAAGTACTCTACCATTGCGATAACATCCCTAACCATTTCTCATTTATTTTGAGATAAGAGCTCACTAAGTTTCCCAGGCAGGCCTCAAACTTAGAATCCTCCTGCTTTGGTCGTCTGAGTAGCTTCAGTAATAGCTATGTACTACCACATCAACTTAGACATGGTTTCTGAGTCTGAGTGTCCCAATTCTCATTTTATAGTAACAGATGCAATCTCAATGTAAGGTCATATTGAAGGAGATTGAGGAGAATATAAGGACTATTCAAACCCAGACTAAGAAATGAAGGATGTACTTGCATACTTGGCTTACCACAAAAACAGACATTTGAGCTGCATTTTAAAATGAGAATTTTCTAAGTATGGTATAGAGAACAAGATGAAGGCAGAAGAGGCCAACCTGGTCTGCAGAACAAGTTTCAGGGCTATACAGAGAGACCCTAGAAGAGCTGGGCATGGTGGTCCAGTCCCAGAACTGGCCAGAGGCAGGAGAATCTCTGAGTTCAATGCCAGCCTGGTCTACAGAGCAAGTTCCAGGACAGCCTGGGGTACCTGGTGAGACCCTGCCTTAAAAAACAAAAAAAGAAAGAAGACTTTGGATTTGATTTGTTAGTAGCATTGCATCACAGGAATTACTTGGACAATTTACTTTTAAGAAAGCATTCTGTGGCTCTTTGGTGTGGTCAGGACTAGAGCATGGTTGAGTAGGAGGCTGCTCTGTTTCTGTGGAAAGGAAAAGAAGGCTTGGATGACAGAGCAATGATAGGGAAGAGAAGCTAGCGGTGTCAAAGACATGGAGTCAGCAGGACTTCTGTGAGCAAGGAAAGTTGTGGGTAGTTGTTGGGTAGGTGGGCACAGGTTATTTTAGCCAGGATAAAGCATCAAGGAAGAACATGATGGGAGATAAGACACTCTGTGTTTGGCTTTGGTGTCTGTGAAGTCTGAGTCACATGTAGGTCATAAGATCTGGAAGCTGAACCTCTGGAGTTAGGTTAATCACTGCCAAGCATCCTCTCTCTGCTAGAAGCCCAGGATGTAGAGTCTAATTGGCCATAGCTCTTTCTTTCTTTTCTGTACTACTCCCACTCCCCCAGGCAGCCTTTGCTGCTTCACAGCTCCTGAGTGCGAGTGCCCGCTGTCAGGAAAAGTCTTCCCAGATGATGCACGACTAGCTCCTTTTCTCTTCTCAATACTGAATCAAGTTTATGGTGCTTACTCCACATCAGACTGTTATCAAACACAGAGGTGGACAAATGTGATTTAAAGCAGATTGTAGCACCAGCCGGGGACTGCTCCCAGCCCTAATCAACACCCTTTCACTCCCTGGAAAAGATGCTTTGAGTTAGATGGACTTTAATGGGCACTTTTAACTAGTTCTCAGGCTCAGGAAACAGACTTTTTGCTCCTTATCACAGGAGAATGCCAATGATAGTAATACTATAAATGTATAATGATCAACAGGATTTGTTGCACCAATTTTTATCATTGTTTTACTTACATTACTGTTGAGTCATTGCTGCCATCCTTTGAGACTTAGATATAAGTACTTTGAATTTCAGAGAGATGAAAATTCGGTGCTACAAAGGTAGGAAAAGATGGAGCTAAGATTCCTACGTAGGTCTGTTGTGCTCCTAAGCCAGATCTCTCCACCATTACTTTATACCAGATTCTTAGAAGGAGTGACTTTCTGGAATGTATCCTGGAGCTGTAATCCGACTTGTATGTGGATGTGAAGGTGACAGTTCCTTAAAGACTGTAGCTGATGAGCTGCTCAGGAGGGTACATTTAGATGAATGGGAAAGAGAGCTGTCCTCTCTGCCCCTTAATAGCGTATAACTTATATAGTGTCAGCTTCAGTTGCTGACTGAATGGTCCAGTGGTTTGGGAGATCCTGGCAGGAATGTTTTCCTTGTCCTAGAATGTTTGTGTGATAGGAACTTAAGAGAAGAATGGGTGTGTTTGTCCAACTTTATGGCTTTGAATGCTGATAATTTGTAGACAGGGAATACAGGGGTGTCAGAACTGTGGAGTGGGCAGATGTGGAGGAGGAATGGCTGGAGGAGAAAGCAGGCCTGTAGAACAGAGACCAGCTTTGTTTATCAAAGGGTGGGATGCGGGTGTGGAGGAAAGCTTTTCAGCTAAGCTGTGGAGACTGAGTGGGGACCACTGCCAAGGAACTATGATGGCTGCTTTTTGTAAGATATTTGGAGAAGGGGTGTGCTATCCCCAAAAGAAAGGGCAGAGCTTGGGCATATGTACAGGCCTAAGCACTTGAGAGCTCATTTGTGTCCCCCAGGCCAAGACAGCCAGGCACTGCCAGGTCAGGGTCTGAATGATAGCCACACACCTGCAGGTCCTGCCATGCCATAGTGAGCTCTGGGGCAAGGGGCTGCTGATTAAGGGACTGAGTATTATTTGTGCTTGCTGCATTGCTCAGCCACCAGACAGATGTCAGCACTATTCTCCCTGCCTTATTTGTTATGCCCTACCTCAGCTTATCCCCGCCCTACTCCTCCAAGTAGATACTACAGGGAATTGTCATTGAGGCCCTTTCTCTCTCAACAACTTAAATAGCCAGCAAGTACTGTTATGAGGAGTGGTCTTCACCCCTAGGCACGCTGCTTCCTCCAAGACTCATCATGCAAGCGGCACAAAAGTACCCAGCACCTCCTAGGGCCAGGCCCCAGAATGAGCTGCTGTGGGAACACAAAGCTCTTAAGGTTTCACATGATAGCATGTGGCAGACGTTTTCAGGTAGCACTTAAGAATTTGACAGGGTAGGTAGTACAGCCCTGGGAAAGCCCCTATGCTCGGAATTCAAAAGCCCTGCCTCTTTCTTACTGTGTAACTTGGAGAGAGTCACCTCTTTCTGCTTCCTCATCCTAATACAGAGGTATATGGTTCATCTCCCAAGTTGTCAGGAAAATAATGCCCGTGAAAGGCCCTTGGTCAGGAGCACAGTCAGTGGCCACTGTGAGCCTTGCCACACATGAACAAAGGAGATTTTAATTAGTAACTTTTTTTTAAATTAGGAGGATAAGGATATATATTTATATTTATATATCCTTATATATATATTTATATTTATATATCTATATATATATAAAATACTAAAAAGTGCCCAGCACTCAACATGGGGTAGAATGGTTGGTAGGGGTGTTAAACAAACTCAAAATGAATTTGTCTGTTATTAATAAAGTCATAAAAGCCATTGGGTTAGAACAATGAGGAACTTGAATTAGCCATCACAGCTCACAGGAGCTCACACAGCTAACTGAGGGGCTCTTTACTTAAAACATGTTCTACCTCCAGAGTTCTCGTTTTCTAGCACTAAGGTAGAAATTGTGGCCAGATTTGAGTTCTCTCTACTGGGGCCCGGCTTCCTAAACTACGTATCACAACCATGAACGACAGACACTGTGTACCTGAAGTGAAGGCACAAAACGAGTGGCAGCACTAAAAGATTTCTAAACTTCAACAAGCAAACATTAATTCAAAATCAAACACCCTGTGTATCTAGTGTCTCCCTGGGAATCTGTGGTGTCTCGGCAGCACTTGGCCGTGTTGATCAGAGCTTCTGTGCCACCTTGGTTTTGACAGCTCACTTGAATTGTGCATGCCGTCATACCACCCATGCCTGAGGTACCTCACTCAGGTCCCATGTCACTGCAGTTTTTGCTCTTATGGAGACATGATGGTTTACTTATGGGAAACAAAGACTTTGGGCACCATCAATCCTCATTATTTTAAGTGTCAAATTACATATTTTTGGATTATATCAAGTTTTATTTTAGCCAGATGTAGTGGTACTTGTCTTGAAACTTCAGCATTTGGGAGATAGAGTCAGGAGAATTGAAAGCTATCTCAACTGCATGGTGAGTTCAAAGCCAGCTTGGGCTACATGAGACCCTATTTTTAAAAAAACAAAGTTTGCTTGCTGTTTGAGTTTCTGCCTTGAATTTAATTTCAAAAATTATTGAATGAATTTGACTTGGGATTAGGACAGAATTTTCAACAATTTCTGAAATAACCCTGTCATTTCATACTAAACCATTGATGGTTATAAGATCAAAATATCAATTAAGCCAGATGTGGTGGAACACTCATTTAATCCTGCACTCAGGAGACAGAAACAATCAGATCTCTGAATTTGAGACCAGCCTGTTTTATGCAGTGAGTTCTAGGCCAGCTAGAGATATATGATGAGACTTTGACTCAAAATAAACAAACAAATAAGTAGCTCTGAAAAAACTTTACTGTATATTCTACAGTGTCAAATACTCAGATGCAACTTAATTCTTCATGGAAAAATAACAAGCATATCCATCTCATTAGTCTGCAAATTTGATTTTATCTTTTGTAAATGGTAAAATTACAATGCCGAAGAATCTGGGACTGGGGAGATGACTTAGTAGGTAAATCCTGGCTATGCAAGAATGAGGGCCCCCAAGTTCAGGTACCTGCACCCATGTAAAAATCTGGGAATGTCTGTAACTATAGCACTGAATAGGAGCAGAGACAGGCAGGTCCTCAGAGCTTGCTGGCCAGCCAGTCTAAGCAAAGTGGTGAGGTTCAAATTCAGTTAGCGACTGTTATCCCCAAAGATAAGGTTTTCACCTTATATATATAAAATAGTGAAAGACACCCAGTGTCAACCTCTGCTGCCTTATTTACCCCTTATACACAGACACGAACATGTGCACACGCACATGCCACATACACCAACACATAAAAAGAGTAGAAATAAGATGAATTTCACTGTGGTTTATTATTAGTGTTAGATTTGTATACCAGTTAGATTTGTATATTATTAATAAAATAATATATTTTATTATCTATGTACCTGGGGCCATGTAAGAATTCATCAGGTAAAAAGAAGTTAATGTAAATAGTTGAAGAAGCCTGTCTGTTTTGCCTAAGTAGACCACCTTAGACACTGGAAGAGCCTCGGGAAGCTAGTTCAGGCTCCAGGTTCTCATCCCACCACCAACTAGCTGTGTGTTGGTGAGCCAGTCTCCTCTCCGTGTTGAACCTGAGTTTCTCATCTTGTGTTGATAGTGATTGTTTCACCTAGCTGATAAGGTTGAGAATGAACAGAAGGTGCCCGGCACAAAGGCTTCTGTGGTATAAAGACTCAGCAAATGTTTCCTCCCCCCTTGGACTGAAGTCAGGGATACCAGTAAGATTATTTTGTTGTATATATATAATCTTAGCCTTGCTAGAAACAGTGAACCTAAACAAATATAACTGAAGCGTTTTCCACACTGGGGCTGAGGCTCTCATAGAGTCTCCATGGCAGCTGTCATTGATACTGCAGACTGCATCTCCACAAAAGCTGAATCTTAATATTGTCACATTCTTCTTGGTTTCTACCCCAGATCTCCTTTGGCTCTTAGCATAAGTAGGCAAACATTTTGCAGAGGGAGATCTCAAAGCTTACAGGGATCCAATAACCTTCCTAGACTCTCAGAACTGTGTGTGGTGCAGTTGGATTTGAACCTGGTTTTACTTGACTCTGCTGGACCCTGGAAACAGTTGCATAATCTACACTGGCTGCCCAGCAGAGCATGGATTTCCCTGTGATTTCCATTTCCCCCAAGTGAAGTTTCCTTCCCATCGTAGATAATCTCTGTCTGCCTTCCTAGCCTTTGCTGGTATCAGTACCCCAGGTAAAAACCTGTATCTGTTCTCCAGATTTAGTGATGAAGGGATGGAGGTGATTGAGCGGCTCATCTACCTATATCACAAGTTCCATCAGCTAAAGGTCAGCAATGAGGAATATGCTTGCATGAAAGCAATTAACTTCCTGAATCAAGGTGAGTAAGTGGTGGGGTGAGGGCAGTGAGGGCAGCAGTTTGTTTTATATATTTATTTTTGCCAGTAAGCACTTGCCCTTCTGTGTCACATGCACACAACTCCCCATTCCTCCCACCCCCAGGACTGTCACAGACTCTGTGTCACCATGTGACCATCAGTCTTGGAAGGCCTACGCTCCCCCTAGTCATCACCCTGCTCGTCTACAGTGTAAGGAGTGCTTTGGATTTTTTCTCTTGAAATCTAAATGCCACAATCTCTATAATTCACAGAGGAAGGAAGAGGATTTGCTTTGTTTAGTCAGTTTTAATGCATTTAAACACAGACACCAAGGACAGAACATGCGTCATTTAAAATATGTACCAAGTTTACCAGCAACTGAAGAAGAGCAGGGTGACTGATGAAACTGTTGGAGATAAGGCCGTGGTTGACAGGCTGGCAGCTGCTCTGATGCTCCAGGGAAGAGTGGTGGTACACACTAGTGGTGGTCTAGTTGGTTTATAGTTACTTTGCCAACAAGTAGCACATGGTAGTTGCTGGTAACCAGTCTATGAGGGAAAATGGGTGTTTTTGTTTGTTTGTTTGTTTTTTATCAAAAGCAGCAAATGAATGTCCCATTCCCAGAGTGGGCCTGCATGATTTTATCACCTGTAGCTTTGAAAGCACTGTCTTACTAAGCTCTGTTTTCCAATTCAGAGACTCATGATCCACCCTTCCTTTTTACCACTAATCCCCACTCTACCCTCCAGTACTGGGTAGACATCTTACTCCTGTCTGTATACCACCATGCATTATCCAGTGACCTACATACCTTCTCTAGCCAAGCCCTGTATCATATATTAAAGACATTGGCAGGGATTGGGGGCCGGGGGGTGGGGTGGGGAGGGGAAAAAAAAACAGACCAGGCCCCTAAAGAATGTACACTCTGATAGCACTCAATACATAAATTGTACTGCATGTGGGGAAGATGAGTAGCAACTTCTTAGAGGAGAAATGTTGCACTGGACCTCAAAGGCTGGGTTACATACTGTATGCTTTATTCATCTCTTGTACTTTAGATAGAGACAGACATACATACATACGTACATACAATCAATAGAATAGTAAAAACACAGAGACACTGGAGATGGCACATGTCAGGTTCCTGAATATGTAGATATCACCAATGTTTCTGATAACCTCCACTTCAATGATACTGTGAAGTATTGTTGGGTAAAAAGTTAGCCACTTGTTCCACATTCACTGGTGCCTGTTTTGTGCCACCACACACTGTATTAAGACCTTGATGTTGGGGCTGGAGAGATGGCTCAGCAGTTAAGAGAACTGTCTCCTCTTCCAGAGGACTTGACTTCAATTCCCAACACCCACATGGCAGCTCACAACTATTTATAACTCCATTTCCAGGGTATCTGACACCTTCACACCAATGCATGTAAAATAAATTAAATTTAAAAAAAAAAAAAAGACCTTGATATGATGTTGAGATACCCAGCTTAGCACTTAGGGCTCAGACAAAGGACTGTCCTTTGCCTATCACTTCTTTTCTATCTTATTTCTTTTACCTTATCTAGATCTTAGTTTCTCCACATCAGAAGGAGAAAAGATCTCTGTTATGACTGTGTTTAATAACTTCTCATTTAAAATAAAAAAGTCTGGTGTTTACTGTCTTGTTCCTTGTGTGATTTTTGTTTTGTTTTGTTTTTTCACAGATATCAGGGGTCTGACCAGTGCCTCACAGCTGGAACAATTGAATAAACGATATTGGTACATTTGTCAGGATTTTACTGAATATAAATACACACATCAACCAAACCGCTTTCCTGATCTTATGATGTGCTTGCCAGAGATCCGATACATTGCAGGTAATATTCTGAGTCCAGGCTTCCAACACTTCCTTGCTTCTCCAAGCTTGTGAAGGGGTTGAGATGAGTAGGGTTCACAGGATGCTCATTCCAGGCCCATCACCAGCTGCAGAAGTAGTTACTACTCTTACCCTCAGAAAAGTTCTATTGGAATAGGAAGTTTGTGTTTCCTTTTAGAAAAGAGAAACTGGCGTGTCCCAAGTACCTATTGTGTACTGGTGTTCTGTGGATGAGGAAAGCAAGCTCAGAGTCTCCACTTCATGTCCTGAACTGTATGCTTATAGATAATGAATTTTATATGTGGATTATATATCAATTTAAAAAACTTTGTCTCATAGGATTGCACATACTCTTTCCATATAAAGTGGCACCTTTAAGCTCCTATGTTTCACAAAGGAATTTTGTGTCTGTCTTGAGCCCCCTGCTAAGCTCCTGACTGTTAGTAGGTCTGTTTCAGTGTGTAACCTTGGCTCCTTATTGTTCTTTACTTTACATAGTGAGAATTCTTGTTTTTGATGTCCAGCACCCATTGGGGTGATGTTTAGACTGGGGTTGTTTCTGTAAAATTCAGCAATACAATTTTTGAAGGAAAACATGTATAATCAGACTTTGTTTTCTGCCACCAGCCCTAAATAATGACATGGAGATTTAATAATAATTATGAAATCTCATCCTTAGCTTAGGCTTGTCCTGCTAGCTCTTATAATTTAAATTAACCCATTTATATTAATTTATGTTTTGCCTCAGAGCTGTTTTTCTTTCATTCTGTATGTCTGACTCTCTCCATGTCTCATTGGAGTCTCATTTGCACCTCAGTTATCTCCTCTTACTTCCCCTCTCTGCCTGGAAGTCCTGCCTGAACCTCCTACCAAGCTATTGGCCATTCAGCTCTTTCTTAAACCAGTTACAGCAATATGTCTTCACACAATGTATAGATCTCCCACAACAAACATGTCAGTCTTTTTTTCTCTATTTCTTGAGCCACAGAGCAGTCTAGCAGATATGAGCTGGACCTGGCAGCAGTGTTTCCAATCACCTGGAAAGCTTTTGGAAAAAAAGCTTTTTTTTCCCCTCATCTCCAGACATTCTGACTTTATTGGTATGGAGTGAATCCCAGGCATCAGTATTTTCTTAATGCCCTCCAGGTGATTCTAAGGTACTGTCAGGGAGAACTACATAGATGTTTCACTTACATTGTTTGTATGCTTAATGCTCTATGAAGTCATCAGTGGGAAGAAAAAAAAACCTGTCAAACTCTTTTATCTCCAGACATTTCAAATTTATTTGCCCCTGTAACTCTTCCCTTTACTTCCCAAGTACTTTCATTAATCAGTTATTCTGTTTTGGAGAGCAGTATTTTATAGAATGCTAGAGAGTTGGCAGGAAGCAAGTTTCCTATAGTATTTTAGCTACAAAGAGCTAAGTAGGACTCCGTCTCCATTTCAGATCCTCAGCTGTAAAATGGGGTAAAAGGCAATCAGAAAAACATTATGAGTTTGAATGAGACAATGCTTTGAACTGGCTGGCATAGAACAAGTGTAGCAGATGGAAGAGTGAGCCTAGACACTCTGACATTATCTAACCTTATGACCTGTGCTGTACTCCTGATACTTGTCTTGCCCTTGTCCTATACCAAGAGATCCAGCAGCCTGAGAATAGACCAGACAGGCTTTCCTAGTAGCCGCTACTAATTCCTCTCTTCCCTTTACCTAGGAAAGATGGTGAATGTGCCCCTGGAGCAGCTGCCCCTCCTCTTTAAGGTGGTGCTGCATTCCTGCAAGACAAGTGCAGTGAAGGAGTGACCTGTCCCCTGCACTGCCTCAGGTGCTCCAGTGCCTTGGGTGGACGGGACAGGCTCCAGAGGAAAGAGCCAGAGAGACCAAGATGGAGACTGTGGAGCAGCTACCTCCATCACAAGAAGAATTTGTTTGTTTGTCTGTTTTTAACCTCATTTTTCTATATATTTATTTCACGACAGAGTTGAATGTATGGCCTTCAACATGATGCACATGCTTTTGTGTGAATGCAGCAGATGCATTTCCTTGCAGTTTACAGAATGTGAAGATGTTTAATGTTACTGTGTTGTCATTGTTTAGAGATAGTTCTTTTGTATTTTAAGGGAAAGGGTGGGATGGACTAGACGACTATTTCCATAATGTTGACAAAGACAACTACCTCAATGGAAACCGGGATATGACCATCCCTACCTTTTCCACAATCTCAGCAGACGTACACTTGTCTGTTAGAGAACAAACTGCCTTTTTATAGCCACAGACTTACTAAGTAAAAAAGTATGCCAAAAGAGCAAAATGGTATAGGGAGATTTACTAAAGAGGCGGGTAGGATGTTTGAGAGGCAATTTTTATTTTAATCCTCAATGTTTGATGAGGATTAACCATCACCTCATCCCACAAGCCTAAAGGGCAGAAACTCCTGCTCCTCCCTTCTGCTGCATCCCTCCCACTCCACACACTGTTGTCTGTTGAATGCTGCTGTCAATTTTTCATCTAGACAGAGTCCTGACAATAAATCAGCCTCCCAGCTAACCTGGGGCTCATAGCTGCCTAGTTTCCTAACCCAGATCTACCAAGGCCTACCTTCTTCAGACTCCATCCCTCCCTGCTATGAATTTGACTCCTTGTCCTTTAGAAAAGTGACAGAAAAATGCCCTGTTCTGGATCTTATGCCATTTCTGATTTATTCTCCTTTAACTTGTTTCTCTCAAAGGGTAGAGGGATGTAGGCCAACCTACTGAAAGAATAGACTCCTTTGGAAGCCCCTGTTCTCTCCCCACCTTATCCTCAGAACCAAATCTTGAACTTGTTTTGTTTTTGTATTTTGTTGTTGTTGTTTGTTTGTTTTGTTTTTGAGACAGGGTTTCTCTGGGTAGCCCTGGCTATCCTGGAACTCACTCTGTAGACTAGGCTGGCCTTAAACTCACAGAAATCCACCTGCTTCTACCTCCCAAGTGCTGGGATTAAGGGTGTACACCACCACTGCTCGGCTAAAACTGCCATTTTTAAACAGTAGAAAGAACCAGAGACTTGGTTCCTAAATTTTGTTGTAAGCTCTCCTATTATTTCCAAAATGAGATTAGTTTACCAGGGCTCTACAACAGAAAGCCAAGACCCAGCTATTCCTTCAACTAACATCAGTGGTCTGGTCTACCAAGGCTTGGAGGGATGGAGCCAGAAGTACCCGGAAGGGAAAGGGGCTTTAAACTACCTCATGTGTCTAAGGGCTTGCCTGCTGCCTCTGCAGATGCAGCCAGGAGCCGTTGTGATTTACTGCCTGCCCCACCTAGTTCTAAGAAGAGTTCTTGCCCTCCAGAATTTGGTTAGGACTACACCAAGTTTGTCTTAGAGTTGTTTCAGCTGCTTTTCCTTTCTTTGCCCACACCAGGCCTTCCTACAGCCAGTACCCCAGGCAGGTACTCCACTGGCTGCATCTCTTGGCTGGCCTGCCACACCCACAGTATCTCCTTGAGCCTTTGTGTTCAGGAACTGTTTACTCTACCCCAACGAAGCCTAGTTCACTTACATAGGAGGCCACCAAATCCTGTGCATCCTAGGTAGTCTTCACTAGAACTTTTCTCTCTAGTAAATTGTTACGGGTACCACAAAGTGACACTTAATGTCCCTTGATGTCCAAAGTTCAGAGCATTATTTCTCAGTCTTATTCCCCAGCTGCTCTGAGAAAGAAAGAAAAAATGAGATGTGTTCCTCAGGAAAGTTCCAGACAGAATATTTTTCACATGTTGGTGGGAAGATATGTGTGTGTTGATGTGTATGTTTGTTTCTAAGTTCACAATATTTTTCTTGTTTTCCTCAAATTTTGTATTTAACCAACCAGATCACATTCTTTGGCTCCAGGTCAAACTGTGTTCCTCAAGGTGAAAATCAGAGACAACTCTCAGAGACATCACCTATGTACGGCAGCTTTCTTTTGCTTAGACCTCCATTTGTCAAATTGCTAGTTTTTGAAATTTCTTTTCACACTAACATCTTACCTGGTGTGTTGAATGTCAAAGCTCTGATGAGGCAAGAATATGTCTCTCCAATAATGAAGTATTAAACAGAGCAGGGTGTTAATTTGTAGAGTGGGGGAAAGGTTCTGCAAGTTGCCATTGTACAAATCCATTTTTACAAATGTTTGCAGCAGATTCCACAGAACAAAGAGCCCATTCATTGCCAAGAGCCCTGCAGAATCTCTGAGCCAAGTGGCTGTGTGTTCTGAGCTGGAGCCTGACCTGTGGACCGCCTTTAATGTCTTCTGCACCCAGTCCTTTTATGACATGGGCTTCTTTTAAACAGGGTAAAGTGACTATGCTGCATTGCAAACTCAGGTATTATGAGGAGAAGGTAGGAGTGTAGCTAGCAGCGTGGAGACATTAGGTCAGCCACTAGATGTATTTGTGATTTTGGTTTGAAGGACACAGAGAAAGGTTGGAGGGGGAGGTTTGGTGTGCTTGTTCTTTGCCTTTTTTTCCCATAATGTTTGGTTAACAGGCAGCCTTTTTGCTAGTGGAAGAAGGAAAAATTTGTGCACATTATTTCTCATTCCTCTCTCTCCTGTCCTCTCTGATCCTGGCCACTAAAAGTACTCACTTTGAGTGAGAATTCTTCACCATAAAAAATATAACCCCAAAAGCCATGTTGAAAAGGAGAATCCACCTCCTTGCACTATGCCAAAACATACAGGCTTCCCTTTTCTTGTATGTTTTCTTGACTCAAGATAAAAGTTTGGATTCTAGGAGCTTTGTAATTCATGTTCTCTGGCTCCCTTTATAGACCTTCAGTGACTTTGCAGGGTTTGGTGGTCTCACCCTTAAGTTTGGAGAAATTCCCTACAACTCATCTCAAAGCACTCCACCTGGCTCAGGACACCCTGTCCCCAGAGCCAACCTAAAGCTGAAGAGGGCAGTCAGGAACCTCCCTGTCCTGATCGTAGAACCAGGAGGGTAGGAGAACATAGAGGCATCACCCAAAGTTGCCCGCTTCACATGTATCAGCCTACCTCTGACCTGCCCCACTATTCAGGGAAGTACATGCTGCCACAGTCTGAGCCAGCTGTCTAGTCTGCTGCTCTGCACCTCTCTTGTTTGTTCTTGACTTCCTGAATAATGGGACAGATAGGCAGCAGGCAGTCTCTTAAGTTGTGGCCAAGGTTAGCCAAAGTAAAGGGGCCGTGTCCTCCCATAGGGCAGAAAGCTGAGCAGACGTTCTGTGTCTCTGCCTTTGTAACACTATTCTTCGTGGTTTTTCCTTGTTAATTTTTTTTTTTTTTTGCAGCTGTTTTTAAGAAATTTAGTCTTTCAGACCAGCCCTTCTATTAAACTTTGATTTTTTTTTCTTTATTGCTTTGTTAAAGTTTAGAAAGAAAAAAAAAATCCACTAACTGACTCCCCCACCTTGATCCATGGGAATACCCACACACCCCTCTGCCGTTGGTCCTCCTCCCTTTTCCTCATGCCCAGTGTCCATGAAGTAGTGTTTTATCTATGTCTTAGGATGAAAAACGGCAGTCATCCCACCAGGTGCTGGAAACTGGTCAGCCTTGAAGCAGGCACTTCTGGGGCCACAGCTCAGGGATGTGTATTTAATTAAAGGGTCCCCAGAAAGCCTTTTCTTGGCTGCCACAAGTAACATCTTTTCTAGACTAGAGAGTCAAACCCTGGCCATTTCCTCAGAGGGCGAAGCTACAGTCCACTGAGCTGGAAGCAAGCTGCCTCTTTGGTTAGGTCTGGGCTTCCTCAAGACTTCTGATCATCCTACACATGAGTCTCTATGGTGCTCATGGGAAGCCTGGCCCTTCTGCCCAGGACAAGTCCTCTTCTCAGACTGTAGTCCTAAATAGACCCCAGCTTGCTTGGGTATCAGTTGTAGACTTAAATGGAAGTGTGAGAAAGGCCAGGGCCTGCTCCAAACCTAAGAAAAATATGCTACTGGTGGAGGCTAGTTTCCAAAACCCTGAAGCCAGCCCTGCCAGCCAAAGGGTTCTCTTGCTCTTGGGTGACCTTTTTCTTAGCTAAAATATAATAGGTGATAATGTTTTTGACTCAAATTTCCATTAAAAAACAAAAAAAACAAAAAAAAAAAAAAACCAACTACCTCATGAGTGACATCCTGGTCGATTCCTCTCTGAGGATTCCTGTGGGAAAAGAATACTGTAGCTCCTGTGCTGTTTACATGTTTCTGTCGGGAATGAAACCCTGGACTGTTGGTGTTTTTGTCTGTGTTGCCATCCCAGGCCTGTGATAGGGGTTTGTGGCTGCATTGTAATGTCTGGGCAGTGTCTGGGGAGTTCTTTCCACCTGCCCAGCTAGAGACAAGCCACCCCTGGAAGAGGCCTTCCTACGCTCCATGGTTTGGATTTCAGGGGCTCTGATGGCAAGTGATGAGCCTGCCTTAGGCTACCTCCCAGTCCTCCCACAGTCCTATGTAGGAATCAAGTGAATAGGATGTCTCTGAGCCCTTGTTTCCAAAGGGCCGGCCAAGGGCTGCCTGCCAGCCTGGCTCCATCAGCCCTGCATGACCAAATGATAGTTGGTGGGCTCTGCAGGCTACTCAGGCCCTCTGCTACCTCCCACACTTGTCTGCTGGCAAGGGGTGGGCCCTGTTCTGTGAATTGACTACCTGTGAAAATGTGACCAATTAGTGTGAAATGCATGTTTAGCAAGCATTAGGTACTGTATTTGAACCAATAAATGTGAATCCTCTGCACATGCCATCTGTCTGTGAAGCTTATCTGGGACTCGGGGGTAGGGATGGCCGGGTGTCCTGAGACATGGACTCCTGCTCATAGCCAGCACCACCCATCTCTGTTGCTGAGAGCCGGCAAGGAATGGTCTGCTCCAGAATTTCAGGAGCCAGTGAGTGCCTGCTATCTGCTGGGCACTGTGTTGCTTTTTCATAAACCTAGACCACCATGAGTTTGAAGGACCATTGTCTCATTTTGTAAATGAAGAAACTAAGGTTGAGAATGGTGAAAAGACTTGCACAAGGTTCCCGGCCAGAAAAAAGGCACAACTAGGGGATAGCCTGGTGGGAGATACACAGACCTGTGAAGTACTGCAAGGAGAGCGTTATGACTTGGGATGGGACAGGTAGTAAGAACCTAAAAGGAAGGGCTTCCCTGATGAGAATAGTTCTGAAAGTCACCAAGATGAGAACTACACACCACTGCAGCTTGTTCCAAGATCCTATAAACAAAAGAACATGAGGAAGAAATCGAGTTTGGGGAAGCTATTGGGCCCTGGAGCGCCACTGGAAGGAGTTCGGAGTTGGGGAGAAGTCCACCTGCTGAGTCTCAGCTGTGTCAGAGGCAGCAGTGTGCTGAATGATGGTGGCCTGCCTTGCCTACTCAGTGATCTAGCAAGTTAATACCCGACTCTCCAGAAAACCAATAAGGCTTCTTTGTAAGTTATGTAGGATGTGAGCAAATAGCGACTGAAAAGTCAAGGGACATGGCCAGAGGCAACACAGAAAGTGTCTTGAACCCGGATCTACCGGTTTCAAAGTTCAACCATCTTGTACTCTTGCTCACACACCCTGCTCAGGCAGGGTGACGGCTGTAAAGACAGAGGGAGACTCCTCAAAGGCAAGATAAAGGCCAAAGGAGTCTCCTCAGTCTATTAATTTGTTCTGAGTGAAACAGGGACACCCAGCTGCCTTCTATGCTCTGTGCCCAGCATAAGGTGCCAAAGAGCCCTTGAGGCTTGAAAGAGGTGATTTGAAACAAAGAGACCACAGCAGAAGGAGGTGTGTGGGGTGTCTTCAAGAGGGAGCAGATAGAAACAGGCGCAGGAAGGGTGTGCACTGGCTGCCTAGTGCACACCCTATGGCCACCTGCACCATGCCTTGTCATCCCTTTTGCTCTGAAGCATACAGGCTCAGGGAATTTTTGCACTTGCCTAAGATGACATGTGCAAGCAGTAGAATTAGTTTTTGAATCCAGGTCTATCTGATACCAAGGTTACAAGAGCTTCCTCCCTGCTCCTTCAGCAGTTCTGAGCACAAATGGGAGTTTGTAACAAAGCTTAGGAACAGACGGCCTTTGGTTGAACCTTTCACTATTCAAAAACAAACCAACCAATGAAAGATTAATCCTGTGAACTGTATATAAAGGCCAAACCTAATCTGTACTGAAAAGCACTGACATCCCCAAGGCTCTTGGGGTGCCACTGAACATAGGCACTCATGAAGGTTCTGTCAAAAAAGAAACTGTGGCCAGAAACAGAGGAAATGCCATGTTCTTTATTTTCCTCCCAGATTCCCAAACTTCCTTTGCATAGACAAGGCTGTGGAAAGTCTTAGCACTTAGCCCAACCAGGTTGTACCAAAATTACCTGATCATCGGATTTGCTTATTTTTTCCATGGAAGTTCTGTTGGGTCAGCATTCCATGGAATAAAATTTAGAACAGTGCTCTCCAAATATCTAAGTGGCTTCTTAAGTAATGGTGAACTGTGAGCTTCCTGGGGTATGAGGTAACAGTCTAGAAAGAAGGAAGAATGGAGGGGTATAGCTCAGTGTGATACCCCAAGTTCATTTTCAGCACCAAAATAATAAGTGACATAGACATAGACTGTAGTGACATCCATGAGGTCACTTATTCCCCAGAGCAACCCAGTAAGGTATGTGCTGTGGTAATCCATTTTACAAGTAAGAAAACTGAAGCCCAGAGAGGGTAAATAATGTTCATAGGTGACCTAACTGGGGAGTGCTCCTGGGTGCATAGGAATGAGTGCTGGGTGCCTGTTGGAAGTGTGTCCACTGAGCTTACCAGGCTGAAGGTGAGGATGTCTGTGTAACCAGCAGTGAAGCCATAAACATCCAGAAATGATGGTGGGAAGGTGGTGGAATTAGGGTGGTCTGGCTGCAAGGAGTCCTTTCCAGACAAGAGGAGCATCAACAAGGGGTCTCAGCTCATCCCCTCCTTGGTGGTATTTAACAATGACCCAGAAAGATACCTCCATGGTCCCCACCTGCCCTATCCTCACAGTTCACCATTACTTAAGAAGCCACTTAGATATTTGGAGAGCACTGTTGTAAATTTTATTCCATGGAATGCTGACCCAACAGAACTTCCATGGAAGAAATTAGCAAATTTGATGATCAGGTAATTTTGGTACAACCTGGTTGGGCTAAATGCTAAACAGAGGATGGTACCTGTGCCTCAGTTGTTTAAGAATGATAGTGGCTAGCTCTAAGGGCTTACTGAAGTCCATCTGTACAAGGAGGCTGTTTGCTGAAGCTGCAGCCCCCTCCACCTCAGCAGCAGAGGCCCAGCAAAGCCAGGAGCCTCCTCTCTGCTTGGCCTGGCCTTGGCCTGGCTGCCCATCAGGAGTTTGGGTGCAGTGACAATCAGCCTGCCAGCTCCTGTGGCAAAAGTGCCCAACTGCCAGACCCAGGGCTCCTAGAGACTTTGTTCCCTTGGCAACAAGTCTCACCATGGAGACCACAGCCCCATCCTTGCCCTCCTTGCAAGCTCCCTCTCCACAAGCCTTCCCTGCTCTGCACCCAGTCCTTAAGAGCATGTAGGTATAGTGGAGTACAGTAAGGAAGGGCACAGCCAACAGGAGCAACCCAATTCTGAGCATCCACTTTATGCCTGGGAAGGCTCTGGTGGCCACGCCACCGTCTCATTTTGGCTGAAAGCCAGGCAGGCACCAGACCAAAGTCTCAAAGCTGATCAGTGCAGGAGCTGAAACTTGCATCCAAGACTGTGTTTTTTCTCCCTGTGGCCACGATTGCCTTGGGCCACAGTCTAACTAGGACTGGATAGCTGGGGGGGGGGGGAGAGAGAGAGAGAGAGAGAGAGAGAGAGAGACCCTACTGGCAGCACAAACCATTGCTGCAGCCCTTTGAGGTCCAGGCTGGATCCAACATCAATGGAGGAGTTGCACTATTTTAAGCCAGGACTGGGGGGCCCCATGTGGGCACAGGGAGGGTGGCCTCAGGCCCTTGGCTAGCTTCCCGGAAGTCACCATGGCCTCCCTCCTCTCCCCCAGCAGCTTTCAGAGGCAGTCACTTCCCTACAAACAGGAAGGAGGTCCTCAGGCCAAGACCTCCAGCCCCAGTTTCCTCCCCTTCCCCCACCCCAGCCTTCTCTACTACATGGGAGAGCTCACCAGATCCTGGTTTGTATACCTACTGGGGATGGCTCCCTAGGTGGGTGAAAGGGGGCCTTAATGTATGCTGCTCCAGTCACCCCACTGCTCCAGAACAGGCTTCCCTTTTCCAGGGCCCTTGGTGCCCTCACCATGGTCTGACTTTTCATGTACTTTCCCACTGAGTCAGAAGAGCAGAGGTGTCCCCAGATTTGGTATAATTCAAGGACCCTGGAGAAAAAGCAAAGAAAAACATATTAGAACACTGAAGGAACAAACAAATTGGGACAATCCAAGAGAAAGATACGGGAATAAACAGATTGATCGAGACAGAGACAAGCAGAGAAAGCCAAGAGATACCAACAGTGACTGTCGGAGGCTAGGTCTGAGAGCAGGGGCATAGCCCAGTGGCAGCTCTGACTATCCCCCAAGCACAGGCCTAGTCTCAGAGCTGTGGGGGGCCTACCGGCTGCAGAACTCGAGAGGAATGTGGGGAGCAAGGCTGGGTCACCTCTTGAGGGCCAAGCGTGTGTGCTCTGAGATAAGCTGCCCCAGGAAGGGGCCACAGCTGCACTGCACGCTCCAGGAGCATGGCAGAGAGGCCCAGGACCAAGGCTGAAGGTTCAGCACCACCAGACACCCAGCACCTGCCCCTTCCTGGAGGGGCTCCACCAGGCTTCATTTTAGAAGGTCCCAGGTCCCTCTGGCCCTTGCTTTCCTTGGAGGGCATGCAGCTTCTAAGTGAATGTGTTGAGAATAGCACCAGCCACCAAGAGGCACTTACCTGGCTGCTCCAGTTGTGGCTGCAGTCTTGTCTCAAGTCTGGGGGATGGAAAAGAAAGATGGGCACTAAGCATTATGCAGAGCAGAAGCGCCAGCAGGCTGGGACATGGAGAAGTATGAAGGTGGACAGTTCTGAAATGAACCCCAAGTTGTCCCCATGTGGTTCTATACTGGTGTGTGTGTGTGTGTTTATCTGCATGTGTATGTCTACATGCTACCTCTAATGTGTGTTTGTGGGGGTGGAGGTGTAGCAGTGTACACATCTTCATGTTGTCAGTCTCCAGATACTACCTCCACAAGTCTCTGGCTCTCTGTCTAGAGCAGTAGCCCCTGGAAACACCCAGTCTTTTCTACCCTCACCAGGTGGTCCATCCTGGTGAGCCACAGGAGGAGGAAAAGTCAGCAGGTCTAGAGGAGGCCCCCAGCCCCCCTCCCCATGATGCAGCTGAGGCTCCCGCTGGCCACGGCCTTGACCCAGCACTATGGACTTCTCTGACATTGGCATCGGATCTGAACATCTGGCAGCAGGCTGATAAGGGGTGCAGCGGAAACAGCCTCCACTGCTGCCAGCAGGCCCGCCCCCTACACTGCCCGGAATGGGGTCTTCACAGCTAGTTCCTTCTGCCCCCGGCTCCCTGGGCCCCTTGGCTTTTAGTCCAATCTGTGCCTCGATCTCTTTCTTTCTCTCCTCTCCCTTCCTCTCTTTCTCCCTTCTTGCACATTTCATTCTCTATCCCTCTTGAAGTTCACTCATCCCTCCCCTCCATCTATGGGTCTTCCTTACCATCAGTAGGTCTCTCAATACCCCCTCATCTTCTTTTCTAGCTGTTTCTCCCACTGTCCCTCAGTCACAACTGTCCTCCTCCCTTCAAGTGTCTGGGTCTCTGCTTCTTTTGTCCTTTCTTCTACCTCCAGGAAACAAGCCTGGCACTTCGGGAAAGTCCCTGCTCAGGAGTAAGCCTCTAAGCTTTGTTTGCATTGGGGAGGCAGCACTGAATCAGGGCTGTGGCTCTGCTTCCTTGCAATAGGACTGGCCTGGACCCCTAGCATTGCAGCTGAGCTCACACAGGAATGCAGGCTGCCCAGGGCACAGCAGATGGAGTGTAAGCTATGCCTTAGCTCTCTGCTTTCCCACTGCTAAGCTGTCTGTGCTTAAGTAACTTTAGAGGGTTGCCTCCTGAGCTGAGTCCTGAATGTTGATCACTGGTAATGAGACAAAGATACTCTCTACCCTTCTCCCAGAATGGTAGCAAGTGTTTGAGACTAAGCCTAGGTATGTAATGGTTCACAAGGACATAGTACCATTCCCTGCTCACAACCATATCTATCTCCTTCCTGCTCTGTGAAGGGGTGGAGCACCTCTGTGTGTTAGGGTCAATGAGCGAGCATAGGAGGCAGCCCTGAGAAATGGGTCTATCATATTCAAGGTTACTAGGGAATGAGGAACACCCAGCTTATGTGTTAGTGACAGCTAACACCTAGAGAGGAGACAACACAAGAAGCTAGAGCCCTAGCCCCTCAACAAGCATGTGGGGGCCTTCTGTAAGAACAAGCATTCAACAGTGTTGAGGATCCAGAGATAAATCAAGCCATTGAGGGTTCTGTGAGTCACCCTATCACAGAAAGACAGCAATGTTGCAATGTCAGACTCAACAAGCAAAGAGCCTCTAAGGACAGAGCAGCCAGACCTCCAGCGGGTCTTTTGTGTGTATGTTGCTGACACTTATTGAGCACACATGGCATCCTAAGCAGACACTAGCTAAGTTACATGTTTCATACCCATTATAAAGGGAGAACATGAGGCCCTGAAGAGATGGAAACAGGACACACAGCCGGAGAGGAGCCAGATTGGAATAGAACCCAGAGTCAGATCTCAAGGACTTGCCAGGACACCACAGCTAAGCTGGCTGGTGATTTCCAAAGCACCATGGTGCTAAAAGATACCATTTACCCTGTTTAAGAAGGCAGGCTCTGCTGAGTGTAGTGGCCTTTAATCCCAGCACTCAAGAGACAAGTGAATCTGTGTGTCCCAAGCCAGTCTGGTCTATTTGGAGAATTCCACCCAGCCAGGGCAACACAGTAAAATCTCTCAAAAATAATAAATATACAAAAATAAAAATATTTTTTAAAAAGAGGGCAGACTTGGCACTTCTGAAGCCCTGGGTTTGAACCCCAGCACCACACACACACCAGGAGATGTAGAACCTACTTCTTGAAGTCTCCCATCAAAAAGAGTTCAAAGAACCAGGATTTTGTTGTGACATGTTGATGAAATGATATTTTCTAGCATATTTCTTTACTAAACTCAGAGGATGAGCAGCATGGATTCAAAATGTGAACATTTGCAGGAAAATCAGAAAAGCAGAGTCAGGCATGGCAGCTTACACCTGTATTTCCTGTACTCAAGGCTGATACAGGAGAATTGCCATCAGGAGATTAGCCTGGACTACAGAGTGGTAGCCTATCTCAAACAAAAATTAAGTAAATCAGAAAAACAAAATGTTTAAATGAAACAAAAATAATAAAATGAAACGGGACTGAGAAATAATAAAACAAAAGGAATCTGATTAAGTTCTAACTCTACAAGAAAAATGTAACTTTCTAGGTTAAAAAGGCAAGACTAAGGTCATGAGTGTTGGGGGTTGTATGTAATGGTATAGACATAATTAAAACGTACTTATTTAAATGTTCTGATGAACAGTAAAATTACTGTTGATGGCGCTTTTTTTTTAACTTGAAGTGGGGTGCAGTGGCACATGCTTATAATCCCAGCGCTCACAAGGGAGTGCTGGAGAGTTAGAGACCAGTTTGAGCTACATAATGAGACACTGTCTCAAAGCAAAACAACAGCAAAGAACTAAATGGTAACATGAGGAAAAGACACTTTAGATTTTAAATCAAATTGGCTCAGCTATCTAGAAAAGCCCCTGTCATCCAGAGCGACATAAATGAGAAGTTTTGGGTGACTTGCCTGTTTCTTCAAGTGAAGTGGGAGTTCTCTCTCCCCACTTTGTGGCCCTGTGCCCTAAGCGACTCCTCAGAACAAATGGCTGCAAAACCTCTTGGGACAGACTCCCTGTTCTCCACCATGGGGCCTAAAACGGTGCTTGGCTCACAAAGCACACAGTCTATAGGAGATGAAGAAGGAATGCACAGGGAGGTGTGGGGTAGAGGAGGACCATGCAGGGCTCAGCAATCTGGACCCAATAGGACCAGGCCAGGCCAGTACCTGTGTGGACTTGAAGGAAGTGGACAGGGACATCCAAGGCAAAGCAGGGAAGCCTGGCCTTCTAGATTAAAAAACAAACAAACAAACAAACAAACAAACAAACAAACAAACCTCCTTCCCTACCCAGGCCCAGTCCCCACATGGCCAACCTGGAGTCCCTGAAACCACACCCCTAGCCCAGCAGTCTTGGCACAGTATCAGTTTCTGCAGCTATCGATGGAACTTATTTGCAGCTCCCAATACAGAGTGATATTCAGAGAAGCCACAATCAAAAGCCACATGAGCCCTACCTGACGGGGCCCCACTAAGGCCCTCCCTCCACACAGCCATTCTGACTCCACACTCAGATCTGGGACAAGCTGGACCACGCAGTCCAGGCCAAGACCCAGGGAGGAAGTCATTCAAGAGGAGAGACTTGCAGCCTGGTGAGGGAGCAGCCCGTAAATCAGGTCCCACTCCCACCCAGTCGCTAACAAGCGGCTGCCTACCCGCCTACGTGGGGTCCCTGCCTCAGGCTTCCACAGCGGCCTGGACAACCAGCTGGCCAAGGCCTCCCCAGTCAGTGCCTTGGCCTCTGCCCCTGCCCAGGGCCCCCAGAAAGATAGGGGTATTTTTTTTTTTTCTTTTAGGAGAGTGAAAAAAGATATAAACCTAAATGAAGAGAAACACCAACAAAGGAGAGAGGCCTGCAGAGTCACGTGGGGGCAGAGACCAATTGGGCCTCCGGTGCCCCCCCCACCCACGCGGGGAGGAGGAGAGGACTATCCGACAGGGCCAGTTTGCAGTCTGCCCGCTACCCGCCTGCTGCTGAGGGAAGAAGTTCCTGAGAGTCCGCTAGCCACTGCCCTACCTGGGCCCTGGGAGCTTCCCACCAGGACTCTGGTGCCCAGTGTCCATCCTCATCCGGCTGAGAGTTCTCCTTCCGCTCAGTAAGTGAGGGCCGGGGCCCAGGCCTCTAATGGCCAGCCTCCCTTCTCAGCACCTCACTCGGGCCTGGACTGGCCACTGCCTGTTCTGCAGAATGACCAATGCCCACTACTCTGGGCAGGGAAAAGGTCAGGGGTCTCCACAGATCCATTTTCTCATTACAATATCCCTCATCTTTGCTAGGCTGTGTTAGGAGGAGCTAGGCCTATGGCGACAGACCTAGTGGGGTCTGAGGGTGGCCGGTGGTGTGGTGTCTGAGGGTGGTGTCTTAGAGGTGTGTTCCTGTGGGTATGGTGTTCTGTGACTGTTCTGAGGGTCTCTTGAGCTTATCTTCCGGTCTTGGAATCTTGCTGCCTGAGTGTCTGAGTTGCCTCTATGGAGGTATCTGAGACTCCCTATGTGTATGTCTGTGTTTCTACTGTCAGTCTAGGCCAGTGTCTACTTTGCTTCCCTGGGTGGATGAAGGGCTGTGAGTCACTGTAAGGATATATGTGTGTAGGGGTAGGAGTGGGGGGTCAGTGGAGCCATGGCTTCCAACCTGGAGTAGTGAGCCCCCGGGAGAAAGGGTTGAGATAGAGGCAAAAAGGTAGGGTTGCTTCTTACCCATCCCCCATCCCGCCAGGGATTTAGCCCAGAGGAGTACCCACACTGTCCAAGAGGCCCCTAGCGGGCTCTATCCTAGAGATGCCTACTCAGGAGCCCAGCCCTCTCCTTCACTCCCCCACTGCCTACTGGCCTCTGTGCCTTGGTGCATTTGGGGGGCTTTTGTTTTGTTTGTGTTTGTGTTTGCCATGCTAGAAATGAACGCAGAGCCTCACACTGGGTGTGGTCTGCCACTGAAGCCCATTTCCTCCCCAGTTTCACTTTCTGAGGGTTCCTGTCTGAAGGAGATTTGATCATAAGCCGGTATATCCCCTACCACTGGCTACAACACAGGCTGTATGTAGGTTCTCGGGTGTGAGGATAGGGCCTGACAGCCTCAGCTCTCTCTCCTTCCAAGATTCATTCACACAGTTTCACCCAAGACCAGTCTTTTCCGAGGAGGGAAGTAACTTGCCTGGACAGGACAGCAAAGTTGGTCAGATTCCGTGCCTCCCGCCACCGGGTGATCGACTTTGCTTTGCTGCAGCGGGTCTTCAGCTTTGTTCAAGCACCCTAGTCTAGCACCCACAGAAGCCTGAGCCACGGGGTGGGATCCACACAATTTTGGGCCGGTGGGTCTCTGCCAAGGCATAACTTCTGTGCTTCCCCACTGCGGCTTTCTGGCGTTCATGTCCAGCTCCCAGCACGGTCTTCCACCCTTGGTGGCCAAGTGGGCTGAGCTGGATTGATCAGGCCTCTTCAAAGCTCTCTGGGCCTCAGTTAGTTCACTTGAAAAGCAGTGTGGTCTAGTGGACCTTTCCAGCCCAGAGCGACTGCTCTATCACGGACCGAGGCAGCCAGGAGCTACTACTCCCTCTATGCCCCAGCTAGAAGAGAGCTCACGGGCGTAGGGGTGCAGCTCTCTGGCTCTGCTTTTCGCCCTTGGAGCTCCAGCTGCTTACCAGACAGACCTTGGGATGGCACAAAGTGGGATGATCACGCTTCCCATTTCCATACGAGCATCCTGAGGGAGACTCGTGGAAATGGGGTTCGCCTCGAACTCTCACTGGCCACACCACTTGTCCATCCTCAGCTACCCTCTGGGGGCACCTGACTTCGGATTAAGAAACAGAGCTGGAGCGGGTGCTTGCAGCCTGAGTAGGCAAACGTGGCAGTGTCAACTCGAAAGCTTGCTTTCTACCTTGGCCTTGTGCCTTACCCTCGTCCCCACGCTCGCCCTTAGCCACTTCCACACTGCAAAAACCAGCGTTCCTATCTTGGTCCTGGCCACCCCTAAACTGGACTGGCAAACGGGAGCTCGCCTTCTCCCTGCGCAGGCGGTGAACCGAAGCTTCCCCACGCACCACACCTGACCGGATTCCAGGGTGCTCAGGGTCTCCAATTCTCTTAGAGCTCGCAGGCTTCGGAGGACCGAGCTGAGCTGGAGGGCCGGGAGGTGAGGGTGAAGGCCGAGCAGGGCTGTGGGGAGGGCAGGGCACAGGCCGGGCTGTGGGGAGGACGCGGCCCGCGCCTCCGCCCCCGGATACCGCACGCGCGCATATAGAGCGGCCGCCCCGGCCCCGCGCGGCGGGTTCGCGCAGCGCGCAGTGCGGCGGAGGGGCCCGGGTCCCAGGTGCGCCTCGAGCGGCCCCGCGAGCGGTGGGCGCGGGGAGGCGGGGGCAGAGCGGACCGGTCTCCCCGCCCCCGGCCCAAGTGGCCGTCATCACGGTCGGGTGGCGCTGTGCCCGGGTGCGGCTTCATCGCGGGCGGCGGCGCGGCCGAAAGGTGCGGGGCGCTGCTTGCGGGAGCGGCCTGGGTGGGCGCCACCGTCCGTCGTACCGCTCTCGCGTCCCGGGCCGCGGCTCTCGGGATCTGGACTCTCCGCCTGAGGTCTCCCGCAGCCTGCACCCCAGCATCTGTAGCCCGCGCCTCTCCGCGAGGTCTCCGCCCCGCGCCCGTGACCCCATTGCGCCCTCCACATCTGCTCCCAGCCCGACGTCCCGGGCTCGCGGGTGGGTGCCGTCGCTGAGCGGCTTTGTCTGCGGACCCAGCGGCCCGGCGACAGGGTTCTCTGCCTCTCAGGGTCGGCCCCTGTCCCTCCACGGGGCCACGCCTCGGAACTCGCTGCCCGCACCGCCGCCCGCTGCCCGCCGAGAGTCTGTCTCCCCGTCCCCGACCCTCTCGCTGGGCACCTCCGTCTCTCCAGGTTTTCCGTCCTTGTCTCTGTCACTCTTGCTGCCTCGGTCTCCCCGGGGATGTCTCTCGTTGCTCGGTGTCTCGCACTATGTCTGTCTCTGTGTCTCACGGGTTTTCTCGTTGGGCCTGCCACTCCGAACCTCTGGTCCCGTCTCTTTCGTTATCCGGCATGGGTCTTTCATCTATTTACTATCTACCATCTATATATCATTTATCGGTCACAGATTATCATCTGTCCATCATCTATCTCACCTATCATTATTTATCTATCATCTATCTACGTAATCTATCATCTATCAGTATCCATCTATCTACCTACCTATCAACCAGCCATCTATGAATCTCTCCCAATATCTCTAGCTCGGCATTTCTCTCTCCGTCGCCCAGGATCCCCCTCTCCGTTGAACAGCACCGACTGGGGTCTCTCTAGACTTGTCTCTGCCTCAGGTCTCTGTCAAGCCCACAGACCACTCCAGCTGCGCGCCCCCAATTCTCCCTGATTGCCTGGCGTCCGTCTTCCCCGCGCCCGAGCCTATCTGATTTTCTCAGAATCGGGGTTTTGTTCTCAGACAAACGAATCAGGATGGAAACGCATCGAATCCGAGGGTCCCGGATCGGGCGCGGCAGAGGCGGCGTGGAAGCAGCACTGGAGTGCGGCGGGTGGATGAGCTTCGGCGCGGGGACGCGACCCGCAAATCCCCTCACCCGGCCGGTGCTGTGGGCCGCTCCGGGCGCACAGACCAGGGCAGCCCCAGGCCAGTCGCCGTCGGCTCGCACTGACCCGCTCCTCCTTCCACAGGCGGACGCCGCGGGCATGGACTATTCGTATGACGAGGACCTGGACGAGCTATGTCCGGTGTGTGGTGACAAGGTGTCGGGCTACCACTACGGGCTGCTCACGTGCGAGAGCTGCAAGGTGAGCGCAAGCTGGAACAGGGAAGGGCTAGGCTGCGGGTGGCAGGGGTGCGGGTAGCGAAGGAGGGTCGGACCTGGCGTTCACTCCCTTCCAATTGCACAGGGCTTCTTCAAGCGCACAGTCCAGAACAACAAGCATTACACGTGCACCGAGAGTCAGAGCTGCAAAATCGACAAGACGCAGCGTAAGCGCTGTCCCTTCTGCCGCTTCCAGAAGTGTCTGACGGTGGGCATGCGCCTGGAAGGTGCGCGTCCTGCACGGCCTGGGACCCCTGACTGCTGGCCGCCCCAGGGAGCCGCGGGCGGGCCTGGGAGAGGGGCTGAGGGGAAAGCGGCGGCGCAGTTTCTGGATCCAGGTGATTGGCCCCTCGGCGTGACGTTGGGGCCCCAGCTCTGCGGGAACAGAAGCAACTAGTGAGGCAAGCGCCACAAGAGGCCTTGCAAGCCGGGCCTGCCTGGGATCAGTTCCAAAACATCAAAAGTGAGACTTCTGTATGGTAGGCTCAGAAGACTGAGGCAGGGTGATTACCAGTCATGGACTGCACACTGAGACCCAGTACTCCCTCCACCAATAGCTCTAGCTATTGTGGGTGAGCCTTTCTCCAGGACAGAGCAGAGACCCAGTAGACCCACTTTGTGAGGAGCTATCCCTATTGATCCCTACACCAGCCCAAACCAAAGCTCTCAATAACTTGACCATGTTCAAATCTCAGCTTCTTTACTTGTAGGCTGAGGACATTGAGCAAACACCCTAATCTCTCTGAGCTGCAGATGCCCCCATCTGAATAATGGGCTAAAAAGTAATACTTGCCCTGTATGGTGGGAGAACGGAGGTTTACAGAGAACCGAGTTGTCTTCTGTAAGGGCAAATACTCAGCAGAGCAGCTGTAATTGTCATTATTATCACACTTTCTGCTGCTATGTGTTCATCACTGTCCACCCTGTTCATCTGTCTATCTGTCCAGGCATCTAAGTTTTGCAGGAATTGAGATTCCTTCCCATGCATTCTTAGCTCAGCCCTGAGAAGGTTGGGGTGAGGGAAACAGTGGCCTATCATTGCCTCTTCCATACCTCTGTTCTGGTCCAGAGAGGACAGCAAGGGTCCATCAAGAGAGACTCAGGCTCAGAGAGTGGACAGTCATATAGCTTCTACCCTGCTGGCCCCAGTCGGGCTGAGCGCCCAGCCAGCAGCTGTTGGCTAAAGTTTTTGCAGAGAAGGCCCCAAAGTCTGGGAGAGCTGTGGACATATCCTGCTACCTAGAGAAGGACTCATATTGAAGGAGGTACCCTGTCCTGTGCCTGGGACCCTCATGCCTACCTCCAGGTCCTGAGTGGGCAGAGAGCTAGCTATTGTGGGTGGCAGAAGCCTCTGGGGTAACCTGAGGGAGCAAAGCAGGCTGGCCACCTCCCAGCAGGAAGATCTGTGTTGGGCAGGCTCCCAAGCCCTAAGTTCTGTGAAACACCACCCCTCTCTCCAGCTCTTTCCCTTTCCTCAGAGCTTGGGTGGGGTCCTGTCTGAGCCACACTCGAGCTGCAGAGATGCACCTGTTAAGTCTGGCTGGTGACACATTCTTGGCCAGAAGAAAAACATCTGGTCAGCAAAATAGGTCCCTTCCTCCAGCACAAAACCAGTAGAAGGCAGTGGGGGAAGCCCCGGTCATCTTGCAACAGGAGCTCAGTAGAATCAAGAAGGCTGCAACAAGTAGCTGCCCCCCCCCCCACTGTGAGCAGCGCAGACTAGGGCTCTTTGTCTTTTCCTGTCAGGCCCTAGTCTGGGCACCTGAACTCAGAGCTGAGCCCCAGGTGCTTTGGTCTGAGGTATACCATGGGGCAGGACAGGAGATTCTGCCTGGGGGAATCCGTGGACTTCCTGGAAGTGGCAACAATGAGATTGGGTTATGCTATGAGAAAGAATATGTGAGAGAAAGAAAAGGGCTCCAGGCAGAGGGAATAAGTAATTGAGGGCAAGGTGGGTGAGGAAGTGTGTTAAGTGGAGAAACAAAGGAGGGCGAGGAGGGAGGAGGGGAAGACGACGGGTCACTAGAAGGTGGAGAAAGGCCTGGAGTGCCAAGCTGAGGCTGTTGCTCTCACCTGTGGGCAGAAGAGGTCATTGAGTGGAGGTGGAGGAATGGTGTGTGTGTGTGAGAGAGAGACAGAGACAGAGAGACAGCAACAGAGACATAGACATATCCTTTTGGGAAAGATCTGTGAGAGGTAGGTGGAGAGGTGGAACCTGACTGACTGCTCCTGCCCACAGCTGTGCGAGCCGATCGAATGAGGGGTGGTCGGAACAAGTTTGGGCCCATGTACAAGAGAGACCGGGCCCTGAAGCAACAGAAGAAAGCACAGATTCGGGCCAATGGCTTCAAGCTGGAGACTGGACCCCCGATGGGGGTGCCCCCACCGCCCCCTCCCCCACCGGACTACATGCTAACCCCTAGCCTGCATGCACCCGAGCCCAAGGCCCTGGTCTCTGGCCCATCTACTGGGCCACTGGGTGACTTTGGAGGCCCAGCTCTGCCCATGGCTGTGCCTGGTACCCATGGGCCTCTGGCTGGCTACCTCTATCCTGCCTTCTCCAACCGCACCATCAAGTCTGAGTACCCAGAGCCCTATGCCAGCCCCCCTCAGCAGCCAGGGCCACCCTACAGCTATCCAGAGCCCTTCTCAGGAGGGCCCAATGTACCAGAGCTCATACTGCAGCTGCTGCAGCTAGAGCCAGAGGAGGACCAGGTCCGGGCCCGCATAGTGGGCTGCCTGCAGGAGCCAGCCAAGAGCCGCTCTGACCAGCCAGCGCCCTTCAGCCTCCTCTGCAGGATGGCTGACCAGACCTTCATCTCCATTGTTGACTGGGCACGAAGGTGCATGGTGTTCAAGGAACTGGAGGTAGGTACCTCCTGACAGCCCCGGTACTCTGACCCTAGCCACTCCTCTCGGCTGCCCAGCATCACCCTTTGGATGGGCAGTCCTGCCCAGTGGCTCAGGCAATGTCTGGGGAGGGACCACTGCAGGAGTCATTGCGGCTTCTGGTGCCCGCTGTCCCTTCCCATCTTGCTCCCTGTCTCTTTTAGCCCCTGTCTCCTGTGTCCCCTCCCTGGCTTGTGGCCTCTTAGTACCTCCATGTTCCCCCAGGCTTTGCTTCTATCCCAGTTGGGGTTTCTACAGGCAGCTCCCTCTTTCTTTGACACCCTGAGCTCCCTCAAAACACTTGTCCCGTCCTCCACATCACCAGCCTGTCAGAAGTAGGTCCAGCTATCCTACCCTCTCATTCAGGAAGGACACCAATCCCTGTTGTCCTCAACTGTCATAGATGGGGCTCTGAGTCTATGACTTTGTTTGTGGACATGATTCCTACCTAGCTAAAGTGAGCTCACTGCCCCTGTGATGTGATGTGGTGTGTGTGTGTGTGTGTGTGCACGCGCACGCACACAGAATAACTAGATAGAAAGTCCTGTCTTTGAACTAGCCCCATGCAACTGCCTTTCCCTATCTCATGCTCCCCCCCCCTTTTTTTTTAACCAGAGCTAATGCACATGAAACTAAAGAAAGTAGAAACACAGGAGGAGGAACTGAGGCTAGTCATAGGAAGAATTTTCTAGTCATTTCATCTATTAGTGTGAAGGCTCTAAGGCCTGACAGCTGACTCTCTAGTGCCCTACCTAGCTCCTTATGTACACCACCCCCAAGACTCCAGAATCTTGACCAAGACTCATTGCTGCTTGGCATGGGTACAACTCAAGTTTGACCCTCCTAGGTCAAGCCCCCCTGGTTGTTCTGAGGATAGCTATAAACAGCAGGGCCACTGCCCTCCCTGCTGGAGCCACTGCAGCCTTGAGCGACTGTCAGTGCTGACGCCACTCTGCCTGGGCTTCCTCTGGGCATGTGGCCAGATGGGCTGGGGGCACTGCCTGGCTGGCTGGCATGGAAGGGAATGAGGTGCAGCATGAGCATCCTGAGCCCTGTAGGGCACTCCAAGGCTTATTTAACCCAGAGGACTCTGGGAGTTAGGAACTGATGACCACGGCTCTCATATCCACTGTGGAGGGCCTGGCATGCATGGCCAAGGACATGCCATGTATCTGTCTTGGGTGACTTCTCTCACTGGCCCTTCTAGGCCAACTGATGTAGGAGATGGACATAGGTCAGATAGTGGGCCCTCCCCGCTGCCTTGTACTCATGGCTGAGTGCTCTGGAAGATGACCACCCCCAAGACACTGCAGACATCCTCTGCACAGAGAGTAGGAGGAGCTGAGCATTCCCAGCTTTCCAGGACCCTGGATCCAGGGGCAGGGCACTTCCTCTGGCTGCCTTCCTGGGGGGGGGGTCGGGTCACTCAGGATGGGAAGGGCTTTTGTCCCAGCGCTGCTGAGTGTTTTTTCCTGCTTTTGGCTTCTCTGTGGCCCGAACCTTCCTGCTTCCCCTTCCCAGAACCTGTGAAGGAGCCCGGGGATCCTAGCCACAGTCAGCACTGCTTGTGAGGAGACTTGCAGAGAAAAAAGCCTAAACCAGCCCTTGCAGCCCCTCTTGATCCATGGTTCCCCGGACGAGGAACTGTGTCACAGAGCCCAGGCATTCAAGTCAGAAAGGTTGAGGCTGCCCAGTGAGCTGGTTCTCACCGCGCCACACTAGTCCACTGATCAGGGGACATCTTTGTGATGGGAGAGGGGCTCTGTGGCTCTGAGATTGGGCAGCCCTTGAGACGGGCACTGGAGACATTAGAGTGAACCAGACCCAGGAAGCTTCAGGGAAGGCTAGAGGACATATGTGGACTGTTAGTGAATAGATCCCTGGGTTTTGGAGAAACAGAGGACCCAGTGGGAAAGTACTGCTGATTCTGAGAGAGTCAAAGATTTCCAGAGGTGTCAGAGACAGGTCATGGCATCTAGCCTGTGGGACTTCTGCTCTTCTGGCCTGTTTTCTCATTTGTAAGGTAGGAAGGGCTTAATTAATATTTTCTTAGAGGCTTGTAAAGGCGGGGTAAGCTAGAACAGGTGAAGAATTAGACTTATGGCTCAGTACATGGGAAGTCCCATCAGTGGAGGTGGCCTTTGTAGCATGAAGAAGAATCTACACTCGCCAGGTGGTGGTGGCACACGCCTTTAATCCCAGCACTCGGGAGGCAGAGGCAGGCGGATCTCTGTGAGTTCAAGGACAGCCTGGGCTACAGAGTGAGTTCCAGGAAAGGCACAAAGCTACACAGAGAAACCCTGTCTCGAAAAACAAAAACAAACAAACAAACAAAAAAGAGAATCTGCTCTCACAGGCCTTCCTGGAAGAACACAGGGAAAAGCACACAAGGCCCACACACCCCTGAGCTCTATAAAATGGGACCCACCTTGGCCCTGGTAGTATACCAACTTCTTGCCTGAAGGGTGGTAGACTCGCCTTCACCAGGTGCTCTGCATGATCACCATGAAGGGCAGGCTGGTGGCAGGATAGGAGTCCATCTTGACATCTGTCCCCTCAGTGTTCCACTCTGCTTCCCCCTGCTCCCCACCGCCGGAGCACCCCATTGCAGCAGATAATTGCTTAGATGGATGGTTTATTAAGACACAGTAAGTCTGTCAAGACTGGGCTGATAAACAGTTGCTCAGCCAGGAGTGTGCCAGGACCAGCCATGGCGTGTCAGACCCTGAAGAATTACTGAGCTTGTTGGCCTTGGCTGTCAGAGTGATCAGACCCCAGGGCTCCAGAGAGGCCTGTTGAGGGAGAGGTCAGTGCAGAGCCATCAATACCCTTCCTGGAGGCAGACTGCAGTGTCAGGGCTCCAAGATTTGTGGTGGGCCATAAGAGGGTCCAACAGACAGGCTGGACTGCCCAGGGACCCCAAACCAGGACTGCAAATGACCTTGACCCCAAGGTGGCAAGAGGAAGGTGGAAACTAGCTCTTTGGGCTGAGAGACACTCTTACACACTGTTGGTGTGTGTGTGTGTGTGTTGGGTGTCCATATGTCCATCTCCCCACCCACAGGAAGGGGTGGGCATGGGCATGGCAGGAAAATTTGCTTGGCCAAAGAAAAGATGGAACCCAGGATGTTCTTTAGAACCTTTGTGACTGATCCAGATTTTCTCTATGCAGAAGAGGGAGGTGTGCCCTCTCCCATCACAGATCAGGAAATTAGAGTTGAGAGAAATGCTTGGACAGGTAAAGGACTGGAGGAGTGCTCAGTATAGCCCCATATCGCAGCCCAGGGCTGATCAGCCTCATGCTGGGCCACCCAGCCCCAGGTCTGAGGTCTGGGTAGAGTCTGCTCCAGGGCTGGGCACCCAGGTCACTGTGACCCTCTGCCTTCTGCCAAGGCTCAGTGTGCTTATCTCCTAATGTTCCTCTTTATCATTTCTCCTGCTCCGCTTCTTCCTTCCATCTGGGTACAAGGGTATCTGCTCCTATGGCTGAAATGCGAGTGGAGCATGCCCAGCCCTGCCAGGGCTCCTTCTGGATCACCCACATGGGCCTGTTTTTACTTTGCTGCCACTGTGACTACCCTGTGGGCTTCTTCCACCCAGGCATCCAGTAGTTCTCAGGGGCTCTCAAGATCTTCCAAGATCCCCCTGCCTGGGGTCACCTACTTGGTCCTGTCTGATTATCTATACCATGAGTATCTGTCACCTGGGAAGGGATGAGGAGTTCTGGAACTGGTGTTTCTGGGGTTTTGCCTTTCCTTGGAAAAGGTGATGGGAGAGGGAGGACTCCCTGGTGCCCACCATCTCTCCTGGGGATGTGAGGAGAGATAGGGAACAGCCTGAAGTCAGAGGCTGGGTCTTTGTTCTGACACTGATGGGACTCAGCACAAACAATGGCCTGGTCTCTTGACCCAGAGAGGAGATGAGTAAGGATTGGCAGAAGCAGGTCCCTCTACTCTCCTGCCCTGTGTATTGGGGCAGGGGTGGGCTGACAGGGTCCTGAGGAGTCTACATGACTGTTCGGCTGCTCTTTCTTTTTGACCCTCTCTTAGCGTTACTATTGCTGTAGTGAGGCACCGTGACCAAAAGCAATTTAGGAGGAAAGGGTTAATTTGGCTCACATATCCTGAGTCACAGTCCTCCGAGGGGCAGGAACCTGGGGGCAGGAGCTGATGCAGAGGCTGTGGAGAAGTGCTGACTTGTCCATCATGGCCTGCTTGGTCTGCTTTCTTATAAAATCCAGGACCGCCAGCTTACAATGGTGGTGAGTTCCCCCACCACATCAATTACTAATTAAGAAAATGCCCCCACAGACCTGCCTACAGTCCAGTCTTTATGGAGGCATTTCTCCATTTGAGGGTCCCTCTTCTCAGATGACTGTGTCAAGTTGACATGAAACTAGCCAGCACATCTGCTTTCTCCTTTCTCCTCATCTGCCTGAGGATACCCCAGAGAAGAGGGAAAGGCTGCTGTCCTGGAGGACAGGGCTAGTTCTTATATCTAGTCATCTTTCCTTGGGTCTGGTTTGAGGGAGATGAATGTTCTTTGGAGCATATGCACTTTCATCAACCTCTCGCTGATGCCTGAGGGGCCAGCAGTGATATGCAGGACACCAGTCCTGCCTGCTCACACTCCAAAGCACCAGGGAAGGCAGGCATGGATTGGTGCCATCCCAGTTCCAAAGGGTAGAGAGAAAGAGGGCTTGAGAAAGGCTTCATGGAGGAGTAACTAGTCTACAGGAGACTCTGAAGCCCAGGGTGAACAGGGCGACAAGGACAAGTTGTTTTCTAGACCTAGTAGTAAAGAGAAGGAACTTGGGACCACACTCAGCTGTGCAACCTTAGGTAGCTCGCCTGAGTTCAATGCTCAGTTTCTTCTCTCTGTAAAATGAGTGATGATTGTCAATGGGCTTGACAACCACACAGCAAAGGCTGCTTGAGGTCAAGGTTTGTAGTTACTGCAAGGCATGGCCCAGGGAGGGCTGGGAGGATCTAGCCAACCTGAATCCCATTCCTGGAAAACTTACATAGTAGAAGAAGAAAACCAACAGCCACAAGTTGTCTTCTGACTTCTACATGAACACTGTCGTACACACACACACACCACTCACTCCCACACACATACAAATAAATAAATGTAAAAGGATTATTTTAAAAAGAAAGGCTTTGGGCTGGGTGGGGGAAAGGAGGTGAGAGCAGGGAGATTGAGTGCAGGGAGTGAATAGGGGTGATGGCATGTCCCTGGCTGCCACTTCCCACAGTTCTAAACAGAACTTGCCCTTGTAAGGAGCATCTGCCCTTCCCATGGAAGGATAGAGTGGCCCTCAGAGTTGGGGGTCACTCAACAGGAACTGTTCTCTCCTGAGCACCAAGGCCCAATACACCCTGATGATTAGGATCCACCATGGTCATTGTTCTGTTACTGCTGCAAACAGCTGAGGTGTCCATGAGCCAGGTAGCCCTTCTTCCTTCCCCAGGAGCCTAGGCACCTGTGCAGCTTCCCCAGGGCCCCTTCTAGGGTGGCTGTGGCCACAGGTCCTCCACAGGCCAATAGTGCAAGGCTGGTCTTTGCAGCATTAGATCTTAATCTCTGAAATTTACTAGGTGTGTGATATGTGACTACCCATCTCCAAGCACTTTAGTCACTGAACAGGTGAGAAAATGAAGGTTCAAAAAGGCTCTGGGACGTGTGTAAAGTCACACACCTTGTGAAAGACAGAGCTGGGGCCTGAAAGAGGCCCTTATTGGGCCCCAATAAAGTAAATAGGTGGGACCCATATGAGACTTTGAGTAGAGAATTGGGGAGAAGGGCCTGAAGGACAGTCCCAGCTGGATCTCTGCATGGTTCTTCCCTGCAGGTGGCTGACCAGATGACACTGCTGCAGAATTGCTGGAGTGAGCTGTTGGTGTTGGACCACATCTACCGCCAGGTCCAGTACGGCAAGGAGGACAGCATCCTGCTGGTCACTGGGCAGGAGGTGACTGAGCTGTTCAATCCCTAGTCCTGCGTGCTCCCAGATTCTCCAGGCTGGCTCTGGGCACCCTGAAGTCCAAATTCAGGGACATGCACTAGCCAGGCTTCTCTGTGTTCTGGGGTCTTTGAGAAGCCAGAGTGTGGGATGGCCAGGGGATGTCCTTGTAGGAGATGACAGCGGGATTGGCTCCCCAAAATAAGGCAACATCGGTCAGCTGGTGCTGAGGTGATGGGTGGCAGTCTGCACTGTTATACGTGTGGGAGCAGTAGGATCAAGGACTCTGAGAAGGGGTTCAGGGTACTGCCAAGAGCCTGTAGGGTGGGAAGTATGAGAGATGAGGTTGCAGCCATTGCTAGGGGCTGGTGAACAGGCAAGACCCTGTAGGGTCTCCATCCTCATAAATGATGAACGAATGAGCAAATAACAAATGAATAAATGAAAGAGTGGGCAAAAGGCCCAGAGAGCTCAGAGCCAGAATCTGGCCCTTTGAGCAGAAAATATAACATGGCAGGGGTGGAAAGCCACGGAGAAGGCCTGAACCCCCCCCCCCAGGAGGGACATTAGGGTTGCCAGTGTGTGTAGGTGAAGGAGCCCAAAGTGCTGGGTCTGGAGACATCTTTAAAGAGGACAGCCCAAAAATGGGAGAGGAGGTATAGGGAAAGGTGTGGGAGAAAGAAAACTCCCAGAGACAGGTGTATGGCTCCCAGGAGAGGGGGACACAGGCTGAATAGTGGGCACAGTGGATACTGTCCTGAAATGCAGACTGGGGCCCTACTTCCTTACCCCTGCTCCCCAGGACCTGTGTCCTCACCTCCCATGTCTCAGGCGGTTGAAAGCAGGAATGGGATACTAGTCCCCAGGGATGACTCTGGGCCACAGGAATGCAAATACAGGATCTGGATATGAGTGAGGACACACAGGCTGCAGGAACGTCCTGAGTGTACCCACGCACCTGTGTTTGATTGTGTGAATCTGCACATACAGAGATGTGTGGGTGTCCATAGCTTCCTACCACTGTGTAAGCATGAGTACATATGCAGGTGTATTTGATTGTTGTGAATGGCCATTGAAGGGCAGGAGTGGGTGTAGTTGTGCAGACATGAGTACCATAGCTTCGGCAAACAGTGTGTGTGTGTGTGTGTGTGTGTGTGTGTGTGTGTGTGTGTGTGTGGGGAGAGAGAGAGAGAGAGAGAGAGAGAGAGAGAGAGAGAGCGAGCTAGGTGGTGTTGGACCTTTACCTAAGCTCAGGCAGAACCACCCTGCTGCCCCTTCCCCTGCCCCAGAGAAGGGCACTTGCCACAGTTAGCTGTGCAAGAACAGTTCATACTACTGGGCTGGTTGCAGCCCTTTGTAAATGAACTATCCTTCAGCTCCCTAGTGTTCCTGCTGTCTGGTGCATGCCCCACTGCCACTAAAGAAGAGGTCAGCCTTGGGTGCTCAGCTTGGGCCAACAGGTGGAACAAAGCTGGCAAAACGGCCCTCAGCATGGTGGGCCTGAGGCTCAGTGTTTGGCCCATGCCCCTGATCAGAGCTTTCTGCCCCATCCCTCTACCCACCTCCCTGACCCACCCTCTGCCGGTACAGGTGGAGCTGAGCACAGTGGCAGTGCAGGCTGGCTCCCTGCTTCACAGTCTGGTGCTGCGGGCGCAGGAGTTGGTGCTGCAGCTGCATGCACTACAGTTGGACCGCCAGGAGTTCGTCTGTCTCAAGTTCCTCATCCTCTTCAGCCTTGGTGAGTGGCCTCTGGAGGCTCTGCAGCAGAGCATGGCAAAGACATTGGGGACTCTACTGTGGTCAGGAAGCCCAAGGGACAAGGACCCTCCTTTAGTGAGTGGTACAAGGGCCTGGCTGCTTCTGGAGGGGGTTAGGGGTAGGAGGGCTTAGTTTCTCAGTGTAAGGTCCCAAGGGCTGAGATGTTGTCTAGCGTTTACCTTTCATGTTGTGTGTTTACTTTCTGCTCTGTGTGCCTAGCACACTTAAATGCCTGCTGCATTTAGGACTCTCTCCCCTGGCTCCCATCCTGGGATCCCTACTTTCCCAAACTCCATGAACTATTGAACCCCAAATTCTGATTCAAACCCCCTTCACATTTACATTCATTCATTCTCCAGATACCTGTTGAACTTCTTCCTGGTGCCAAGGGCTGGGGGCTACATAGCAAATGGGAAAGACCCCAACTGCTGCTCTCAGAACCAGCTCTGAGAAACAGCAAGTGTCTTATAAAGGGTGGAAAATGTAGCAGCAAGATCCAACAAGTATGCAGATATGCCTCAGAGAACCTGAGTCCTGGCATGGAAAGCCTGGAAAAGAGTCTTAGTTGGGAGGAGGATTCTGCAGCAGGGAAGCAGCTATGGGAGTGAGGCTGGACAGAATGGAGACATGTTCTTATGGCAGTTTGGCAGTGATGCCTCCTGGGGAGTAGGAAGTGTTTGGAAGCAGAGGGGAGAAGGGAACTTATGAGGAAGCCCAGTGCTCAGGCAGAGTTGGGCTACTTGCCATGAGCATGTGGCTAGGGATAGGGGGCTGGGACTCTTGGCCTGGCTAGGGCTCCACAGTGTTAGAAAATGACTGTCATGAAGCTGCTACCTTGGAGTGTAGCAGAGCCTTAGGGGCCCTGGCCAGGCTTGGGAGGGTGGTGCTGGGAAGAGAGGGTTTGTCAGCACCAGTCAGAGCTTCATCCATAGATAGTGTTCCCTTAAGGGGGAGCCCTTTTTCATACAACCAAACTACTAGGTCCAGTGTGACTTTGGCCTCCCTTGAGGTAAGTTCAGGCTCCTCTTCCCAGCCCTGTAAGCTTAGTGGTGCCTTGGCTTGGGACGGCTCAGCCCTCCTCCGTAAGCTAACTTCATCTCCAGTAACCTGGAGATCAGGGCTACAGTGGGGAGGGTGGGAAGAGCCTGGATTCTAATCTCTTTGGTTTTTGCAATTGAGCAAGTCACTCACTCTCTGAGCCTCTATTTCCCCGTGTGTGAAATGACAGCTGTAAATGTCCTTGACATGCTGCAAGGATATGAGACAATTCTACCACAGTCTTGGCCCTTGGAAGTGTGTGCTGATGGTTTTATTAATCATCCTTATTAAGTCCATAAACAAATGAGCCAGAGAGCAAAGTGAATGAACAAACCAGGCTACAGGCTCAGTCTTTATTACATGCTTTGTGTCTGGCTCAGGACTTTGTTGTCTCTGGGCACAGGAACTCAGATCTGGCTATGGCGGCTGAGTTCTCAGTTTAGTGGGTCTGGAATTGGGAGAGGATGGGGGTGTCAGAGGCACAGGAGGCAGTGATCCTTGGACCTCAACTTACTGGAGCCTAGAACTAGGGGACAGTGACAGGGGCACGCTGGGTCACATGGTCCTTGGAAAGAGACTCCATGTTGGGAGAGGAGGCGAGTAGTTCAGTGTGATCAGAGTCTGGGCAACTCTCCTTGGTCTGAATGCAGGATGAGGTGGATGCATCTGAGCTGGACCTTGCAGTGTGAATAGAAATGTTCTGGTGAAACAAACAGAAGGAATGGCCTGTTGGAAGTTATGGGGAGAGGAAGGGGTAGAGATGAGGCCATAGGGTGGACAGGGACTGAACTGTGTATGGCCATGGCTATTGGGTACCTTGAACCTCCCTCTGGGATGGCTGCCACTCTGGAAACAACACACCTCACATCTGCATATCACCACATAAGGCCCTTCCAACAGCAGCCTGGGGTCAGATGGTGGGCAGATAATCCAGAGCCCTGCAGCAGGCAACACCTGTACCTGGGTGATGGTGTGTGACCCTCTGAATCTTAAATACAGGACTCCATCAGAGCTGAGCTTTCAGGAAGACTGGGACTCAAGGCAGGGCTGGCCACTTGTCCACAGACTTCCAGTCAGCCTGCTTGTGGCACCCTCAGCGTCACCGCATTGGGTTGGGCGGCCTCAACCCCAGGCGGTGACTGTCACCTACTCACCCACCCCTGTCCCCCCACATGCCTCCTTCTCGCCTGTCTCTGCAGAAGGGTGCCATTTGGTGTCTAAATAGCATCTCGGGCAGCTCAGAGGCAGGTAAGGAGGCTTAATTAAAATTAGTGCCTCTCTCCTGGCAATCGCAGTGTTTATGAAGATGGGCCCGGGCGGCATTGTTCTGCCGAGGACTTAATCGAAGCTTAATGGATTGACCTAACATTCGATTTCCTGATTCCCATTGAGGCGCGCGGCAGCATTCCCTTAAGCGTTTGCAATTTACCCACTGCTCCAAGCCAACAAAAGACGGACTGAATAGCAGTGCCACTCGAGGGGCCATTGTGCGCGGGGGCGCCTGCCTGAGTCACTGCTATTGGGACAACATTCTTTATGCCTCGCTGGAATGAAAGGATTATTCAAATATTCAATTAAACCGTGAAAAGGGGGCTTTTCTGAGATCCTGGGGCCCCCCAGCTCATGGAGCTAGCGGCTGCTCCCAGGGTGGGGTGCCATCTCCCACCCACCTCCGTCTCCAGGGATGCAGACTGCAGTCTCAAGCCCCAGGCTGGAACTCAGTGAGGATCCTGGTCCTGACCTGTCCCATCTTATAGAAGATAGGAAACTGAGGTTCAGAGGGAGCCTCTGGTTGCAGAGATGGGGTGTGACACGTGAAGAGAGAATCTCCAGGTTGTGGGACTGCTGTTCCTGGGCCTGAGGGACAGGGTACCACACTCAGTGGGATGTGACCGTATTCCTATCTCTCTGCAGCAAGCTGGGGACTGACGGGTGTGGGGAAGTGGTTTCTAGGTGAGGCAGAAGTTAGGTCTTAATTTGTGGGAACTGAGGGACCAGAGGCCTTCTGGGAGAGGGGCTGTCCCTGATAGCTGTCCTTGTCCTGCACCCTCCCCCTCTACCCCACTGTCATCCGGAGTCCCTGATGCTTGTTGCTGAGAACAGTAAATCCTGGTAAAGCCAAGAAGGCCCTGGTGCCCCCATCCCTTCCTACCCCGCCATCTGAGCAGCATCCTGGCCCATCCTCCTCCACCTCAGCTCTTTCCTCTAGGCACCTTTACTGGGCAGCCTTGAGATAGATCCCATCTTTCTCCTGTTATGAACGTCAGACTAACCCAGGGACAGTATGGAGGTGATAGTGGATGGTATGTACTGTGACTGGGATGGGAAAGGGATTGGAGCAAGGGCAGATGGGATCAGTAAGCATCTCTTGCTTCCAGACCAGCTTGGTGGAATGCCTTCCTATGATCACCTTTAAATGTACCTGAAGCTGGCCAGGCTAGGAAGCCGCGTTGCTAGGTACAGTTGGGTAGGTTTCAGTGTACAGGGTACTGAAGCAGGGCAGGACTGGACTTGGATCTAGGTGTATCTCTCGAGACAAAGGGAGCTTTTTCCTAAAGTGCATAAAGATGTCTCGTGAGAGGGTGGCTATCCCAGAGAGGCAAGGAAGAAAATGACCCTGGCTCACTTATTGGAGGGTGATGGGAGCCAGGGTGGAGGCCAGCAGCTGCCAAACCCTGCCATACGACGCAGGCCCAGCTCCGGTTTCCCTAAATCCATCTTTGGACAACACAGGCCCCAGCGGGTGTGCTGGGGGCGGCTGAGGATCAGGGTTGCCAGGCACCTCCGCTTTCCTGGCACAGTGGGTGTTAAGAGGGATTAGAGGGCCAAGAGCACATGCTGGCCCAACTCCCCCACAGTAGAAAGACTGGGATGCTCCAAGGGAGCAAAGCAGATGAGTGACCCATCTTCTGACCCTCTAGAAGGCACAGTTCAGGGAGGCCAGGATAGGCTGAGGGTTGGGGGCTGATGTTAAACTCCTGGGCAGGGCATGAGGCTGTGACAGGGGCTTAGTGACAAGGAAAGGGCCCAAGCACCCCACTTCCAGCTCTTCTCTTACCTTTATGCAGAACAGGCAGGCACTCTTCCATATGGCGGCTACGCCTAACCAACTCCAAAGACCTCTTTGTGTTTAGCCCAGGACTAAGGCCCAAGGATGCACGGATCACACATCAGCCCAGCCACATTTGGTCCACACTGAGCCACCTGCTCCTCTCCCTCTCATAGTGAGCTGGCCCTCCATGTTCAACTGCAGCTTCATGGTCACCATTGTTCTCACACAGCATGTCTGTGTGGGGAGGGCTAGTGAGCTTGCCCGCCTGCCCGCCTGCCTTCCTCCCACTTTTTTCATTTTTTGAGAGCATAGAGGAGAGAACCAGGGCCTATGTGTGCCAGGCCAATGGTCTTCTCTAAGCCACACTTCAGTGACATTTAAATTTCTATAAATGGCTTTGCTTTGCAAACTTCAGCTCTTCTGTTGCCTCTCACCTCCCACATGGCTCTATGTGCTCTAGGTCTGTCCATTCTACAACTCCCCAGATGTAACTGGCACACAGCCACCCAGGCCCCTCTTCCTCACCATGAACAGTGCTGCAGAGAAGCTGACCCTGTAGCTCCAGGACTTAATTTATGGAGCCTCTTTCCAGGGCATGTCCAGAGTACTCATGGGCCTGACACCCAAGACAGGTCCTTTGGACAGTGATGGTGATGCCTGGGGATTAGGGGATGGCCACAGGAATGCTTTGGCGTGTTTTCCCATGAATTACTACCTTACATCTTTGAAGGGACCTGTGTATCCCATTTTATAGGTGAGGAAAACCTAGCAATGCACCTGCTGCTGTTGCTAATGATCTTGGTGATTGTCAAGTATCCATGGTGACAGCAGCAGTGATAATTGTGCTAGTGATATGGTTTAGTGGTTGATGACGGTGGTGGAAAACTGGTGATAAAACAGGGATTCTCTAGGTGTGGTGGCACAGGTCTTTAGTCCACTCAGGAGGCAGGGAAAAGTGGGTGGATCTCTGTGAGTTCAAGGCCAGCCTGGTTGACATAGTGAGTTCCAGGACAGCCAAGGAGACATAGTGAGGCCCTTTCTCAAAAAGAAGGAGAACAAAAGTCAGAGAAAGCACAGGGACAAGTCCGGGGACACTAACCGAAGTGACGTCAGTGGTGGTGCAGTGGCCACAGGTGGAGATGAAGAGGTTGCCATTGAAAGGTTCATGGCAGTCTCTGCACCCATGAGTTTGGTATTCCCTGGGAATGCGGTGTTAGTAATACTGGTGACAGTGTCAACCTAACTTTAGTGGTGGCACAGTGACTGGAGGGTGATGGACTGCTCCTGTTGCAGATGTGAAGTTTCTGAACAACCACAGCCTGGTGAAGGATGCCCAGGAGAAAGCCAACGCTGCCCTGCTGGATTACACCTTGTGTCACTACCCGCACTGTGGGGACAAATTCCAGCAGTTGCTGTTGTGCCTGGTGGAGGTGAGGGCACTGAGCATGCAGGCCAAGGAGTACCTGTACCACAAGCATCTGGGCAATGAGATGCCCCGCAACAACCTTCTCATTGAGATGCTGCAGGCCAAGCAGACTTGAGCTTGGGCACGTGGCAGCAGGCAGCAGGTGGGGATGCCTCTGCCTCCAAATGACTCATTGCATTAGGTGATCTGGGAGCCCTGTCCCTAGGCCCCTGCCCCTGAGCTCTGGAGCTGTGTGTTTTGGATGGCAGACAAAGATGAGCAGGGACTGCCTGGGGCAGGTTGCCTTCACCAGCCACTGGCACGTGTCTGCCACTTGGAGTGCCCTGAGGAAGTGGCTTCTAACCACTCTTTCCTCCATCTGCCCCCAGCTTCTTTTCTGGCATCTGAGGTACAGGTCCTGGGAGGAGGTTTGGGATTCCCTGGATATCCCTTGGGTCAGAGGTCATCCTTTCCCTCTCTCCTGTAATCGGAGGCAGGGGAAGGTCTACAGGCTTCAATGAGGGCAGAGGAGTGGTCTTCAGACTCCCCTGAAGAAGGGAAGAAGTCCACTGTTGTAAACCGAGTCTGCTAAATTGGGTAGGGCTTGTTGTCCCTAAAGGACACTGGGAGACTGGGTAGGGCAAAAAGACCCCTCTCCAGCCCTCCACCTCCAATCCATTACCTGAAAAAAGATTTTGTTGTAATCATCTTTGAGCCACCTAGGGAGGAGGAGTCTGGTGTAGTCAACATTCCCACCCTGGCCCTGTCCACTACTAGCTGGCTGGGCTGGTACTTTTCTACAAGGTTATAGTCACCAGGATTCTTTGCTTTTCCTTTCCCTAGACAGTCCTTGGAAGGTGTGTGAGAGAGAAACAGTAGATAGATTGAGGACTGAGCTGGGAAATGGGGATTGCCACCAAAGTTTTTCCTCCTGATATCTCATTCCAAGAGTCAGGGTGGCACTGGGTCATGTTTATGTACCCCACCTCACTCCAGAGAAGATCTGCCCCCTCTTTTTACTAGGGTAACAGCAGGAGGCCCGCAGAGACCTAGAGTCCCTGCAGGTGGGGATACTGGGGAACCTAGGAGGACTCAGGGGTCTTCAGGTGGGGACAGTGCTGAGGAGTCACCCTTGTTCATGGCTCCATCCTTTCAGGTCCCTTGCCACAACTCTTGAAGCTGGCCTCATTTCCTTGGCCTCTACTTTGCATCCTGAAAGTCACTCTGTAGGGCCAGGCACTGTGGGGAGAGGCCTATGCTATCCTCTGTCCAGACAGGGCATCCATTGTCCTTCCTGCTTTCATGTCAGACTTACAGCTTATGCTAAGCCTGCCTTCCACCATCCTGCCTCAGACCCCCTCCTCTGCCCCTGAAATGTGTACCCCTGCCAAGGCCAAGACCTATTGCCCCGAGACAAGAAGTGCCCTTACAAAACCCCTGCACCCCTGCAGCCCTGAAATAAATTTTGCAATTAGTTTCCAGTAGCATTTGTGAATTTGCATTCTGAAGCAAGGCGTAGTCCCTGGGGCAGGTTCTGGGCGGTGGTGATGGTCTGCCTGCTGTCAAAATGGTGTTCAGCTCAAACTTCTGGGGAGGGGTTTTTGAAATGGCTCAGAAGGTAAAGGTGCTTGGCAGGCCAAATGACCTGAGTTCAGTCTCCGGAATCTACATAGACAAGGAGAGAACTGACTCCCATAAGTTGTCCTCTGGCCTGTGTGCATGTATGTTCACACACACACACACACACACACACACACACACACACACACACACACAAGACTTGCCCAAGATCAAGCCAGTCAGTGGTCCAACATGGATGGGGGATGAACTCACAACCCCTCCACTCCTGGCTGTCAATGGTTCCCCCACTTCCTGGGGGTAAGGAGAGTCAGGTTTCTTCAGGGTGTGACTCCTAGGAGGCTACCATACTCCAGTGTTCTAGTGGAGGGCCCTGCATCCATACGTATACAGGTTTCACTAAGTGGACTCAGTGGGTTATAAAAATTAAGACAGAGCTGGGCGGGGAATTTGGAGGGAGTCCTAGGAACTGGGCAGTGGGAGGTGGATGTGATCTAAATATATTGAATACATATATGAATACATACATACTATACTCATTGGAATTATTTTTTAAAAATGAGGTGGGAGATAGGTTGGAGAGCCCAGGGTATAGGGAGAGGAGGCTCTCCTGGGCTTTGGGCCCCAGCCTGTACCTAGGACCCCAGAGTACCCAAGGCTTGGAAGATGCTGTAACTCTCTGGGGTCTCAACTCAGCTCCACCCTGCCATGCCGGTGGAGCTGCCCCCATATTGAAAGAGCACTCATTCCACGATCACCTCACATATGCCCTCCCCAAGTTCCCTGTCCTTGCAGGAACTCCATCAGGGTGTAATTCAGGAGAGCTCTTCTCCAACAGTGTGGGGAACCAGATTCCAACCTGGGTCTCTTTCTTCTCTGCCCTGTCCCCACCCTTGCTGATAAGTCGTCGCCTTCCCATCCCACTAGGTGGCAGCAGTGAGCTTGGCCAACACCTGCGTCTGTTGCTCCAGCACCTCAGGTCTTGTTGATCTGCTCTTCAGAGCCACGGTCTGTCGTCTGTCAGTTTCCCCTCATTCACACAGCTTAGGAGGGGCCCAGTCATTGTGCGGACTTCCACTTTCCTACTCACTGTAACCAACTGGGTTAATCTAGGGCCACACTTGGTCCACCCAGGGTCTCCAAAACAACTAGAAAAATGTACCTCCTCTAGGGGGAGGTGGCAGAAAAGATGTTCCTCTCCTGCTTCGTGCCTGCCCCAGGGCAGTGTTCAGGCTTAAAGAAGACTTTCTTAACCAGATTATAGGATATGATCCCTTATGTAATTGAGCCAGAGATAAGAAAGTCATTGGTTTGACTCACACGAGAAGGCTTCATGGCTGAAGGGTCATTCAAATTGGGTTTTGAAGGATGTCTAGGAATTCACCAGCTTGATAGAAACAAGGACAGTCCAGGCAGAAAGAACAGCCTGACAATTAGGAAGAAGGGGATGCTAGCTGACTGTGTTTGGCTGGAACGTAGAGGGTATGGGGGAGGAAGAGAGGTGCGGGACGAAGGGACTGGAAAAGACCCCCTAGTCCTGTCCCTGATCCCCAAACCTTTATGATTGGAACAAGGGAAGGAGTTCATAGTGTATGGAAATGTGGATGGTTTTGTGCCACCTCGGACCCAGTCCCTTCTACCTCCTTGCATGCCCCTCCCCACTTAGCCACAGAGAGTGGTTCTGCCAGGGCTGAGCATGCATTCTGCTGATACTTAGCAGGGCCCCTGCTCCAGAAAAAGTGGCCAACTGGCTCAGCCTTTCATCCTCCTGGGCTTCTGCCTGTTTTCCCAGTGAATGGCAGGGACTCTGCTGTCTTCTCTCTGGTGAATCCCTGGCCTCTCACCCAGAGCCTTCGATGCCTTGAACACAAGTTCCTCTGTGCCTACGGCCCTACATGTCTCTGGTCACAACTGACATCCCTTGGGCATGTCAGGGACATGGTCATGCAGGGTGAATGGTATGCCCCAAACTAGGCTAGGACTGTATCACAGGTCTTCTGAGAGCCTGCTGTTACTCATTCTGCAAATGACAGACAGGGCTTCAAGATCTTTCCACATCCTAGGTCCCCAGAAAGAAATGCCTGGTCACCTGGAATTTTGTAGGTGAGCCAATGTTCCTCAGAAGCTGTGTCCCCGGTGCAACCCACATAGGGTTCAGAGAGGAAGCCACCAAGGCCCCTGGCATTGTCTGTGCCTCACTGGCTCTTAAGGGTTTCTCACTCACCCTTCCCTCTCCCTTGCCCCATGCACACCCCCACCCAGCTCTGTAGCCCCAGAGAGGCAGGCTAGATAGTATTGGCAACTTTTGAGCACAAAGCCCCAGTCTGGGCCCTTTGTTTTCTGGCCCCTTTCTTGGGCCTCTCCAACACCAGGCCTGATGTTGACCCCAACACATCTCTGCTTCCCCTGGCCCTGAAACCCCACCTACTCTCAAAGAGACGAGGACCTGGCTGGTGGCTTCACAGTGTAGGTGCCCCGGCCTGTTTGCTTTTTGACTTCCAGGTAGGCTCCTCCTCAGCAAGACAGTCATTTACCCACTCACAAGGGAATCCCAGCTGCCTGGGAGCAGTGGTGCCTGGCACCTCCAGGAAACACTACGGAGATGTTTGGGTGTCCCACACCCACTGCCTATGCACTTAGGCTGCCAGCAGAGAGGCCTCAGGCTTGTGTCTGCAGTTAGGATGAGGGCAGTCTTCAGGCAAAGTGAGGACATATAGCCCAGGTCAGGGACAATACAAATGCGCAACATGCCAACTGCTGGGCAGAGAAGGTGACTCACGGGCTGAAAGTACTTGCCACAAACCCTGACGACTTGGGCTCCATGCCCAGAGCCTGCATGGTGACCTCCACACACACACCCGGGCATATGCACATGCAAAATAAATGTTTTTTTAAAAGTGTTGACTAGAACTACCAACCCTGGTGACAAGGCAGAGTCCCAAAGCCAAACCGGCAGCTTCTCGGCTCCTCTTCCTCCCAGACAGCCCTGCGCCTCTACCCCTCCCACTCCAGGAGGACCTCCAGGCAGCACAGTCAGGAAGCTTCAACACCTAGTTTATTACCAGACACTGCAGAGGGCATCTGGGAAATGGAAGGAACCAAGACAGACAGAAGGACTGGACAAGCTGGCCTGAAACTGCTTTTCTCACTTGGGGCTGCCAGCTGTGCGATCCATTCAGTCTGGGATTCCAAGGATGAGCTGAGGTCCTCTGGCTATCGAGCTCGCGCAAGACTGAGATGAAAATCCTACACATGCCCGTTAGACCCCTGTAAGGAAAGTGACCCTTTCTTTGGGCAGGGCTGGCAGGGTTGGCAGGGTTGGCAGGGCTGGCAGGGCTGGCCAAGATTAGGCAGGGTCCGAGAACAGAGGCTTGGGGGAGACCCTGCCACTCCGGCCTGTCCCTCATAGTCTCCCTGAGACTCAGTTTCCACACCACACCGTAAGAACACCTGCATGCCCCCAGCGTCCCCAGAGCTTTCGGAAAGGACGCACAGCCAGCAGTTCCCGTTTCTCTCCCCCACCCCACCCCCCGGTCGCTCCCTACCCCCCTTCCCCCCGCATCTTTCCAGGCTGCCTGAGTGCATGGCTGGGAGGAGCTGGGGGCGAGAGACGGGGATCATCGGACTTGGGGTCCAGAGGGTGGGGCCGAGGTGGAAGCTGCTCGGTTGCTACGAGCAGCCCTAGCAACGCACCCATTCAGCAGAGACAAAGGCGCTGTCATTTGAGCACAGAGGCGCTGCAGTGGCTCTTGTTCTCGCAGACGGCTGTGCCCGTGGGTGGGGGCGGGGTGGAAGGGGGCTGGGCCCGTTGGGTGCTGGGCGGCTACGCGCTCTGATGCTGCCTGGCTGTGCGCCCCACAATCGGCCTGCAGGGGGCGCTCCGGCCCCTTTTAGCAGACTAGAAGCGGACGGTCCGAGTCAGCCTCAAGCCTACGTCTGTGACCACACCCCTATGACTAGCCCCATCTGTGCAGATGAGTCTGCTGCACCACTGGCTGCCTGCTTGCGGCTCCTTTAGACGCGTTGACCTTCTCCCTTGGCTACTACACCAAAGCCAGCAGGGCCTAGGGTTGGGCACTGAGCTAGCCCCAGCAAGAGTTCAGAAAGCAGGCCTCTCTTCCAGTCCTGGGTATAGTGTTTGAGGCTAGGCAGTGGTGGTTTGAGACTGTGGACTCGGGGTCAACGTGGCTGACCGTGACTGGTTGTCTCCACTGTCCTCTGGGATGGGGCTGAGGCCCACCCCAAAACCTGGGTAGGGCCTGTGGTGTCTCCTGCCTGGCCCATCTGCCCACAGGTCCCCTGCCATGTCTTATTGACCCCGGGTTGGAAAAAGTGCTTGCCATGGGGTTTGGAAGGGTTCTTAATGTAGGAGCCCTTCATTAAGGACCCAGGTGCACAGGGTGGTGTCTGGAAGCCGGGCCAGGGGATCAGAGACTGGGAGACAGGTGAGCTGCTTGCTCATGGCCTCCTGCCCAGCACCAGCTCTAGAAAGGGTTCTGCCCACGTAGTCTCTCTCTCTCTCCCCCCAGAGAGGTCCTGTAAGGTTGTTCCAAATCACTTTCATCTTGGGGTAGCGCGGCAAGGAGTGGTGGGGGTGGGGTCTGCGCAGGAAGAGCTGTACCTGAAGTCCTGACTCCTGTCAGTCCCACAGCCTGAGAAAGAGAATAGGGTAGATTGGCTTTCTCCCGTTCCCCTTTGCCCTGGGAGCCCTTGCCCCTCCCCAAAAAGGCCTTGGCTCTTAGGTCTGCCAGCCTGCAGGCTCTAGCTCTCCAGTGCTGAGGACAAGGTCCCTGGGGTCAGTCCCCACCTACCCTGTCCTGGCCTTAGCTGTGTTCCCAACCCTACCCACCACACTAGCTGGTCCCTTGTTCCAGCCTTGCTGGTCTCCTGGGTTCTGTAATGGAAGAGAAAGCTGTGGGGATCCTGAGTTCATGGGTCCCTAGTAGGGGGAAATACTTAGGTTGATGAATTGTGCACAGGCTAAGACAGGAAATGTGTTTCCCCTCATTAGGCCCCCATTATCAGACACCCTAAACATCCATTCAGAACTTTCCACGCTCCCTTGGATTCTTTCCAATGGCCCACTCATTGTACCCACCCATTGTAAGCAGCATAGACAAGGAGGATGTATGGGCCCCGAGGACAGACCTCATGTCACTAGGGAACCCCTATCCACTCTGTGGCCTGACCTCCCACTTAGCTTGGATCAAGGGCCCAGGACCACAGCAGAAACACTGAGGGATAGCGAGAGACAGGAAGGAATCAAAGCCCACCCTGCCCCCCTCTAGCCCTTTGGTCTGTAGCACCCACAGGAGTGGAGAAGACACCTTCCTGAAGATTAAACTTCCTGAAGTTAAAAGCAGTAGCCAAGAGCTAAGACCACCTTATCTTACCACTCACTGCTGTCCTTCCCCTGAGAGAGAGACCTTCTTCCTGTCTCCTGTCTTTTTATTGCCTTTCTGTTCTGCCTTCTCATTGGTTGTAAACCTAACCACATGACTTCCTCCTCACTGCCTGTCTATACAGACCTCCAGGTCTCTATGGTTCGTACTGAGATTAAAGGTTTGGGTTGCTGCTTGGCCATGTCCTTGAACACACAGAGATTCTGCCTGCCATGTGATCAAAGGGCGTGTGCCCCCACCGCTGGACTTCTGCTAAAGGACTTGCTCTTAGCTCTGATCTCCAGACAACTTTGTGAACAGACAAATAAAATCACATTTCAGCACAAATAAAATATCGCCATAGAGGGGCCTAGTCTTCCACCTCCTTCAGGGACTGAGTGTGAAGGGCTCAATATTCAGGGCAAGTACCCTGCCAACCACAAAGTACCACCATATTTGGGTCTCATGTGGCCCCACTGATGAACAGAGAGCCAAGACAGTGTGGTCCAATAGGTCAGACTTGGAGCCCAGGATTTACTCAGAGATCATGTGACAAGCCTGAGACCAAGACCAGAGGATATTGAACTCCTAGGTCTTCCAGACCTCAGGTCCCTGGTTCCCAGACACAACTGAGTTGACACCACCACCTTTTAACCCCTAAGACAGATCACTAACCCCCAGAGCCAGCTTGACCCTTCTGTGGCCCCTGCACTTCCTTCCTCATGCATTTCCTTTTCATATTCTTCCCCACCAAACAAAAGCATCTTTCTGAACTACCTGACCCCTACAATAAAATTGGAGTTCCCTATAGCAGCTTTAGAATCTGGAACTGTCTAGTCCCCATGTCCCCCTCCTGCCCCATTTCTCACCAGCCCTCTTTATGTTGCCCATTCCTCTGGGTCCCACAATGACCCCCTCTGCATATAACTTTCACACCTTAGCTGAGAATCAGTCTTTCCCCATAAGTGGTCCCTCTGTTCCCATACTGCCTGGGTTGTCCTTTGGTCTTTCGGCCTTGGTGGTACCATACTGTGGGTGGATAGTGCAAGATGGGCTCAAGTGCTGTGGGACGCCTTTCTGTATGCTGTGAATGTGTGCTGCTCTGATTGGTTAATAAATAAAGCTATATTAGACTATGGCAGGGCAGGATGGAGCCAGGTGAGAAAATCCAAGAGAGACAGGAAGAAAAGCAGAGGTGGAAGAGACGCCATCCTGCTGTCCAGAGAGCACACAGGTAACACTACAGAACACGTGGTGACACATAGATTAATAAAAATGGGCTGAGTTGAGTTAAAAGAGCTAGCTAGCAAGAAGCTTGAGCCATAGGCCATGGCCATACAGTTTTTAAATAATATAAGCTTCTGTGTGTTTATTTGGGTCTGAGCAGCTGCAGGACATAAGAAAACTTCCAGCTACATTTGGCTGCCCAACGTGGAGCAAGAGTTTCCACCTAAAACCTGAGAAAGCTTTAAAAAAAAAAAAAAAAGATTCTAAAAACAGCTTCCTAGTTGTGTCTCTCAGGCAAGCCATGAGCTACAGTAGAGCAGGTTCACAGCGGCGTGTGGGCTTGAGTGCAGCATGGCGGATTCCCACTACACAGTACACTACACGGTATACAGAGGCAGCATCTCCAAGCTGTGCAGTATGCTGCAATGGTGGATTTAGCTTTTGCTAGTACAGACAAAAAAAAAGGTTTCTGGGCTACACGCTGCTGGATGGAGATATGGACTCACTGCCTCCCAGAGTCAGAGGAGAACATGGCTCCCAGAGCTGGAGGTGAATTACCTCTGCCATGTTGAAAAGCTGAAATGGGTAGAGTCAGCAGCCAAGGCTGCTGCTTCTTCAGTCCTAAACATGCAATTTAGCAGTTTAAAATCTCTCTTGGTCAGAGAAAGATTATAGATTCACAATAAGACAGATTCAGATGGAATAAAACTCTAAACAGTTTACATCGTGTGTAAAAATGTACGTAGGCTTAGAAGAGAGAAAAAAAGGAATATATGTAGTTATATAAAGAGATAGTTTTTAGGGCTGGAGAGATGGCTCAGTGGTTAAGAGTGCTGGCTGCTCTTCCAGAGGTCCTGAGTTCAATTCCCAGCAACCACATGGTGGCTCACAACCATCTGTAATGAGATCTGGTGCCCTCTTCTGGCCTGCAGGCATATATGCAGGCAGAACACTGTATACTTAATAAATAAATTAAAAAAAAAAAAAAAGAGATAGTTTTTAAAAATAGTCTTTAAAAACACAGTAAAAGTAATATAAAAAATAAGCCACATAAAGATGGAAATCACACAGAGTCTAGATTATATTGTCTTTGGGATTTTTAACTGCAGAAAGACATTTGATTGTAAAAGCTGCTGAATTAAACCTATATATATATATATTATAATTTATTTATTTTTATTTTATGTGCATTGGTGTTTTGCCTGCATGTATGTCTGTCTGAGGGTCCCCTGGAAATGGAGTTACAGACAGTTGTGAGCTGTCATGTGGGTGCTGGGAATTGAACCCAGTTCCTCTGGAAGAGCAGTCAGTGCTCTTAACCGCTGAGCCATCTCTCCAGCCCCCAATATATATATATATTTTAAAGATATCTTGACTTCAAAATTTATGTCTAGGGATACGCTGCTTTGGAAAAGAGGTTCTGCTTTTGTTCCCACAGAAGATGAGAACCTGTGGGTTGCTTCCAGGCTCATATGGTTTGATCAACCAAGACCCCTTAAAGGTCTCTAATGGCAGCCATGGCCTAGATGACCCAACATCTAAAACAGCTTCAAAGCAACTGGCTGAGACAATGCAGCCTCACAGACTACTACAGTCAGTACTTGACCATAATTCTTAATTTTCTCAGGACCCCTTTAAGATTGCCAGCACCTGCTGGGTGGTGGTGGCACATGCCTTTAATCCCAGCACTTGGGAGGGAGAGACAAGCAGATCTCTGTGAGTTCAAGGCCAGCCTGGGCTACCAAGTGAGTTCCAGGAGAGGCGCAAAGCTACACAGAGAAACCCTGTCTCGAAAAACAAAAAAACAAAAAGATTGCCAGTGCCCTAAAACAGCAGGAAGTAGTATAAAAAGTTACTCCCAAATTCCCAAAATATTACGTTTCTTTTTATTAAAAGGGGATTGATTATAAATGCAACTTTTTTTTTTTTGAGACAGGGTTTTTCTGTGTAGCTTTGCGCCTTTCCTGGAACTTGCTTTGTAGACCAGGCTGGCCTAGAATTCACAGAGATCCACCTGCCTCTGCCTCCTGAGTGCTGGGATTAAAGGCGTGCGCCACCACCGCCGCCGCCGCCGCCGCCGCCGCCGCCGCCGCCACCTTTTTTCTTCTTTAAAAAGAGGTTGCATAAGCGGGGTGGTGGTGGCACATGCCTTTAATCCCAGCACTCTGGAGGCAGAGGCAGGTGGATCTCTGTGAATTTGAGGCCAGCCTGGACTACAGAGTGAGTTCCAGAAAAGGTGCAAAGCTACACAGAAAAAACCTGTCTCGAAAAACCAAAAAAAAAAAAAAAAAAAGAAAGAAAGAAAGAAAAGGGGATATAGATGCGATAGGATAGAGAGTAGCAACTTATTTAAAATGTTTTACATTGCTATGGATTTTAGTTATTGATACAAATTTAAAGTTAATTTTGTTATACTATATATGTATTTGTTGTTTTGTTTTTTTAAGACAGGATTTCTCTATAGTTTTGGTGCCTGTCCTGGATCTCACTCTGTAGACCAGGCTGGCCTCGAACTCACAGAGATCCTCCTGACTCTGCCCCACAGGTTCTGGGATTAAAGTCATGCACCACCACTGCCTGGCTATCATAATATATATATATATATATATATATATAGTTTATTTATTTATTATATATTCATTTATTATACTATAAATATATATAAATAAATATATTTCTACTCTTGATTAAGGTATTATGTTTATGCAACTCATTTAAAATTGCAATGTATAATTAAGAAATACAAGTTAATAGTTATCTATGATAATCACACTTAAGGTCATGTTACATTTTCTAGGTATACATAGATATATTTCAGTTAGGTGGATAATCTTCAAACACTTCACAGACCTACAGAATATGGCATTTAAAATGTTTTAAAAACTTAAACTTTTCTGGACATTGAGACAGCACCAATCACTTCAAGGAAGATGATGGACATCAAAGACACTTCATATGGAGTTTATCTTCTTCTTGGCAAAAGTTAGCCATTTGGGCAAGAAACTGTTCTTGCCTGGACTGCTTGACAAAATGTTGTGTCAACTGGACATGCAAGACACATGGAAAAATTACCACTGAATTTGCCAAAACAAGGTGAAATGGTCCTTTAGATTCCTGCTTCACAGAGGAGACTGCCAGACATTCTGCAGGACACAGGGAGAAGCAACTGAGAAACTCTAGCCCTATAAGCTGAAGATGAATGCCCCAATGTTACAGAGGAATTTTGGGTGATTGTCCAGGCAGCCAGCTATCTCTGCCATTCTAGATTTTTGGAAGTTGCTTACAATGCTCTACCTGTTTACTTAGGCAATATTATATCCTTCTGGGGTCTTTAATATAGACTAGATAGTTATAACTATAGTTTTCTTTAGTCATGATAAAAGATAAATTAGATATGAAACCTTTGACTCACAAATATAGAATAGATAGAATATTTTCTTTAATTTTGCCAAATAAAAATAGACTAATATTGTAACTGTAATTCTTGCTTGGTAACTATGTTATTATATATAATATTGCTATGTTAAAGTTAAAACCTTCCTTTTTGATTAGACAGAAAAGGGGAAATGCTATGGGATGTCTTTCTGTATGCTGTAAATACATGTTGCTCTGATTGATTGATAAATAAAGCTACATTGGCCTATGGCAGGAAAGGATGGAGCCAGGCAGGAAAATCTGAGAGAGGAGAAGAAAGGAGAGTGGAGCAGACGCTGCCAGCTGCCCCCAGGAGAAGCAAAATATATAAAGTACCAGTAAGCCACAAGTCACATGGCAAAGTATAGATTTATAGAAATGGGTTAATTTAAGATATAAGAACTAGCTAGCAAAAAGCCTGCCATGGCCATAGTTTGAAAATAGTATAAGCCTCTGTGTGTTTATTTGGGTCTGAGTGGCTGTAGGACAGGGAAGGACACAGGAAAATTTCCAACTACACACAAGCATTCTCTGTGGTGTGAACCAGCACTGGCCTGGGGGTGGGAGGATCTGTGAAGTATGAATGAATGAATGAATGAATGAATGAATGAATGAATGAGCAAATGAGTCTCCATTCATAGAGCTTTAGTGTGCATCAGGTCTTGTATTCAGCCCTTTGTAAAGGTTATTTCAGTTGGACCACCAGAAGGTTCCTTAAGGCATGGAGGACTTCAGTCCTCATTAGATGGGTCTTCCAGGGTAGATGTGAGCTACAACTGGTTACAGAAGTGAGGCATTGCTCTCCTGCCACGAAACCAGACATTGTGGGTCAGAAGGAAACAAAATCACCTCTGAAGAACAAATGAGGCTGGGCTTATTCTGGTCTCTCTGGCCCTCATCACTGTCCTGCCCAATTTGTGCCTAAGACAGAAAGGCTGGGCTGCAGGTGTAGGGAAGGAAGAGAGACAGAGAGATGGGAGGTGTGATGTAAAAGAGAGGACAAAAGGAAAGCCAAGCCTGGGGAAGTCACAAGGGATTCAGCTCCCAAGGACACAGCCTGGAATGAATCAAGGATGTGTCTTATAGCACCATGCCCACAGGAACAGAGCAGAGAAGAAGCCAGAGACTGGGAGAAGAGAGAGCTTAGAGGATGAGGATGATCCTAGCAATGCCAGAAAAAAATATCAACAGATGGGAGGGGGGAGAGAGAAAACATTGTCAGCCTGAGAGACAGAAAAAAAATAAGAGAAAGTTCAGAAACAAAAGAAGCCACAGGTTAGGGGGAAAAGAGAGGGGAGGGGGAGTCTAGGGTTTCTACTGCTTGCACCTCTGACCTGAGTCCCCCCTTTCCAGCAGGCCTGGGGAGCAATCCTGGTCATGAAGGGGCAGTGGCAGCACGCTGAAGTAATCACCATGACAACAAGCTTCTGTCGCCTTCCTGTTCTGTGTTGAGCTAGAGAAACCTCCCCAGGGATACTCAGACACATGGGGCAGAGCTGGGATAGAGTCTCTGAGTACTGGGGACCTGAGCTATGTCAGGAAAGGAGACACAGCACCCAGTACCCTGTGTTTCTGCAGGTGTGTAAGCACATGTATATGCATGCATGTGGCGGTCATAGGTCAATGTTAGGTCTCAAACTCAATTGCTATACACTTTACCTTTTGAGACAAGGTGTCTCTGGACCTGCGACTCACTTATTCAACTAGTCTGGCTGGCTAGTAAGGTCCTGTCTCTGCCTTCTCAGAGCTGAGGTCAGAGGTACATGCTGCAGCACCCAGATTTTTTTTAAGATCTATCTATCTATCTGTCTGTCTGTCTGTCTGTCTATCTATTATGTATACAGTATGCCTGTATGTCAGAAGAGGGCACCAGATCTCACTATTGATGGCTGTGATCCACCATGTGGTTGCTGGGAATTGAACTCAGGACCTCTGGAAGAGCAGCCAGTGTTCTTAACCTCTGAGCCATCTCTCCAGCCCCAAAAGCTCAGCTTCCAGTCTTTATTACGACCATGGCAATTTTTTTTTTTTTTTTGAGCTGAGGATCGAACCTAGGGCCTTGTGCTTGCTAGGCAAGTGCTCTACCATTGAGCTAAATCCCTGATGCACCTAGATTTTTATGTGAGTGCTAGAGATCAGAACTCAGGTCCTCATCCTTGAATGACAAGTTCTTCACCTACTAAGCCATCTCCCTAGGAAGTCCTTTCTTTTTTCCATACTAACCCAGCTGAGAATGGTCAAGTCTCCCAGGTCCAGGGGGAAAGACAATATGGGACAGGACCTTTCCTATCTCTGCCTTGTCCCCTCACCACTGTGCCATCCTTTATCTGGGTCATGGTCAGCCTCTACTTTCCAGATTGCCACCTTCAATAGGACTTTTTTTGTGCTGTATCCCCAGCACCTCACATCATGGTAGGTGACCTAGCTGTGACTTGAATGGATGAGTAGTGGTCAGGGCTCCCCTCCCGAGGACCTGTCTGCAGTCAAAGCTGACTACTGAAGAGACTAAGAATCCAGATACAGGCCAAGCAGTGGTGGCACACACCTTTAATCCCATCACTCAGGAGGCAGAAGCAGGTGGGTCTCTGTGAGTTCAAAGCCAGCTTGGTCTATATCAGGCTGCTTTGAGGCCTTGGACAAGTAGATAACTGTAAAAGTCCTCAGTTTCCCTATCTACAAGTTTGTTTTGAGATAAAACTATGAGCTGGGCCTGAGCAATCTCACAGGTATCAGAAGCAGGACTTACAGTCTCAGCCCTCATCTCTGAGGGAGTCTTGCTACTCTGAGGATGCTGGGCCCTAGGCAGAGTCTACCCCTGATTTGGGAGCATATCTTTGTTCAACCTTGCCCTGTTATTATTTTTGGCCCTGAGAGGGAGTGGGGGTAGGGAAAGCTGGCATGGACAAAGGGGACAGTCCCCCAAGGGACAGGGAGGCAGTGCCAGGGACCACTCCTTTGGGCTGTCATCCTCTTACCACCTAGCTCCTAGGCTGGAACCATCTGTCCCTGTCTGGGTCCCCAACAGGTCTGTAAATGCTATAGACAGGGACATACAGGTTCTCTGCCACCAAGCCATGGTGGCTTTATTGTGTGACTTAAGTATCAGCCTCCTGACTGAACCCTTCCCTGAACCTTTGTCATCACAGATAGGGTGGCCTGAGCCAACTTGGCAGTGGCCTAGGGATACCTAAAGCGAGGGCCTCCTTGCTGCAAGCCATAGGAAAATGTGATGGAATTCAGCTACTATCACAAAAGCTACACTTGGAAAAGTCAAGGACTTTTCTAAAGGTCAAGCCATGGCTTAAGAAGTCTTGGTGATATTTTAGCTTTTGTTTTTGATGTATTAGCTGGTTCCTACAGTGATTTTCTTGTAAGCTATGTATACTTCCAAGGACTCCTAACAGTATATTTATCTAAAATACCTATCAAACATCCAAGGCCAAATGATCTCCTAAACTAAGGTAGCACCCTTGTGGAAACAACGCCTGTCTTTTGGGGAATACAATACCACCACATTTCCTCTCTTTTTGTCTAAAAAAAAAAAAGCTTATAACTAATACAAGAAAAACTATCTAATAAGTATATACAATATATACAGTCAAAAATTACATTAACAATGTCTAGTCCATTAAGATTTGACATTCAGACAAAAAACTCCATTATATATATTAACAATGTCCAGTCCAGTAACATTTGATAAACTCAGACAAAAATATTTTCATTACTTATTTAAAACAAGTAGTTCCTTTTTAAAAGTAGATTTAAAATCGACCTTTTTATCTTACCATATTTATATTTTCATAAAAGTATCAATAATAATAAGCTTTATTTCTTGTGCAAGATGAGAGACCCTCCTTTCTTATACAACCTTACTAACATTATAGACTCCTAATTTCTTACCTAACCACTTCTAGGAATGTAGACTGAGCACATAAATCCCCTTTTTGATATTAGCTCTCAGTTGATCTCCTCCTTTAAATGCTCCCTTTTTGGGTTATAATAGAAAGCCTGACAGTCACTGCCCGAGGAAAATACTTACCTGCCTTTGTGTCCCTGTAAGAATTCAAGTCTGGTGACCTGGCTGGAGGTGGAGGATTGCTATTGCTTGTGTTTCTAACTAAATACCCTAGAGAACTTGAGGACGAAGGACTGAAAGGTATAAGGAGGATTTTGACCAGAGAGAATTTGAGGACAAGATGGAAGATGAGGAAGAGCCAAATGGGGAAGAACAAGATGAGAAGGACCTAGATGAGGCAGAATTAAGATGAGAGAATTGCAGGGGGGTGGTGGCGCACGCCTTTAATCCCAGCACTCGGGAGACAGAGGCAGGCAGATCTCTGTGAGTTTGAGGCCAGCCTGGTCTACAGAGTGAGTTCCAGGAAAGGCTCAAAGCTACACAGAAAAACTCTGTCTCAAAAAACAAAAAACAAAACAAAAAAGATGAGAGAATTAAGATAGAACTTAGAGGGGACAGCAGATAAAGGTAGAGAGAAATGAGGCAAGAAAGGATCTAGGCACGAGAACAGAACTGAACCTGGGTAGATGGGATTTTATCCCAGAGGAATAAAGTAGATGGACAAAGAGCTTGGTGTATTTAGATTCATTTCCCAAAAATAGTAATTAAAAATAATAATTAAAAATAATTCTTTTCTGGGCCCCTGGGAAGAATATTATTAAGGCTGGTTTTTTAATAATATTTGAGACCTCCTGGTGATCCTTGAAGTGGCCCAGATACCATGACCCTTGACCATCCCTTTGGTAGGCCACAGCCTCTTCAACAACTGTTCAGTGAACCAAAAGTCCTCTTGTCACATCCCACTTGTGGACCTAAGGATACCATTTGCCATGCCACACTTATCCCCTCTTTGTAGAATGCCCCACTTTGCTGTTGGATACTTTCTGTGATGGAGGCTCACCCCTTGTTTAGTTCTGGCTAACCACATACCTTGAGTTGCAGTGTGCCAAAGCCCCATTCTACATGGCCAGGGCCTAGAAATACCTGGAAGGAATTGAGGCCCACAGCAGCAGAGGCCCAGGTTGGGCTAAGATGCACTAGGAGGCCAACCAGCCAAGTCAGGCCCAGGACAGTTAGCAGGGCCAACACCAGCTTCACCATGGCCCTGTGGGGAAAGGAGACAGAGCTGAGAGACCAGTATGCTCCCTTGGGTCTGATGGATGGAGAAGCACCCAAAAAGAGGGTCTACAGCTACAGACTGTAAGAACATTTTGCAAAGCCCTTGCATGGACCTTACTCCCTTCTAGTAGGGGTGGTGGTACTGGGAGATGAGATTTCATCCCAAGCGTAGTTTGCAAAAATGAGGGCAGCTGCCCAGAACTGGGCAAGGGTATGGGGTGCATGAGCCAAGAAGGCTCTGCACCCCCTCTCCAGGGGCCTGGGCTCCCTGTTTTCTCAGAGACTTGCTGGCTTGAGTGGTTCTGCTGTTGTGGGGATGGTTCAAGCGAAGAAGGAAACAGAGGAGGCAACGCTATAGGAAGAAGATCACCCCGTCATGCTCCAGAGGTCATGATGCTGGGGAAGTGGGAAGGGTTCTTGGTAGAGCTGGAGACCTGAATCCTTACTACTCAGATCCCAAACTGCAGATGTCCTGACTTGGGGAGTCCACCTGTCTTGTCTCAAGCAAACTTTCAGCACCTTTTACAGATAGTAAGGCCCTGGGACAGTGGCTGGCATACACAGTGCTTCCTACAGCATGACATATCCAAGCATAAGTCCCATAAAAGTAAGACTACACATGTACTCCTCTGTTTCACATGGGCTTGCGCTTGGCCACACATCCCAACACATACTCACTGTGCTCACACTCAACCAGGCTCATGTGGGGTGCCAGCTGGCCTTGCACCCCAATCTCATCCTGCCCCCAAGCTGGGCCTCACCACATCTGGAACCTGATCTTTTGCTGCATGCCAGGCTGTGGGTTTAGCATGTGTGCATGGTGGTGGGTGCTGGACACAGTGACCATCACCACTTGGACCAGGATGCAGGTGTTGGCATGGAGGTTGGGTGCCAGTGGGCAAGAGGAATTCCCTCTTCCCGACATGCCCCTCCCTTGTGGCACCCACACCTCTGAGCTCACAGTCAGCACAAACAGCACAGGCTCCACAAAGGCCCAGATGGCATCTGTGTGCACATTGAGCCACCAGTGTCCAGAAGTCATGGGGGTACATTGCTAGGGTGATGGCCACAATGGCCACAGGAAGGAGAAAATGGCCTTAGGCCATGCCACCACTCATTTCTTTCAAGGATCCAGCACACAATTGTCCCCTGGAATTCCTGGGTCAATCTAAGAACCAGGGCAGAGTGTTGTGTGGGTCTGGGGCTGAAGTCTTAGGGCAGGGAGCCAGTGAGCAGGAAGGGTGGCAATTGGCACAGTGTTAGCTGGTTTCAGATTAGGAACTAGAGGTGGGGAGCTGAGGCTGCTAAGTGGAGGGAACTTAACAGAAACAGGCTGGGTAAAACTAGAGTCTGAGAAAACTGAGCTCACATCAAAGACAAGTATTACAGACAAGTACTGGGTGAAACAGGACTGTGGTAATGATGAGTGCTGGGTGTTCAGTGGTACTGGGTACTATGTATTAGGTAGTGCTGAGGTGCTGTTGGATGTTGAATGGTACTGATGGGCTTGGGGATAGGCCCAGGTGTGGGGCAGGTTGAGCAGCTTCATCCTGGGGCCCGGGCACATACTCACAGCTACCACCCTGCTCCATAGCAGTCGTCCCTCCATTAGCGTCCAGGAGAAGGAAACCAGAAAGAGAAGATGCATGGCAGCTGTGACAGCCACACAGGCCACCTGGAGGATGGTGGAGGTCACCAGTGAAGTCAGCTCTGGGCACAGCTGACCTTGATCCCATGACTATGTTTGGCATTCTCATTCAAACAGGAGTCAGGAGAAAGGTCTCTGTCACTTGTACCATCTGGGTCTTTCTTCTCTGGAATTTGCTTCCCACCAGGGCAAGGAAGCCATCAGCAAGTAAACAGTGGGAGGAGACCCCAAAAGGCCTCCCATGCTTTCCTCGCCCCAGAGCTTAGAAGCCACCTGCTGGCTGCCCACTTGTTGGCCCTCACACACTCGCTGGCATGAGGAAGCCCTCAGCAGAGGCCAGGGAAAGAGTGAGATTCTTATGAATTGTGGTCAGCTCAGAGGTGGGGACCCTGTAGTAGGCAGAAGGGTTGGCTGGTGAGGACAGCCCCATGAGCCTCAAGCCCTTTCAGCCTGGTCTTGCTCTGATCCCCCGCTGCTGGGCTCATGTTGGCAGCAGGGGCCCAGCTCACTCTAAGAGAGCCCCAGATCAAAGTCTCATGGGGATCGCTATGGAATCTGGGAGGAGACAAATAGAGCCCTGATGTGGGCATTTCCTCACCCAGACACCAGAAAGAGCAGGAACGTGGTAACAAGAGCACAGAGGGACACGCCACAGCCCACGAATGACAGACTTTAGCAGTGACTCCTTTTCAGGACTTCCCTGCAGAGAATGACAGAGAGGAGCCCATCCCCATCCTGGTTTGCACCAGACTCACCCTGCCTGGTGACTTCAAGTCTCTCTAGGGGATCAAGGATGGCAACAACAGTACCAACCACCAGGGACTAGGCATGCACACAGTAGGTGTTTACCAAATGAGCACTTGAGTGTATCTCTCTTGCTGGATTTCCCTAAAAGCTACCCCTCCAGGCAAGCTTCTACTGACTCAGCAGAGTTCTGGGTTGGAAGTGACTGACACACCCAGGGGGACAGTCCTGTGGGGCAGGTGATACCCATAAGGACCCCAGACAGCTGGGGTAGAAATGAGGCCACCAATGGGTTATGATGTGATGTTTACAGGAAATAAATATATAAGTTGTCCTGGGCTCTTCCAGACCCAGTGTCTTCTCATGGCAGCCTCTAACCTGACCTTTTAGCACATGAGCACAGGGTTCCTTTCTGGCTCCAGGGAGCCCATCTTCTCTGTTTAATCTGGAGTCTGCTTTCCTGCTGACTGGGATTAAAGACGTGCGCCACCACACCTGGCTCTGTTCCCAATGTGGCCTTGAACTCACAGAGATCCAGAGGCTCTCCACCTCCCAAGTGATAGGATTAAGGGTGTGTGCCACCACTGTCTGGCCTCTATGTCTAGTCTAGTGGCTGATTCTGTTCTCTGATCCTCAGGCAAGTTTATTAGGGTACACAACATATCACCACACTGGAGGGTTGAGGAGTGATGTTTGTAACCAGGCCGATGGAGGCTTGGGAGGTTATGCAGACAAATTGCTATGGTGGTCACAATGGGAGTTCATGTGCTCCAGAATGACCCACTGTGAGCAACAGAGGTTTTCTTTAAATGCCTCTAGGGTTTAAAAAAAAATAATTGGGAGTTTGGATACTGCATACTGTGAAACCAAACTCCCTGCCATGAAAGCCTTTCCATGCCAGTTTATAGAGAACCCCTCCCTCTTCACACTACCCCAGTGACAGTCCATAACTCAGCCAGTCTCCAGAGCTTTCTGAGTAGCGCCCTGCCTACTGTCGTTGAGGTCGTGTGGTTTTGTTTTTAAAGTGCTGGGGACAGAACCCAGGGCCTCATGAATTTTAGGCAAATGCTCTGGTCCTGAGACACACTTCTGGCCTCCATTCTCCTGAAGCCCAGTGCAGAGACGACTCCCTGGATCTTACCTGTCCACATGCTCCTATGGTGGGCCAGTGTGATTCTATATGTGTTTTTATGTATGTATGTATGTGTTTGTAGGATGTATATATGTATGCATGTGTGTATGTATATATGTGTATATGTATGTATCATGTATTTATTTTAAAATTTCTTTTAGTTATACAGCTCTAGGATGATATCTTTGCTCTATCCCCTTAAGATGGGGTCAATCATGTAGTCTTTCTGGGCACCACAGGGAACAGGCAGTTTGACAGCCCAGTGAAAGTTGCTTAAATTATTTATGTGGCTATTGTGAAAAGTGCACATTACTCCCCTTCTGGTCCCTGGAGGACCATGGGGATTTCTGAGGATAAATATGATAGGGTGTGTGTGTGTGTGTGTGTGTGTGTGTGTGTGTGTGTGTGTTGCTTGTATGCATGTCTGTACACCATATACAGGACCTTGTATCCCCGGCACTGGTGTTACAAACAGCTGTGAGATGCCACATGGATGCTGCAGATGGAATCAGGGGTCCTCTGAAGAGCAGCTCTTGGCTACCAAGCCGTCACTCCAGCCTGGTATGCTGTTTTGAGCATGTTTAGACCTTGGCTGTCCAGTGAACAAATATTGGCACAGTGGGGCAGGGAGGGGGTTAACCAGACAGGTGCTTCACTACCCAGTACCTGGGCCTGGTGCTGCAGGTGAAAGGTCACAGCTGTGCTCAGCTCCCCAGTCGTGCCCTATACCTCAGGAGAGTATATCTGACTGCACTTGGGTGCTTAGGAACCTGTAGGGACAAAGGAAGATTTTAAAGGTGGCCATACCACAACTCAGGGCCTGAGGTCCAGCCTCAGGGACTTGTTGGAAAGCCCTGTCTCCTCTCAGAGTCTCAGCTCTAAAACCAGATCCCAGATGAGAGGGGAGCAGGTCCCAGCCAGCACACTGATAAACATTGATCTGCCTACCATGAAGGGAGTCTGGGAAGAGATAGAGGCCTGACTTCTCCAGGGCGTGAGGGAGACACAGGTCTTCTGCAATCTACTGGGTGGGGTTGGCTCACCTCGGAGCCTTAGCCTCTTCTGAGCCATCAGGGACCTGGGCCTCTAGACCAGGTGCCTCCAGGGTGCCCTGGAAGATGCTCAAGGTGAGCCAGCTGTAGATGACCATGACTTCAGAAAGGCCTGGCAGAGTGGGAGGCACTAGATATCTCTGAAGGCATTGCTCTCTCCCTTTACAACAGGGGAACTGAGGGGCAGAAGCCCGTGACTTTCCTAAGATCACATGACTGACTGAAAAGTCAGCATTCCAATCAGCCCTGGTTTACACATCCTAACCTGTAGTTCCAAATCCCTTTGTCTGTCCTGCACACTGATCCCCAACTCCTGAGTGGTCAAGGCTGGGGGCCTTTTTCACTTAGCTACTTCTGAGGAAATCATGTGGTTTACTGGAGGAGATTAAGTGAATGCCAGAATGTGTTGGGGGCTTCTACCTTCACAGCCATCCACCAGCCAAGAGCTAATAGCCCACCTTACATATGAAGAAACTGAGGCTCTGCAAGCTAAGGCTAGCCCATCAAAGAAGCACAGACAGTGATATCAGAGCAGATGTTTCACCTGGAACATGACAGGGGTCCAGACAGCTTTCCTCTTCACCCACCTTCCCCTAGGAGCCAGCTCACTTCACCTGCAGAGGTGTGGATGTGGCCTGGTACATCTGGATGCCCTTCAGGTGTTGGCCTCCATCAGGTACAGGCTTTGCACCTCCAAGCCTGGGGTCAAATGGAGCCATGGTTAGACTTTAGGAGGGAGGGCTTTCTGCCAGGGTGTCCAGTTTCAGGTTGGGCTTCCCCTCTACCCACTCAGGACTGGGGGCCCACTATTCAAGCCCAGAAAGCTTGAGCCTCTAGACCAAGATACAATGGCTTCTTGGAGTCCTGAGGGGAGGGTGTCACCATGGGGTGGGACCTGTGGCTGAAGATCACTATGGGAGTCCCCAATGGATCTACAAACACTTGATGAGTGTGAACTTGGGTCTAGCCCTGGGCAGAGATTGTTCAAATATGCCTGGGACTCCAGGGCCATCAGGAAGGAGGGACAGTCCTATTATGCAGAGACATGCTCAAGATGTTAGAGTAACTGAGGATGGAAGACCTGCCCATAAAGAGAGAACTCAGGCGCGCGCGCGCGCGCGCGCGCGCGTGTGTGTGTGTGTGTGTGTGTGTGTGTGTGTGTGTGTGTGTGTTTCTGGTGAGGAGTTAGTGCTCAAGCAGGGCTCTGAGGGGGGGAATTTTCTAGGAGATCAAGGGGGAAAGGGCAGCATGGGCAGAAGACACAGCCTGGGTAAAGGAAGAAAACACCGGGAAGTGCATGGAGGTGCAGAGAATGAGCTCTCAGAGACCACAGTAAGGAATGACGTCTGGGTCTAGTTGTGGGAGTGGATGGTTACTCACCAGCAAGGTGATGCTGGATATGAATTTGAGGCTGTGCAGAAGTCAGTTGAGATCATCAGGGATGCCAGTCACTGCACGCTCATCACCAGGTCCTAGGCCCACCAGCCCCCTGGGAGGACGCTGCAGCTCTGTTCCTGCTCCCACACCAGGCCCCACCATCACAGGCCCTGATCTGGGGGTCACAGATGCTTGGGTTTCTGACTCCAAACCCTTAGTGGCCTCAAGATCAAGGCCTGACTTCCTCTGCTTGCCTCAGCCTCCTGTAACCTCTCCAACTCTGTCTATCCAGTCAACCTGCAGGTCTCCTAGTGTGCTGTGTTGCTGCTGTGTTTGCCAACTGGAGCCTACTCTGTCTGGACCACCTCACTCTCCACTACTGATTCAGTGTGAAGCCCATAATATAGGCGCCCAAGTTTCATATTAAAAAACAAAACAAAACCCAAAGTCATGTGGGAGTGAGCACAGGGGAGGGGGCCAAGAAAATTCACTGAGTGGCTGTCCACCTTCTGCGGGACAGTTCACTTCTCCATCGTCTTCCAGTAAGAAAACCGAAGGCCAGGGTTTCCTCACCTACCACAGTGCCCCAAATTCCTAGTTCTGGGCGGACTTCGCACATGCCTACCTGTCCAGGTGAACAGTCCTCAGTGCCAGCCTCCTTGGGTGCCATTTCCACTGCTCTTGCACCCTGTTCCTAATTCTGTCCACGAGCAACTTGCAAGGATGAATTTTCTAATAGCCTCTCCTTCCAGCGGCAAATTCTGCTCTATCCAGTCAGAGTGCCTGCCTGTGTATTTAGGCAGACACGATGGGCGGACCACTCCACATAGAGGACACCCCACTTGAGGCAGTTGGCAGATTCTTAGATATGGGGAGGACCCTTATCCACCAGTGCCTCTTAATACCCTTCTTAACTATGTGCGGTGTTCAAGTGGAATTTCCACTCATGCGACAAAAGGAGCTTCTCCTATGGCATCCAGAGATGCAGCCCAGAGATGGGTGCTGACTCATCCACAGTTAAACGATAAGGGGGCTGCAAGGCCAGATCCTGCCCAGCCTTGCCTGCCTCACCTCGGTGATGGACAGCCACTCACTGGTTGATTGCTCCTCCAGGTCCAGGCTGACCACAGACATGAAGCCTCCTCCAAGTCCCTCCCAGAGCTTGGTCAGCGGCTCCAGCTCCTTAGATCCAGAGCAGTCATACTTTTCAGGAAGTGCAGGATGACCAGCAGGGCAACAGGCCTCAGGGGATCTGTCTCCTCTGCCAGGACTCTCTCCAGGAGGCTCAGGACGCTAGAAGCCTTGTCCAAGGACAGGGTCCCCAAGGGCTTCAGAGAGGGGGCTTGGGAGAAGCTGTGGATAGAGGAACAACTGACATGAGGGAACTCTCCAGGGTCACAGCTGGGCACTGCCAAGGTCTTTTTAGTGGATCAAACCCACATGTCACTAGCTCCCAGCTGTCAGGGATTCTAAACCATGAATAGGAACAAACTATTTTTTTTTTTGGTTTTTTGAGACACTATGTGCTATTCTGGACAGGAAGAGCACATCTGTGGCAGTGTCTGGAGAACTGAACAGTGTGCTAGATGGGGAAATTGAGGCACAGTGTTACTGGGTAGCTGTTCCAGCTTTGACCTGGAAGTACTACCCCTAGTGAGGCTTCTGGCAACTGCCACGCCTACCTATGACCTGCCCCTGGGATGGGCTGAGACCCCAAGATCTGTATGTGCTGGACCTCTTGGTTCTTCGTGGTCCTGGATGCTGGATGGAAGACCAAGTCAGAGTTCTCCAGAGAACCCTGCTGGACTGCACCTCACTTTTCTCAGATCTTATAACCAACCCCTTTACTGGCTGTAAGTTACCCCAAAATAAACCTCCTTTTTAACTACATGGAGTTGCCTTGTTAAATGCCCACACTAGCATAGCATGGTAGAATGTTCAAAGTCATGCAGCTGAGATTCACCCCAGACCTGTCGAGACTGATTGCCTGTTGTGTAGATCTGTGGAGCCCTCAAGCTTGAGATTATAAATGCTCTGACTTCTCTTCTGTCTGGCTCTTCAGCAGAGCTCCGGCACAGCTAAGGCGCACCTGTTTGGTAGCAGTAGAGAAAGGGCTGTGGGTGCAAGCAGAATTCAGAGCCCTTGGTGCCCGGTCCTGGGTTCCACGTGGGGCACTCCTCTGTGGACGCTGGCAGGAGTAGCAAGATGACAAGACCACATCTTAGCTCTCTATCCAGTGGGTACCATACCCATTTACCCATGCAGGTCCAAAGGGCATCTGCTCATGACTGGGATACAACATCACCACAATTGGGTGTGTCAAGATGAGGGAGACGAGGCTCTGAAGCCAGCACTGAGCGAGTCCATACTAAGCCTAGGCTATTACAATTGGGCAGCTTACGGACAGACACTGTTGGCCTGGAGAGGGCATTGCCAGAATTGGAGATCAAATTGGCAAAGGCTGAGCTGGAAGATGGCGTGTCTAAACAGGGTTGGAGCTAAATCCAGTCGGCCACCAAGGGATGGGCATAGCAGCTGGGTTGGGCCGGTCGGGGCCCACATCCTACCAGGACAGAGCAGGCGCACATGCATTGTCGGCAACAGGAGCATGGTGTCCGGGGCCTCTGGGTCCAAATGTGATGGCCACCAAGAAAAGTATTAAGGGCCCTATGAGGGATGAGACCAGAGTAGTAAGCCAGGGGGACTGGGAGTACCAGCTCTCAAACCAACTTCGGGTAGCTTTATTTTTTTTGTTTTTGTTTTGTTTTTTTGTTTTTTGTTTTTTTAAAAACTAAACCTTCCCTGACTTTTGCCATGGAATCTTTAACTATTCCTGAATGATCTGCATAAAAACAACATTCTTTCCCCAGGGCTGTACATAGTCCCTTTTCCTTTAAGAATAACAGGTCTAGTCTCCTCCTGTTTTGTAGGACTACTTCAGCTAATGAGGACAGAGAGTCCTGTAGGTGGGTGATGGAGGTTTTTATTTTTTGAGTATCTTCATCTATTGATATGTGGAGGTCTGCATAATAGCATTGCTGGGTGATGAGGGAAGCCGCCCCTGTCCCCAATCCTGCTATGCTAGTGCCCATTAAAATAGCAAGGGTAAGGGCTGTGACTGGCTCTCTTTTTTGTCTGAGGGCATACTGGGTGGCTTCACTGAGGCTAGACAGCTCCTCTGCGGCATGAAAAACCACTCGAGGAACTAAGGAGGACACAGAATCCTCCAATTTGGTTCAGCACAGTAACATGGGCGCAGGGTGTCAGACCAGAGGAGCATGCCCACCAAGTGTCGTCTGCTAGGACCAGATACCCGGCTTGGCTGGCAATAGTCTTGGTGTAATTGCAAAGAGGCAGGAAGTGGTGGGGCACCGTTCCTATACATAGTCCCTGACCGGAGACTTGTTCAAGGGTCAGGGAAATATCTGAATGCCATCGGCAAGACCCTATAGCCTCCTTTTGTTCCTGCCACCCAGGGCTGTCATTGGGGGGTCAACATAGCCACTCCCTCATAATAGGGTGACTTTGCACTATAGCACAGCCAACAGGAGGTGGTCAGCTCTGGTCTGGGGCTGTTCAAGAGTAAGAATGACTGTTGCAAGATTGTAAACAGGGGGCCTGGGGGCCCCGAGGGTCTTTCAGACATGGTTTCAGTCACCCAGGATGCTTTAGGTGTAGATGTAACCGACATGTTAGGGGCATCCATGGGTGTGGTGGAGTTAGAGGGAGAGAGAGGTTTCCTCTCCGTTAGGCTAGGATTGATTATCTTATTAGGCCCCATTGCCACGATCAGAGGGGGTGTTGCAACCAGCCTTACGGAGAATAGGGTCCCCATATCTCCTTTGCCTGGGAGGTATAGTCGAAGCCCCCAAATTTTGCCTGTCAACCAATCAAACTTTTTTCCTTCTTCATTAAAGGTAATAGCAATTGTGGACTCCCCATAGTAGGGGCGAGTAAAGGAGACCAGGTCTTGTTTGCTAGTCCCCCATCTAGAGGCACTAGTTTCACAACCCCAAGCAGCACAATAATATGCCTCAGGCCCCCTGCATTGACAAGTTCACTTACCCCCTGGGCAGATGCACCAGTTACTATACCGACAAGTGGGTAGGTGTGTTTGGGGAAGACCTGGTGAGTATCAACTGATGTCCATGAGTCCTTTGCTAGGGTACATAAATCAAAGGTTAACTGGGGGTACCAAATACCTAAGGGATGGGTCTCAGTGGCCAATTTAAAAGTTCATCCAGTCTCAGGATTGGTCAGGGTCCAGGTCAGGCTTCAAGGTGCATGGGGGTTAGTTTGGGGTTTTGCCCCTCCCTGGGAGACAAGCAGGTGAATCAGGAGGCACCAGATTAGCAGAGCGAGCTTCATCTCTGGGTCTTCAGTATAGCTTTAACTTCAAGGGATCAGTAGGATGTTTGGACACTCTCCAGGTTCCGTCTGGATGTTCCTCAGCTGCAGATACCACAGGTCAGGCATGGGTGTGGTGGATCCAAGTGGAGATGCCATCCTCTTTGAGAGCCGTTGGAGTGGTCAAGATGACGAGGTAGGGTCCTTTCCACCATGGCTCCAGGGACTTGCGTTGATGCCTCCAGATCAGGACCCAGTCTCCAGGCTTGAAACTGTGAGGCTCACGGAGGGAGGAGGATGAGTACAGGGCCCGCAATTGAGGCCAAATGTCTTTCTGCTCTCGGGACAGAGTTTTTAGGCTCTCAAGAAGGTCTGCCTCTTCTGGTAGCAGAATCAACTCAGTCTGGAGGCTAGGCACAAGGGGTGGAGGCAGACCATACATTATTTCAAAGGGTGTCATCCCCAGCTGATGAGGGGAGTTCTTTACACGGAACAAAGTAAAGGGGAGAAGAGTCACTCAGTCACCGCCAGTCTCTAGAGCTAATTTGGTTAGAGTCTCTTTTAGGGTCCAGCTCATTCTTTCGACCTGGCCTGAGCTCTGGGGTCTGTAACCACAATGTAGTTTCCACTCAGTCCCCAATGCAGTGGCTATTCCCTGATTTACCTGTGAGATGAAGGCTGGGCCATTGTCTGACATGATCATGTGTGGGAAGCCAAACCTGGGGAAGATTTCTTCCAGTATCTTCTTGGCCACCACATGAGCTGATGCTTCAGTCCATTCTGAAAAGGTGTGTACAAGAACCAGCAGGTATTTATATTTACCTGGTGTGATCTCTGTGAAGTCTATTTCCCGTACATACCTGGGCGAGTCCCTCTCATGCGGGTGCCCCTTTCTCCTTTTGTTTTGTAGATGTTTACCAGTTGGCAAGCTTTGCACTCCATGACAATTTTGTCGATCATGGCTGGCCTGTCGAATCTTCAGTGGGGACCCAGAGATCAATTCTCTCAGCTTTCAAGTGGGAGGTCTGATGAATTCTTATGAGGACGTGCTTTCCTAGTAATCTCAGTAGCAGTATTTTTCCTGAAGGTAATTGCCACCAGCCATCCTTCTTGTATGCCCCTTCTAATTGACTAGCTCAGGCCTCTTCATCTGAGTTGTATTTTGGAAGCAAGGGCAGGTTGCGAGGGCCTGGGTCAGTCAGGACAGGTAGGGCTACAGTGCTCGTAAGTGTAGCCGCCTCCCTTGCTTTTTGATCTGCCAAATTGTTTCCTTTTGAAACCACACCTGCCCCCTTTTGATGTCCTGGACAATGCATCACTGCTAGCTTCTTGGGAAGCCAGAGTGCTTGTAACAATTTTAATATCTCTTGTTTATTTTTCATAGTCTTTCCCTCAGCACTCAGTAGTCCCCTTTCCATGTATATTGCCCCATGGATGTATAAGGTAGCGAAAGCATACCTACTATTCGTGTAGATGTTGATCTTTTTGTCTTTGTCCAGGCATAAAGCTTTTGTCAATGCTGTTAGTTCGGCCTCCTGGGCTGAGGTGCCAGCCGGTAGGGCTTCTGCCCAGACCACCTCCCAGGTGGTGGTGACTACAGTCCCCGCATACCTGTGTCCATCCCGTACAAAGCTGCTCCCATCTGTGAACCAGGTTTCCTCCACGTCTGTCAGTGGTGTGTCACGGAGGTCTGGTCGAATGCAATGCACTTGGGAGAGAATCTCGTTGCAGTCATGTAGGGGGGCCTCTAGGTCTGGATCAGGTAGCATAGTGGCTGGATTGAGGACAGTGGGCACCTGGAACATTATTCGACCTGGGTTTAGGAGTAGAGCTTGGTAATGAGTCACTCTGGTGTTACTCACCCACCTGTCAGGAGGCTGCTTTAGAACCAACGCCAGGGCATGTGGAATAGCCACCACGAGGCTTTGCCCCCAAAGTCAGTTTGTCTGCATCTTTAACTAACAAGGCCACGGCAGCAATGATACGTAGGCACGGGGGCCATCCTGCTGCCACAGAGTCCAATTTCTTAGATAAGTAGGCCACCGGCCTCCTCCAAGGCCCAATGCTCTGGGTCAGCACCCCTTTACCACTCCCCTATTTTCATCTACATACAGGAGGAAAGGCTTGTTGATATCAGGGAGACCCAAGTGTAGCAGGAATTTTAAAAGTTCTTATTCATAAAATCAAACCCGAGCCGAGTTATTGGGGTCCATGCTGGTAGATCAGAGAGACAGGACAAGCCACAGCTATCTCACCTCACTGGATCCTCAGCTGGTCTTGTCTCCTCAGACTGGAGGCTTCTGAGTCCTCATCCCAATGGCTTTCAGCTGAATTGCTGCTCAAATGCCTGAATGCTTAACCAGCCACATGCTTAACCAGCCAAATGCTTCTAGTTTCTGGTCCTCACGCCTTATATATCTTTTTGCTTTCTACCATCACTCCCTAGGATTAAAGGCTGGCTTTCTGGGATTAAAGGCGTGTCACCATGCTTGGCTATTTCCAATGTGGCCTTGAACTCACAGAGATCCAGAGGGATTTCTCTCTCTGGAATGCTAGGATTAAAGATGTGAGTGCCACCATTTTCTAGCCTTTGTATCTAGTGGCTGTCTGTTCTCTGACCCCAGATAAATTTATTAGAGTACACAGTATTTTGGAGAACACAATACCACCACACCCAAGGCTGGGGCTTCTAGTAATTTTTCCTTAATGATGTCAAAGGCAGTCTGCCTTTCAGAGTTCCAAGTCAGAGTCTGTTCTTTTGTGGCCTCATAGAGGGGTCGAGCAATTTTAGTATATCCTAGAATCCACAGTCTGCAAAACCCCGTAGAGCCCAGAAACTCTCTGACTTGCCTTACCGTCCTAGGTATTGGTATTTTTTAAAATTTAATTTAATTTTTTTTTAATGCTGAATGCCATTTATTGAAGGAGGGAGGAGGTCATAAATACAGGCTTACAGCACAATGGGAGAACCCCAGAGGGCAGAAGTTCGCTACCGATGTCTTGCAGCTATGCTGTTAATGCCCATTATGCAAGGAACTTCCCTTAAGCATTCAGGAGGGTGTAACCTGGCAGGGAATTAGCATAGGGAGGATGTCAAGGTCAAGGTCAGCAAGCAAAACAACAGTTACCCAAAACTGGGACCAGGGCCCTACAGGTCCCCCTTTTACTAAATAATGAGCTTCTGACTTAGGTTGTGTGAGACATCAGCAGGTCACCTTATCTGTCATGGAGACGCCTGCCCAGACCACACAGGTGCTCTGTCTTAGGTTGGTGAGCGCCCCCCAAGCATTACCCGTCTCTGAATACTCATTATCATACAGGTTCAGTCGTGTGTGAGCTGCAGAGTTAACTGCTGCCAAAGATCTCAAAGTGGCACTGGGTTTGCAATCTATGTGTTTGACACAGAAAAGACCAACAGAAGTCCTAACCCACCCATAGCCAGTAGGCTAAAGGCAACTGAGCCATTCCCTTCCTTAATGAGCCTTACTGCAAATTGGAGTCTTTGTAAGATGGTATCCCAAAAGCAAATGGAACTTGAGTTTATAAATTTATAATTTTCAAAGTCAATTGAAATGTATATAACTATTGAATTAAATTTATCATGCCCAATAGAATTAAAGATTAACTAACTGTGGTAGCTACTTTTGCTGCCAGGGTCTCCACTGTGCTAGCTGTAGTAAGCAATTATGAAATGGTAATCCCAGAAACAGTAGCAGTGATGGCTGCCTCTGCTATAACAGCAACAATGGCATCAGCAATGTCAAATTCTCTTTTGGAGTGTGTGGGCATCCACTGGCATGGATACAACTCCAGGAACACAAACTGCCAGGCCCATTTTTCTTGATCCCAGCCCAACTTAAGCTGGCAGCTCTGCAAAAGAACAATTAAGAACCGTAAAGAAAAAACAGGCAGCTCACAAGGAGCATAACTAATGGTCTTATAATGGCTACATTCAGGCTCATGAATTTTAAGGTATCTTCAAAGGGAGCTAAATGAATTTCAGGAGGCCAATAAATGTTGCACAGAGCCACTCCTGAAAAGTAGGTACTACACCAGCTTGAAGAGTATTTTGAAAATGTAAAGGCTTAGCTGGCATGCTACTATTAACAAATGGAGGTCAGTGACCTTCAAAGTTATCCTTAATCTCCAAGGTATCTGGGTGACACGTTCTCAAACATACTTGAAAAAGCAGTTACCATACATTACCTTCTGGAGAATCCAACCACATGGCTATAGTTCCTAGGCTTATGTTAATGCTTGCCAAAGCTGGCCATATTGGGCTCTCAGTGCCCATTGTCATCAGAAGGGGAGAGATTTTCATGAAGGCCCAATAGGTCTCTGCCATGTTGGGCTTCAGCAGCAGTCACAGGGCGAACACAGCTCTCAGGAATCCAAAGAGGAACCTCATTGTCCTGAGGGAAGACATAAACAGAACCCCACCCACACCAACACCAGACTGGGTCTCCTCCAAGTGCCAGTAGAAAGATCCTTATATCGTTCCAGAAGGTGATTTGCAACAGGAGCCCTCCAGTGCTTATCTGTAGCAGATGCTCCAGCAGAATCCACTGATAAAAAATTTAAAATGTATAAAACAAGGGAAAGAATAGAATGTGGAGAGGAATGATGAGTCCCTAGTTCCCCCATTTTACTTTAGCAAAATATGTTTGTTTGTTTTTTTTAATAGTTCAAATTTTTCTTTTCTTTTCTATTTTTTAATTAATTAATTAATTAATTTTTCTATTATCAGCTTGATACAGTACAGCTAGAGTTTTCCTGCCTTGCCCACAGTCAGGACAAATCTTTGTCACCCTCCAGTCCCACAGCCGCTCAGACCCAACCAAGTAAATACAGAGACTTATATTGCTTACAAACTGTATGGCCGTGGCAGGCTTCTTGCTAACTGTTCTTATAGCTTAAATTAATCCATTTCCACAAATCTATACCCTGCCATGCGGCTTGTGGCTTAACGACATTTTCACATGCTGCTTATCCTGGCAGGCAGCGGCTGGCAGTCACCCCTTCTGCCTTCCTGTTCTTTTATTTCTCCTCTCTATTAGTCCCGCCTATACTTCCTGCTTAGCCACGGCCAATCAGGTTTTATTTATTGACCAATCAGAGCAACTTGACATACAGACCATCCCCCAGCACAGCCAAGTGCAGACCATCTCAGACACCTGCACTCAGGCCTGTGGTCCTAATCATCCTCTATGCGGACTTGCTGGGTAAAGCCACGAGGAGCCTAAGAATGGGCTCCCACAGGACATACAGAACATCCCACAGCAATACAGTATAAATTCTTATCTTAATAGTGAAATGTTTCATTGAGGTTTGCTCAATAATTGAGTAAAATCAAAACTTAATATAAGCCATAGTCATCCTAGGGTCCCATGCTATATATATAGCCTCCATGATTCTGTGGGTTGCAGTCTGATTGTTCTTTACTTTATATCTAGAGTCAACTTATGAGTGAGTACATGCCATGTTTGTCCTTCTGGGTTTGGGTTACCTCACTCAGGATGATTTTTTCTAGTTCCATCCATTTGCCTGCAAATTTCATGCTGTCATTGTTTTTCTCTGCTGAGTAGTACTCCATTGTGTATATGTACCACATTTTCTTAATCTATTCTTCAGTTGACAGGCATCTAGGTTGTTTCCAGGTTCTGGCTATTACAAATAGTGCTGCTATGAACATAGTTGAGCATGTATCTTTATGGTATGATTGAGCATTCCTTGGATATATGCCCAAGAGTGGTATGACTGGGTCTTGAGGTAGTTCGATTCCTAATTTTCTGAGAAACCGCCATACTGATTTCCACAGTGGTTGTACAAGCTTGCATTCCCACCAACAGTGGAGGAGTGTTCCCTTTGCTCCACATCCTCTCCAACATTGACTGTCATCAGTGTTTTTGATCTTAGCTATTCTGACAGGTGTAAGGTGGTATCTCAGAGTCGTTTTGATTTGCATTTCTATGATGATTAAGGATGTTGAACATTTCTTTAAATGTCTTTCAGCCATTTGTGATTCTTGTTTTATGAATTCTCTGTTTAGCTCTTTAGCCCATTTTTTAAATTGGATTGTTCAATATTTTGATGTCTAGTTTCTTGAGTTCTTTATATACTGTGGAGATCAATCTTCTGTCAGATGTGGGGTTGGTGAAGATCTTTTCCCATTCTGTAGGCTGTCTTTTTGTCTTATTGACCGTGTCTTTTGCCCTGCAAAAGCTTCTCAGTTTCAAGAGATCCCATTTATTAATTGTTGTGCTCAGAGTCTGTGCTGTTGGTGTTTTATTTAGGAAGTGGTCTCCAGTGCCAATGCATTCAAGAGTACTTCCTACTTTCTCTTCTATTAAGTTCAATGTAACTGGATTTATGTTGAGGTCTTTGATCCACTTGGACTTGAGTTTGTGCATGGTGACAGATATGGATCTATTTGTAATCTTTTACAAATTGAGATCCAGTTATGCCAGCACCATTTGTTGAAGATTCTTTTTTCCATTGTATAGTTTTGGCTTCTTTGTCAAAAATCAGGTGTTCATATGTGCAAGGATTAATGTCAGGGTCTTCAATTTGATTCCATTGTTCCGTATGTCAGTTTTTATACCAATACCAAGCTGTTTCTTTGTTTTTTGCTTTTTTTTTAGACTTATTTATTATGTATACAGAATTCTGTCTGCATGTTTGCATGCAGGCCAGAAGAGGTTGTCAGATCTCTTTACAGATGGTTGTGAGCCACCATGTGGTTGCTGGGAATTGAACTCAGGACCTTTGGAAGAACAGCCAGTGGTCTTAACCTCTGACCCTTCTCTTCAGCCCCCCAAGCTGTTTTTATTACTATAGTAATATAGCTCTATAGTAGAACTTTAGGTCAGGAATGGTGATGCCTCCAGAGGTTGCTTTATCATACAGGGTTCTTTTAGCTATCCTGGATCTTTTGTTTTTCCATATGAAGTTGAGTATTTCAGTTGAGACTTTCCAAGTCTGTGAAGAATTGTGTTGGGATTTTGATGGGGATTGCATTGAATCTGTAGATTGCTTTTGGTAAGATTGCCATTTTTACTATGCTAATCCTGCCTATCCATGTGCATGGGAGATCCGTCCGTTTTCTGATATCTTCTTCAATTTCTTTCTTTAGAGATTTAAAGTTCTTATCAAAAAGGTCCTTCACTTGTTTAGTTAGTGTTATCCCAAGGTATTTTATATTATTTGTGGCTATTGTAAAGGGAGATGTTTCTCTGACTTCTTTCTTAGCCCTTTTACCATTTGTGTATAGGAGTGCTACTGATTTTTTAAGTTGATCTTGTATCCTGCCACTTTACTTAAGAAGTTTATCAGCTGTAGGAGTTCCCTGGTAGAGTTTTTGGGGTCACTTATGTATACTATCATATCATCTGCAAATAGTGAAAGTTTGACTTCTTCCTTGCCAATTTGTATCCCTTCGATTTCCTTTTGGTGTCTTATTGCTCTAGCTAGAACTTCTAGTACTATATTGAATAAATATGGGGAGAGTGGACAGCCTTGTCTTGTTCCTGAATTTAGTGGTATCACTTTGAGTTTCTCTCCATTTAATTTGATGTTGGCTGTCAGCTTGCTGTAAATTGCCTTTATTATGTTTAGGAATGTTCCTTGTATTCTTGATCTCTCTAAGACCTTTATCATGAAGGGGTGTTGGATTTTGTCAAAGGCCTTTTCAGCATCTAATGAGATGATTATGTGTTTTTTTTCTTTCAGTTTGTTTATATGGTGTATTACATTGACAGATTTTTGTATGTTGAGCCATCCTTGCATCCCTGGGATGAAACCTACTTGATCATGATGGATAATTTTTTTGATGTATTCTTTGATTTGGTTTGCCAATATTTTGTTGAATATTTTTGCATCAATGTTTATGAGGGAGATTGGTCTGTAATTCTCTTTCTTTGTTGCATCTTTGTGTGGTTTGGGTATCAGGGTAATTGTAGCCTCATAAAAAGAGTTTGGTAGTGTTCCTTCTGTTTCTATTGTGTGGAACACTTTGAAGAGTATTGGAATTAGTTCTTCTTTGAAAGTCTTGTAGATTTCTGCACTGAAACCATCTGGTCCTGGGCTTTTTTGGGTTGGGAGACTTTTGATAACTGTTTCTATTTCTTTAGGGGTTATTGATCTATTTAAATGGTTTATCTGGTCTTGATTTAATTTTGGTATGTGGTATCTATCCAGAAAATTGTCCATTTCTTCGAGATTTTCCATTTTTTGTGGAGTACAGGTTTTTGAAGTATTATCTGATGATTCTCTGGATTTCCTCATTGTCTGTTGTTATGTCTCTCTTTTCATTTCTGATTTTGTTAATTTGATTGCTCTCTCTTTGCCTTTTGGTTAATTTGGCTAGGGGTTTGTCTATCTTGTTGATTTTTTCAAAGAACCAACTCTTTGTTTCATTGATTTTTTTTGTATTGTTCTCTTGTTTTCTATTTCATTGATTTCAGCCCTCAATTTGATTATTTCCTGGCGTCTATTTCTCCTGGGTGAGTTTGTTTCTTTTTGTTCTAGAGCTTTCAGTTGTGCTGTTAATTCATTGGTATGGGATTGCTCCATCTTCTTTTTTTCTGTGATATATATTTTTTATTTTACAGTATCATTCAGTTCTACATATCAGCCATGGGTTCCCCTATTCTCCCCCCTCCCACGCCCTCCCTTACCCCCAGCCCACCCTCCATTCCCACCTCCTCCAGGACAAGTCCTCCCCGAGGACTGTGATCAACTTGGTAGACTCAGTCCAGGGAGGTCCAGTCCCTTCCTCCCAGACTAAGCCAAGTGTCCCTGCATAAATTCCAGGTTTCAGACAGCCAACTCATGCAATGAGCACAGGACTTGGTCCCACTGCCTAGATGCCTCCCAAACTGATCAAGCCAATCAACTGTCTCACCTATTCAGAGGGCCTGATCCAGCTGGGAGCCCCTCAGCCTTTGGTTCATAGTTCATGTGTTTCCATTCATTTGGCTATTTTTTTTTCAATAATTGAGTAAAACTGAAATTTATTATATGCCACAGTCGTCCTAGGGACCTCCATGCTATATATATAGCCTCTATGGTTCTATGGGTTGTGGTCTGATTGTTCTTTATTTTATATCTAGAATCCACCAATGAGTGAGTACATACCATAACTGTCTTTCTGGGTTTGGGTTACCTCACTCAGGATGATTTTTTCTAGTTCCATCCATTTGCCTGCAAATTTCATGCTTTCATTGTTTTTCTCTGCTGAGTAGTACTCCATTGTGTATATGTACCACATTTTTTTCATCCATTCTTCCGTTGATGGGCATCTAGGTTGTTTCCAGGTTCTGGCTATTACAAATAGTGCTGCTAGCTCCATCTTCTTTATGTGTGCATTTAGAGCTATGAATTTTCCTCTTAGCACTGCTTTCATAGTGTCTCATAAGTTTGGGTATGTTGTACTTTCATTTTCACTGAATTCTAGGAAATCTTTAATTTCTTTCTTTATTTCTTCCTTGACCCATTGATGTTTCAGGTGGGCATTATTCAGTTTCCATGGGATTGTAGGCTTTCTATAATTTTTGTTGTTGCTGAGGTCTAACTTTAAGGCATGGTGGTCCGATAAGATACAGGAGGTTATTCCAATTTTTTTGCATCTGTTGAGATTTGTTTTGTGACCAAACATGTGGTCAGTTTTTTTAGAAGGTTCCATGGGGTGCTGAGAAGAAGGTATATTCTTTTGTGTTAGGATGGAATGTTCTGTAGATATCTATTAAGTCCATTTGAATCATAACATCTGTTAGGTCCTTTATTTCTTTGTTAAGTTTCAGTCTGGTAGATCTATCTTTTGGTGAGAGTGGTGTGTTAAAATCTCCCACTACTAATGTGTGGGGTTTGATGTGCATTTTAAGCTTTAGTAATGTTTCTTTTATGAATGTGGGTGCCTTTGTATTGGGGGCATAAATGTTCAGAATCGAGATTTCCTCTTGGTGGATTTTTCCTGTGATAAATATGTAATGTCCATCCTGATCTCTTTTGATTGATTTTAGTTGAAGTCTATTTTATTAGATATTAGGATAGCTACACCAGTTTGTTTCTTAGGTCCATTTGCTTGGAAAGCCTTTTCCCAGCCCTTTACTCAGAGGTAGTGTCTGTCTTTGTAGTTAAGGTGTTTCTTTTATGCAGCAGATGGATGGATCCTGTTTTCTTGTCCATTCTGTTTGTCTGTGTCTTTTTTATATGTGAGTTGAGACCATTGGTATTGATGGATATTAATGACCAGTGATTGTTAATTCCTGTTATTTTTTTGTGGTCATGTTGTGTTGTCCTTCTTTGGTGTTTGTTGGTGTGGGATTATCTATTGCCTGAGTTTTCATGGATGTGTTTAGCTTCTTTGGGTTGGATTTTCCCTTCTAGTGCTTTCTGTAGGGCTGGGTTTGTGGACAGGTATTGATTAAATCTGGTTTTATCATGGAATATTTTGTTTACTCCGCCTATGGTGATTGAGAGTTTTGCTGGGTATAATAGTCTGTGTTGGTATCCGTGGTCTCTTAGTGTCTGCATAACATTTGTCCAGGACCTTCTAGCTTTCATAGTCTCTATTGAGAAGTCTGGTGTTATTCTGATGGGTTTGCCTTTATATGTTACTTGGTCTTTTTCCTTTGCGGCTCTTAATATTTTTTTTTTTGTTGTTCTGTATGTTTAGTGTTTTGATTATTATGTGGTGAGGGGACTTTTTTTTTTTCTTGATCCAGCCTATTTGGTGTTCTGTAAGCTTCTTGTATCTTCATAGGTATTTCTTTCTTTAGGTTAGGAAAGTTTACTTCTGTGATTTTGTTGAATATATTTTCTGTGCCTTTGAGTTGGTATTCTTCTCCTTCTTCTATCCCTATTATTCTTAGGTTTGGTCTTTTCATGGTCCCAAATTTCTTGGACGTTTTGTGTTTTGACTTTTTTGTGTTTAGTGTTTTCTTTGACTGATGAATCTATTTTCTCTATTGTGTCTTCAGTGTCAGAGATTCTCTGTTCCATCTCTTGCATTCAGTTGGTTATGCTTGTTTCTGTAGTTCCTGTTCGTTTAGTCAGGATTTTTTATTTCCAGCATTCCCTCAGCTTGTGTTTTCTTTATTGTCTCAAATTCATTTTTCAGATCTTGGAATGTTTCTTTCATCTGTTTAATTGCTTTTTCTTGGCTTGATTTGATTTCTTCCAATTTTTTGTTTGTTTTTTCTTCCATTTCTTTAAGGGAATTTTCAGTTTCCTCTTTAAGGGAGTTTTTCATTCCCTCTTTAATGGAGTTTTTTATTTCCTCTTTAAGGGAATTTTTTATTCCTTCTTTAAGGAAAATTTTTATTTCTTCTTTAAGGGCCTCTATCAAATTCTTAAAGTCATTTTTAGGATTGATTTCTGTTTCTTCTGCCTTGGTATTTTCAGGTCTTGCAGGTGTAGAATCATTAGGTTCTGATGTTGTCATATAGGTCTTTATGTTGTTGCCTGTATTTTTGCACCGGCATCTACTCATCTCTTCCTCTGCTCGGTGCAGGCAGTGTCTGTGTCTGAGAGTGCCTCTCTTGTTCTAATTTTTAGTCTTGGTTCACTAAGAGTTCTTAGTTAAATTGGTGCTGTTGGGCTCTGTTTCTTCGGGAGCAGCTTAGTCAAATCAGTGTTAGTGGGTTCTGTCTCTGGGAGCAGTTGTTCCCAGTTGGTGTAGGATGTGTTTAGGGTTTTTAGTGGTTGTTAGGTTCATAGGGGTTAGTTTTTTGTTTGTTTGTTTGTTTTTTTGGGCGGGTGGGTGAGTTACTTCTTTTTTGTGGGGGGGAGCAGGGAAAGGTAGCTGTCTGGTTGCTGGGACTCTCCGATGGGTAGGGCCTAGGGGCTAGAGACCTGATCTGTTGGTCTGGAGATGGAAGCTTACCTGTTCTCAGTCAGTGAAGTGTATACTTATGATTCTGGTGATCTTAGCTATGCAACCTAAGCCTGAGGAATCTGAGTATTGCTCTGGACCCTGCTAATGAACCTCTACCTATCCAACCTCCTGCTCCTCAGGCGTCTGCCCCTGGCTCCTCCTCTAGTCCCTCCTCCTCTCCTATATCAGGTCACTCCAACTGCCTGACTCTGGCTCCCACCTTTACTTCTGTCTCTCATTCTCAAGCTGCCCTGAGGAAAGATGAGAAGAAATCCTGTAAACAGAACTGCCAAATGCTGGCACATGCTACCTGCTGCCTGAAGGCCTCCAGGTCCCTGTTTTAAGTGTGGTAGAGAAGTCACTGGGCTTGTGCCTGCCCTGCCTGCCCCACGTGGGCCACCACCTGGGCCCAAAGTACCACCAAGAGGGACACTGGTCAGCTGACTGCCCCCATGCCCTTTGTGGCATGGGGACATCAAACAAAGATCACCCTCCAGCCGACCTCCCATGCTTGGCAATGGATGAGGATTGAAGGTCCCCTGTTCTGGCCCAACCACAGCCATCTGTCACAGGGAACCCAGGGTAGCCATTACAGTATTGGGGTGATCTATTTCCTTTCTTGGGACACTTACTCACTCCTGTTGGAGTTTTGGGGACCCACCTCTCCTTCTCATTTCCCTATTGTCAGGGTTGGAGGACAGCCTTACCTGCCTCACCAGACCCCACCACTTAATTGTATTTTCAGGGGTATCCCTCTCACCCACACATTTTTAGTTGTACCAACCTGCCCTGTGTCCCTAATGAGAAGAGTTTTTCTAGCTAAGGTAGGAGCTTTTATTTCATTTGCCTTACCCCAGACTCATCAGCAGCTCCTCTCCTCCCCCTCCTCCTCCTAGCCACCCAGCCTACTAGCTCTAACATTTCATTTTCCTTGCCAGCCTCTCAGGTGGATTCCAAAGTCTGGGACACCAAGAACTCTTCTATTGCTAGGCACTGTCCCTCTATTATTATCCAGTTGCAGGACCCTACCAGGTACATTACCCAACTCAGTACCCTCTCTCACTCCAGAGCCTCAAGGGACTTAAGCCTATCATTTCTGATCTTCCCAGAATAAAAGCACACTCCAGATTTCGCTCTCTCTCTCTCTCTCTGTCTCTTGCTAACACAAACCAATAAAATTCTGATAGCAGAGTATTAAACATATTGTGGCTACCAACTCAAGATTTTAAATTCCTTGTGGCTGCTTCTTACTATGTTTAAAAATTATTCTGAGCTCCAGAGCCAGCTTGAATCCACCTGGACAGGTCAGATCCACTTCAGATAAGTATAATTCAAACTTTCCTGGTCCTGGGACCCCCCTCCCTCACCCTGGGACTCCTCAGGGACCCCCAAGGTAAATTTTTTTCTAAACTTCCTCTTCTGCCTCACCAGCACCTTGTCAGACCCAGTCAGATCCAAGTGGCGATGGACAATTCCACAAGAGCCTGAAACAGCAGAAGACGATGGACAATTCCCAAAATGGTGGAGGACAATTCACTACCTCAGGACATCTGACTACCCCAAAAGGCCCCTTCCCTAGCCCCAAAGTTAACTGATACCCACCAAGTCAGCTGGAAGCAGTTTTGGAAGACACAGCACCCCCATTCCCAATCACTTGCCATTTTTTTTAAAAAAAACAAAGAGTCTAGAATGTTAGAATTCCTAGCCACTCCCCCAGCTATATGACCACACATATGCTATCCAGTAACCAGGGAAGATGCTTAGTCATCGTAGGACCTTATATTTTACATAATCCATGTGCTGTGTGATCACGTAATATGTGCACAGCATGGTCACATAATCTATTCGCATGCGTGGCATAGCTACATAAGCCCATATGCGCATGTGTGTGTGGAACCTATAAAAGTGGGTTCTTCCTATTCCCCCTGCCCTCTTCCTGCACGGTCATTCCATAGGCCTATGCACACCCCTTCTGTTTTCTTCCCTTAATAAACTCTTATACTGGGTTTTGTTGTACCTCGTGGCTTTTCTCACACAGTAAACAGCGCCGCTAAATGAATAACATTGTGCGGTTTAATAAATAACACTTCTCTCAGTTTCTGACTAAGGTGAACATCTTCATGCTCTCTACCCAGGAAGAGGCAAGAACCTCCAAATCTTTTCTGGTTCATTTTCCTTCATCCTCTAGGTCTCAGTTTAGACCTTTCTAAGTTGTCTTCCTATCCTCCTATATTGATCTGCTTCAGGATCTGATCCCTATGAATGCATACCCACTCCAGTACTTGGGCTGAGCAGTGGGCACTTGTGATCCAAATACCTGGGCAGACTCACATGGAAACCTCATGACTCAGGGGTCTGATCTGTGCCTTGGCTGGTGTGAGACTCTGCCTAATGGACCTGTGCCCACTAGAGAGCTATTTTGTACCATTTAGTAACAGCCTGTGTGTGTGGTGGCGGCGTGTGTGTGTGTGTGTGTGTGTGTGTGTGTGTGTGTGTGTGTGTACATGCATGGGTATGCTTGGCCTGTGAAGAGAAGCCCTTCTTTTACTCCTACCCATTTCCACCTGTTTCTGATACATCTCTGGAGGCAGATGCAGTGGTCTTTGCTGGCATTAGGACCTTCCTCACTCAGTCTTTGCTCTTCTACCAACTTACATAAGGACTGGGACAAGTCTTTGCTCTTGGTTTATCTGTGATACGTGCATCTTGCTTCTTAGCATACAGTACATGCTCAGTACATGCTTATTTGAAATTGGGCAGGGCATATGTCTGCAATTCCAGAGTATTGCTGCAAGTTTAGGGCCAACCAAGAGCTACATAGTGAGTTCAAGGCTGGCCTGGACTACATAGCAAAACTGTTTCATTAAGCTGTGCTGGGGGTGAAACTTAGCAGGCAGAGTGCTTTCCTAGCAGTCAGAAATGCTTGGGCTCCAACCCCAGCCCTGCAGAAACCAGGCATAGAGTAGGCACTGTAAACCCTGCTTCAACACTGGGGAAATAGAGGCAGAAGGATCAGAACTGCAAGGTCAGTCTAAGCTACTTAAAGTGTTGAGGGTAGCCTGGGCTACATGAGACTCTGCCTCAAACAAAAAACTAACTATGCTTATTTGTATTACAAGGAAACTAAAAACCAGAGCAGGGAAGAAGCAGCAGCCATGTAGCAAGTCCATGTATAGCCTATAGGGCTAGCCTTATACAGCACCCCTCCCCACCTCCACCCACCTCTTTCTTCCAAGCTTAAAGATATTTTCATGTTTGTGGGGCTGTTGCCTCTGTACATTAAGTGTAATGTTCCTTTTGGGGGTGACAAGAATGTTTTCAAATTGATTGTGATGAAAATTGTACAACTGTGAATTCACCAAAGAGCACTGAGTTGTGTGTTCTGACTGAGTGGTGGAATGCTATGCAAACTTCAGCACAGAAAGGCTCCTATCTGGGGAAAGGAAATGCTGGGGAAGGAAAGGCATTGAACTTGGACCCAGAAGACCTGCTTTCAACATCTGCATGAACTTTATGAGCCCAGGCCCCTCATCTGGAACACCCCCACAGTAGCTTACAGGACCCAATGAGACTGTCGGGAGCAGTGAGCACAGAGTGGATGCCCGTAGTCAGGCTGGAAAAAGATGAGTCTCTCACTCCAGAAGAGGAACTAAGACTTTACCAAACAAAGAGGACAGGTTCGGTAGACAGGCCCGGCGTCTGCAGGTAGGCCTGTGGCACCGGCCAGCAGAGGTAGACGGGCCCAGCGGCGGCGGCGGCGGCGGCCGACAGGGACATTCAGGCCCGGCGGCAACCAGCAGAGACATACAGGCCCAGCGGCGACCCACAGAGGTAGACAGGCCACGAGGTGGAGACAAGCAGATGCAGGTAGGTCTAAAGCGGCGACCCGCAGAGGTAGACCTGACCGGCGGCAGCGGCCGACAGGGACATACAGGCCGGCTGCGGACCGCAGAGGTAGACAGGCCCAGGGATGGAGACAAGCAGACGCAGCTTGGAACAGGGACGCCTTTAACCCCAACACCTGGGGAAGAAGCTATCTCCATGGGACGGAACCAGAACGAATCTGAACACTCTGTCTGAGGACAACCCAGGCCTAGCTGCTGATCCTGTGAAACCCAACAACTTGGAGGTGTTGGTGAGACTACCCCGCTCTGCTGAAACCCATCTGGGAGAGGATTCAGATGCCTACAGTTTGAAGTTTGAATAAACAAGATCAGCTGAGGAGTTGACAAATGAACAAAACGTGACCTGGGAACACAGAAGAAGTCGCTACCCAGTCACCAAACCAGATCACCAGAATCATAAGTATATACTTCACCGACTGAAATCAGCTGCCCCTGAAGAAATAGCCCAATAGCACCAATTTAACCAAGAACCCCTACTAAACCAAGACTAAAAATTAGAACAAGAGAGGCACTCTCAGACACAGACACCACTTGCACCGCATAGAGGAAGAGATGAGTAGATGCCAGTGTAAAAATACAGGCAACAACATAAAGACCTATATGGCAACATCAGAACTTAGTGATTCTACACCTGCAAGACCTGAACATACCAAGACAGAAGAAACAGAAGAAATCAACCCTAAAAATGACTTTAAGAAGATGATAGAGGCCCTTAAAGAAGAAATAAAACATTCCCTCAAAGAGGAAATAAAAACTTTCCTTAAAGAGGAAATGAAAAACTCCATTAAAGAGGAAATAAAAAACTCCCTTAAAGAAATGGAAGAAAAAAAACGAACAAAAAATGGGAAGAAATCAAATCAAGCCAAGAAAAAGCCATTAAACAGATGAAAGAAACATTCCAAGATCTGAAAAATGAATTTGAGACAATAAAGAAAATACATGCTGAGGGGATGCTGGAAATAGAAATCCTGACTAAACAAACAGGAACTACAGAAACAAGCATAACCAACCGATTGCAAGAGATGGAACAGAGAATCTCTGACACTGAAGACACGATAGAGAAAATAGATTCGTCAGTCAAAGAAAACATTAAAGACAAAAAAGTCAAAACACAAAACGTCCAGGAAATTTGGGACACCATGAAAAGACCAAACCTAAGAATAATAGGGATAGAAGAAGGAGAAGAATACCAACTCAAAGGCACAGAAAATATATTCAACAAAATCACAGAAGAAAACTTTCCTAACCTAAAGAAAGAAATACCTATGAAGATACAAGAAGCTTACAGAACACCAAATAGGCTGGATCAAAAAAAAAAAAAAAAAGTCCCCTCGCCACATAATAATTAAAACACTAAATACACAGAACAAAGAAAAAATATTAAGAGCCACAAAGGAAAAAGACCAAGTAACATATAAAGGCAAACCCATCAGAATAACACCAGACTACTCAATAGAGACTATGAAAGCTAGAAGATCATGGACAAATCTCATGCAGACACTAAGAGATCACGGATGCCAACCCAGACTATTATACCCAGCAAAATTCTCAATCACCATAGGTGGAGTAAACAAAATATTCCATGATAAAACCAGATTTAATCAATACCTGTCCACAAACCCAGCCCTACAGAAAGCACTAGAAGGGAAAATCCAACCCAAAGAAGCTAAACACATCCATGAAAAATCAAGCAATAGATAATCCTACACCAACATACACCACAGAAGGACAACACAACACAACCACAAAAAATAACAGGAATTAACAATCACTGGTCATTAATATCCATCAATATCAATGGTCTCAACTCACCTATAAAAAGACACAGGCTAACAGAATGGATAAGAAAACAGGACCCATCCATCTGCTGCATACAAGAAACACACCTTAACTTCAAAGACAGACACTACCTCCGAGTAAAGGGCTGGGAAAAGGCTTTCCAAGCAAATGGACCTAAGAAACAAGCTGGTGTAGCTATCCTAATATCTAATAAAATAGACTTCAGACTAAAATCAATCAAAAGAGATCAGGATGGAAAGTACATATTTATCACAGGAAAAATCCACCAAGATGAAGTCTCGATTCTAAACATTTATGCTCCAAATACAAAAGCACCCACATTCATAAAAGAAACACTACTAAAGTTTAAAACGCACATCAAACCCCACACATTAGTAGTGGGAGATTTTAACACACCACTCTCACCAAAAGATAGATCTACCAGACTGAAACTTAACAAAGAAATAAAGGACCTAACAGATGTTATGATTCAAATGGACCTAATAGATATCTACAGAATATTCCATCCTAACACAAAAGAATATACCTTCTTCTCAGCACCCCATGGAACCTTCTCAAAAATTGACCACATGCTTGGACACAAAACAAATCTCAACAGATGCAAAAAAATTGGAATAACCTCCTGTATCTTATCAGACCACCATGCCTTAAAGTTAGACCTCAGCAACAACAAAAATTATAGAAAACCCACAAACTCATGGAAACTGAATAATGCCCACCTGAAACATCAATGGGTCAAGGAAGAAATAAAGAAAGAAATTAAAGATTTCCTAGAATTCAGTGAAAATGAAAGTACAACATACCCAAACTTATGAGACACTATGAAAGCAGTGCTAAGAGGAAAATTCATAGCTCTAAATGCACACATAAAGAAGATGGAGCAATCCCATACCAATGAATTAACAGCACAACTGAAAGCTCTAGAACAAAAAGAAACAAACTCACCCAGGAGAAATAGACGCCAGGAAATAATCAAATTGAGGGCTGAAATCAACAAAATAGAAAACAAGAGAACAATACAAAAAAAAATCAATGAAACAAAGAGTTGGTTCTTTGAAAAAATCAACAAGATAGACAAACCCCTAGCCAAATTAACCAAAAGGCAAAGAGAGAGCAATCAAATTAACAAAATCAGAAATGAAAAGAGAGACATAACAACAGACAACGAGGAAATCCAGAGAATCATCAGATCATACTTCAAAAACCTGTACTCCACAAAAATGGAAAACAACGAGGACAGGTTCAGAGTAAGGTCAGTTCCAAGTGTGGGGGTGGGAAGCTGGCTGAGTGGTAGGAGTGCTTGCTCTCAAACATGAGAACCTGAGTTCAGATTCACAATATCTACTAAAAGCTAGGTATAATGATGTGTACCAGGACCTCAGTGTTCAGGTGACAAAGACAGGGATCCCAGGGGCTGGCCAGCTAGCCTAGCTGAAATGGCAAGGTTCAAGTTCAGTGAGGGACACTGTCCCAAAACAGTAAAGTGGAGAGCAGTAGATGAGCATGCCTGACACCAATGACTTCTGACCTCCATATTCTCATACATGTATAATATGTAAATATAGAAAAATAAAAATAAAAATGAAAACTGCAGGTCTCTGGTGATGGTTAGTGACAGAACATTTGCCTAATGTATGGGATACCCTTTGTTTCATTCCTGGAAATTAAAAGAAAGGAGGGAAGGAAGGGAGGAAGGAAGGAAGGAAAGAAGGAAAGAAAAAAATGTCCCTTGGGAGGTGGGTATGGTAGTGCACCCCTTTAGTCTCAGCACTAAGGAGGAAGAGGCAGGCAGATCTCTGTGAGTTCAAGGCCAGCCTCATCTATATAGTAGCAAGTTCTAGACTAGCCTGGGCTACCTAGTGAGACCTTGTCTCAAAATAATGATAATAAATAAATGAATAAATAAATATGAGGAGTAATGTTTCTCTTCTGTTTTAATCAAAGGAATAAAAACAACAATTTATTATATCATTTTATGATACTAATTTGGCAAAGAGTCCATAAATCATAATTCTGTGCTACACAGTTGTGACAAATTGTAAGTATACAAACTTGTTAGGTACTGTAACAGTGTAAACTAGCACAGCCCTCTTGGAGATCAATGGAATAACATTGATAGCATCAAAGATGCTATGGTCCTTGACAGTAGGAATTTTGCCTTATGGTAAGTGCTTTGTGCATAAAAGCAGTGATGATGGGGCTGGAGAGATGGCTCACTGGTTAAGAGCACTTGCTTCTCTTTGAGGACCCAGGTCCCAGCATCTCCATGGCACCTCACAACCATCTGCAACTCCAGTTCCAGGGGATCTGATGCCTTCTTATGACCTCCAGGGTATTGCATGTACATGATATACTTCATACATGCAGGCAAACATTCACACACATAAAATAAGAATAAATAATAAAGTCACAATTTTCTAAAAAGCAGTGATCAGAATAATTCTGGGGAAAAAAGGTAGGTCCAAAGCTGGGAGGTTGGTTAAAATACTTATGTTGCAAGCATGAAGACCTGTGTTTGCTGCCTAGGCATTGCATAAAACAACCAGGCATGTATTCATAATCATAGTACTGGGGAGACAGAGAAAGGGGATCCCTAGGGTTCACTGGCCAACTAGCTACATCTAAATGGAAGCTCCAGGTCAATGAGAGACCCTGACTCAAAAGAAGTGGATTGTATTCTTGAGGATGACACCCAAGGTTGTCCTCCAACTTCCACATGTACACACATGTGAACCTGCAGATACACAGGTACATTGAAAAAAAGTAGCTCAGTAAAATGCCCTGTGATGTGTTCACTTGAAGAAACACTAAGCCATTAAAAATGAGAGTTGTCAAGACAACACAGTGCTGTGTATAGTAACTCATGCCTGTCATCCTGGCACTTGGGAAGGAGAAACAGGATTGCAACAAGTTGGAAGCTAACCTGATCAACATAGAGAATTCTAGACCAGTCAGAGCTACGTGGTGAGACTTGTCTCAAAACGCCCCAAACCAAAACACAGTGATAAGGAAGCTGCAATGGCTACACAGTAAAGGAACAAGGTAGGGAGCATGAATTAGGCCTCTGTGTGATACAATTGTAACTGAGTGTAACTTCGCATGGACTGAGGCAGATACTGTGGACACTGACCCAGCATTTGTCGTTACTGCCCTTCTCCTTTATCCAAGAAATGCTGATTTTCTCAGCCTCCCTCACAGTTTTGGGTAATTCATGTTACCACTGAAATATGAGCCATGGTTTTGTGGGGAGACAGTAGGGAAATACTTTGCTTCCTGATAAATGATAAAAGCAGCAAGCACTCTTAACCACTGAGCCCTCTCCAACAACAATATATCTAACTTTTTTTGAGGTGGACCCTACAGATGTGGATGTGTTGTGCTAACTGTAACCACTCCTGTGGCCAGGTGTAGTGATGTAGGCCTGTGATCCAGAAGCAGGAGAGTGTCCAGTGTCAGCCTGGGCTACATAGAAAGACTGTGTCTCAAAAAAAAACCCCAAACAAAACAAAAACAAAAAAAGCAAGCAAGCAAACAAACAAACAAACAAAAAATCCAGAAAAACAGAAGGAAGGGAGGAGAGGAGTGAAGAGAACAAGAAGACAAAAATTAACCACAGAATTGGAGGGCAGTGACCAGCACTGGTCTGAGGCCGCTGTGCTCTCTCGGCAGCGCAGCAGGCGGCGGCAGGTGGCGCTGACGGTGCGCCACTGAGCTGGGAGAGCGCCGGCGGGCGCTGGGGAGGCTCGGCAGTGGCGCCTGTGACTCCGGGTAAAAATAATCAGGGAAGGCCAGCTGCTTCCTTGTCAGCAACCAAGAGGGAAATAAAGCTCATGTCCCCTCCAGCGAAAACCTGCTCTCCGGTCCCCTGGCTCCTGCCACCAACTGCTCGACGGCCGCATGCCAATCCGGTCTGAAAGCCTGAGACTCATCTGCCTGAGAGAGGCAAGTTCCAGCTTCATCACCGCAGCTTGAACAGCACGCAGGCTGGGAGGCGGGGACGGGGCTGGGGTCCTTCCTCTGGGCAATCTCAACCACCGGCCAAGGCTTTTGCTCAACTGTGGCTAGGGCTCCTACCGGGTGTCTCAGCGTCTCCAAGTCCTTCCTCTTGGCTTTGTCCATTCTCAGTATAGCCTAGGTTTGCCTTTATCTCACTAGATGGAGGTCTTGAGGGTCCAGAAAGTTCCTTGTGCTCATGGTTCTAAAATCTAGACTTAGCACGGCTTGCTGATCCTCCCAGTGCCCTCCAACCAGAGGTACTGGTCTCTGTGAGGTCCAGGAAGGTCTGGTAGTGGCCATTCCCCTGCCTCCACCATGCTTTCACATTCTCCCCAACACACTGAACCCTCCTGCTCACTAGGTCCTGAGCTGGTGCCTGCAGCCTGATCCCCAGCACCACATAAACCTGGCAGCGGCACATACCTGTAATCTCAACCTTAAAGAAGGATCAGAAATTCAAGCATCCTCTACATAGAGAGTTAGAGTCCAGTCTAGGCTACGTGAAGACTTTTTTTTTTTTTTTTAAGTGTTTTAGTTTGTTTGTTTTTGTTAAGAAAATAATGGGAGATGAAAACGTTCTACCACCAGGAATTTGGTGGCCCTGATGTGTGTGTGTGTGTGTGTGTGTGTGTGTGTGTGTGTGTGTGTGTGTGTATGTGTATAATTACATTACCGTTGCTCACAGCATTCGTACAGTATCTTGCTGTCTGGGTCTGTCACCTCAGAACAGAAGGCTGTACCACAGAGCAGAGGAATGCAGACTAGCCAATCTGGCTTGTGTGTGAGCACTGTGACATTCACACCATGGCAAAACCCCCAAATGATGCATTTCTCAGAACATGCTGCTTTCCCATGTCAAGCAACATGTGACTAACAGAATACAACATTTAAATTTAAATTTTAAATAATAAATATTAAGGCAATGAAATGTAAATAATAATAATAATAATAATAATAATAATAATAATAATAAATCAGTCAGGAAGTGGTGGCACACTCCTGTAATCCCAGCATTGGGGAGGCAGAGGCAGGCAGATCTCTGAATTCAAGGCCAGCCTGGTCTACAGAGAGTCTCAAGAACAGTCAGGACTACACAATGAACCCTGTATCAAAAAACAAAAAACAAAACTAATAATAATAATATTTTTTCTTGGCTTAGTCTTTCAGGGTTACTAGCCCTGTCTTCTGTTCTAGAAAAGGCTGTGCATGATCTACAGAAAGGTAATTTTGGGATCATGGTTCCAGGTCCAAACCCAAGGAGTTGTTTGCTGATGGAATCTTTACCGCTAACCTACTGGAATGAGCATGCAGGCTGGAACTCTGGGCTGGAGGAAAGTTTCTATTCATATGTTCAATAGTATAGAAACCCGACCCATCTGTTTCTTAGCCATTTTTTAAAAACATTTTCCAGGAAAGCTTGCCTCCAGGACCAAGGGCAATGCCTCTCTGGTCACTGGGCTGCATCCCTGGCTGAACTGGTCCTTTTGGAAGCTGAGTGGGTAGAGTGAGAAGGCAGGGAAGGTTTGGGGAAAGAGCTAAGACAGAGGTGAACAAGGTAGGGAGGCAGAGGAAAGAGAAAGCAAGTGGCCTAACATCACAACTGGAGTAGTGGAGGCAGGCTTTGACCCATTGTGACCTGGGGTCACATGGCTTCTGGGCGTGCCTGGAGGTGCTGGCTTGAAGGTATTCTCTTAGAGTTCCCTTGTCCTTGTCCTCTTGACCCACACCTGTTGGTTCTGGTGAACTTCCCTGAGAAAGGTCAGACCCATATCAGAGGGCTCCTTCGTGGTCTTGGCCTTTGAGAAATGATTCAGGAGCCCTTCTCCAAGACAAAGTCTCTGTCATGCAGAGAGAGGATGGGTGTGTGAGCTGGACAATCTGATGCCAGTAACAACTGGAGAAATATATCCATCACTTCCTGTGCAGATAACCCACGTACTTCTGGGGAATTCCCCTCACTCCAGCTGTCTGGCCTCAATAACAAACAGGTAGCACAGAATTCATCTGACAGAGTCTGAACCACAATGTGCGACGCTAGTTGTGCCATTCAGAGGTCTCTCTGGGATGCCTTTTGGGCATGACTAGCAAGGCTCCTAACTCTAGGGTTCTAGAGTTGAAAAGATGTAAGTCAGGGCCACTTGTGATCACATAATAAAAATCTCAAAATATAAATGGGAATTAAGCACTTAAAGGGTGTACACACACACACACACACATGCATACACACACATGCATACACACACACACACACACACACACACACACACACACACACTTTTTTTTTAAGGATTACAAGTCTGATGATGGTCAGTCCAAAGCACAAGTGGGTCACTGAGGTATTTGGGCATTGGCCTCTTCTCATATTCCAGGTGTTGGTAAGAAGCCCTACCTGGCTGGGCGGTGGTGGCACACGCCTTTTAATCCAGCACTCAGGAGGCAGAGCCAGGTGGATCTCTGAGTTCGAGGCCAGCCTGGGCTACAAGTGAGCTCCAGGAAAGGCGCAAAGCTACGCAGAGAAACCCTGTCTCGAAAAAAAAAAAAAAAAAAAAGAAAGAAAGAAACCCTACCTGAAACAACCATCAAGTAATGAGCACCCTGCTCTACCTCCTGTCACCCACTCTCAGGATCCCACTCCACAGGTGCTGAGGACTTACGTGGATACTGCTTTGTGCCGATCCCAGGGAAAATGGCCAGGCTTAGGGAATTTCTGGACCTCTGAGTAGAGTGCTGTCAGTTGAGCAAAGCAGAACATGGAGGCTCAGTGGGTAAGGTGTTTGCTGCCTGGTAACCCGAGTTCCATCTCTGAGTCCTACATAGTGGGAAAAGAGAATAGATGCCTGAAAAATTTTTCTCTAATTTCCATATGTGGGTATGTGCAAATACACACACAATATATAAGTAAATAAATAAGTGTGATAAAATTATTTTTAAAAACACAATTTGGAGAGCAGGGTGTTAGGAGCTATAGTGTCCCAAGCATGGAAGCCAGCTGCCACGTCATTGTTGGGCTTGGCCATGGCCCGGGAGAAATGATGCTGAGGTTGACACCCTGACAGGTAGAGGTGGGTCCTGGGGAAGCCGCTGGCCCTTTGCTGCCTCTAGTCTCTCTTCCATGAGGAGTTACTATGACATGGACATGATGACCTTGAGGTCTGTAGGCAGGAGCCCAGCACAACTCTGCTGTGTTCCTTTGCTCTGGGTGCTGCCTTTCCTAGGAACCTAGAGTATCTACCTATAAGTACATTCAGACTGTTGGCCAAGTTCTGTCTCCAAGGTAGTGGAACCAAGGACCCCTGCTACTTGTAGCCAGAAGTCAGGCCTTATTTTCAACAAGGCTAATTCCTCCTCAGGCTTTTTTATGGTCCCTACCAGCAAGGCAGGCAAGGTCACTCCCAGGGCCACTCACAGTTTCTTTTGGGGGGGGGGGGTTGAGACAGGTTTTCTCTGTGTAGTCCTGACTGTCCGGGAACTTGATCTGTAGACCAGTCTGGCCTCAAACTCAGAGATCCGCCTGCTCTTCCTCCTGAGTGCTGGATTAAAGGCGTGCGCCACCATGCCCAGCTTCTGTTGAACATTTTTAATTCTGCTTCTTCTGCCTTCTGACTCTGCTTCTAAGAACTACTATGATTACACTGGGTCCTCCCAAATACTCCGTATTAATCACATTTAAATTATTATTATTATTGCATGTATATATGCATGATTTGAAGAGGGGGGCATATTGCCATGGCTCAAGTGTAGAGGTCAGGATAACTTGGTGGAGTCAGTTCTCTACTCTAATCTTTGTATGGGTCCAGGAATTGAACTCAAGTTGCCAGGATGGCATAACACACCCCTTTACCAGCTGTACCATTTCACTGGTTCTTTTACTAATCTTTTCAAGGCCATCAGTTTACACCTACACAATTTATAGAAGCACATTGGGGTAGTTAATCTTGATGGTCAACTTGTTGGCTCTAGACTCACCATGGAAACAAATCTCTGGTTCTGTCTGGGAGAGATTTTCTCGACTGGGTTGACTGGTGTGGGAAGACCTACCCTATGTGGGCAGCACCATCCCACTGACTGGAGTCCAGGATTGTATAAAAAGGAGAAACTGAGCTGAGCATTTATTTCTCTGCTCCTTGACCATGACTATATGTGACCAGCTGCCTCATAATTTCTTGCTGCCATGCTCTCTCTGCATCAAGGTGGACTGTATCTCCTCAAACTTGGGCCAAAATAGCCCTTGACTGCCTTACTACATACAGCAAGGATGAAAGTAGCTAACACATCATCTCAGGGCATTGTTATTCATCTGGCTGCATGTAAACAGTGGAGATGTCCAATCCCAACTTGCTTGTTAATGCACCCAGTAGTGTCTGGCTCAGACCAAGATGGGCTGCAAATGGCAGGAACTTGTTCTGTGGAGAACTAGAAGCTGCCATGGCCTGCTCCCCGCATACCTCCAGCTGGAGCCCCACCTTGGTTCTAGGTCATGGCTCAACCACTGCCCTTGATTAGGATGTGAGCACAGTAGGTTGTTCCCTCTCAGCTAGAAAAGAAAATGAATACAACGCATTATGACCTGCAGAGAGTCTGCTATGTGCCTGGCTGTGCACATGAACTTGCCTTGTGTCAGCTTAGGCCTGGGGCATCTTATTTCCTCAAGAAGCTTGTGGACTTAGAGAGGCTAGGTGGCTCACTTGAAGCCACACACAGTGGCATGGAAAATGGAACCAAGGGAGAGAACAAAGGTCCTGTGTCCTTCCCCTTTGCCGATCCACAGATAGGCCCCAAGGACAGCAGTCTGCTCAGCTCTGAGTCATTTTGGCCCCAAAAGTTAGAGACTTAGCTTAGTGTCCTCTGAGCTGATCAGTTTAGGGGAGATGACTTGTGGCCCTTAGGGATGGAAGGCATTAGGCTTCATGTGCTGGGGGCCACCTGCCCCCAAACTGCTGTCACCTTTTAATAGATTTCTCGGGGAATGAGTAATTTGTTCCTGATGCTGGCTCTGCACTGGGCAGGAAGTCCCTACAGGCCTGGAAGGCTAGTGTGAAATCACTCAAAGCAACTGCTGGAGGAGGATGGTGGGTCAGCGCTGGCCACTTAGCTCGACTAGACTGCCAATTACTGCCTGGCTTGCTTCCTGCCGCAGACGTGCCCAGGGCCAGGGCTTTGAACCCTTGCAGGGAAGCCAGCTTCCAGTAAACAACCCAGGGCGGCAAGCAGATTGACAGCAAGGTTCAGCACGAGGACCGATGCTGTTCTGCTTTAGCTGCAAGTGGACAGCGCTGTAGTCCCCGGGGTCCTCCCAGTCAAGGGTTTGGGGCCTGCCTGAACCCAGACTCTCACTCCTGGCTAGACAGTTCCTGCCAAGGATGTTGGGGTTTCTGAGCCCTGGCAGATCATTCCCCTAGATAGCACTTGAGCCTGGGCTGGATCCTCTTCTCAGCCAGCAGCCTGGGAGCAGGGTGTGGAGGAGGCCATAGCCTCCTTCCTTCTTCCTGGAAGATATGCCCAGGGCAACACACACTGTGGGCTGACAGCCACTATTAGGTATGAGGGCAGGTTATGTCCTCCCAAGAGCATATACTGGAGGTCTGGGGCTTCTAGATGCCAGGAGATGGTTGTCTTGTGGAAATTGGCTGGTAGGGGCCTAAGAGAGGTTTCTGGAAAAGGTGGAAGGTTCTAGATCTCAGCTGAAGTGCTGAACATACATCTGCTCAAACTTACTATACTGTGTTCTTCATTTACATATTTTCCTCTAGGACCACCCAGATGGAGAACCTGGGACAGACAGACATCTACTCACACACCTGCACATGTTCACACACACATTCACACACTTGTAATGCTGTTTCTCATACTTTCATACCCCACACTCACAGACATAACACATAATACCCCCCTTCACTCTCCAACATTGTTGCAGGAAATCATATATGTTTTCCTCAGAAAATTGGGCTTGCTTTCAACTTTTTTCTTTCCTCAGGGAAGCCGCAAAAGAATGAAGCTTCTCTTTGTCCTTGCTCTGTGATTAATTTCTTTCTGTGTTCAGGAAGTCAATGGCAAGATATGAAAGCGGGGAGGGCTGCCTAAGCGAGTTGGTGCCTTGGGCCTGAACTGCACATTCAGGCAGCTAGCTCTGTCCTTGGGGAGAGCCCTTAGTGAACGCTGTGCTGTCTGCCCCATGCCCCTTCTGTTCTGCCACTCTTTGCCTGTTCTCCTTTTCCTAGTCCTGTGGATCCTTATGTCTTGGGGGTCAGGTGACACCTGTGTGTGTGCCTGCAGAGGCCAGGGGAGGCATCATGTGTCTTCCTCTAGCACTCCCTATCTCAGTCCTTTGAAATGAAGTAGAGTCTCTCACTTAACCTGGAGCTAGGTAATGGATGGTTATTTCTGGGCTCATGTGGCAGGAAGGACCTAGGGACTATTATACTCCACTGCTGGTTATGGTTCCCTGGGCCAGGAGGCAAAGAGCTCACACTGGTGGGCTCCTGTGGGTTAAATCTGGGATAACTGAAGGTAAAACACCAACAATGATCATCCAAGAATGGACAACGGGGGCTGGAGAGACAGTTCAGTGGGTAAGATGCCACTTCATTAGCATGAGGACTTCTTCAGCATCCACATAAAAAAAATGGGAACACATATGCCTGTAACCCGAGTGCTGCAAGGAGAAGAGACAGTACAATCACCAGCTTCCCGCCACCAGCCTAGTTCCCGGTCAGTGAGAGACTCTGCTTCATTTCAAAGGTTAAGATAAGGAGCACTAGAGGAAGACACATGATGCCTCCCCTGGCCTCTGCATGCACATACACAGGTATCATCCCAAATCCCAAGACATATATACATATAGCATGTGAGCACGTACACACACACACACACACACACACACACACACACACACACACACACTACAGAAATGAATAATAACATAGTAAGGAAAAAAATGGTATGGTCTCTTATCAGTTGCAGGGTAGCAGGGCTGTGTGTTTGCTGAGTGAGGAATCCTGGAGGGTTAGAAAGCTTCAAAAATAAAAATGTAGGGGGTAGCCCGGGAGGTGGTGGTGCATGCCTTTAATCCCAGCACTGGGAGGCAGAGCAGGCAGATCTCTGTGAGTTTGAGGTCAGCCTCGTCTACAGAGTGAGATCCAGGACAGGCACCAAAACTACACAGAGAAACCCTGTCTCAAAAAACAAAACAAAAAAAAAATAGGGGAAAAGTAATAAATGTTTACAGCATTTGAAAAAAATACAGAGGCTAAAAGGAGGGGGAAAATAAGAGTGACCTGAGGCTCTCCAGTGAGGGAATCTCACCTGGCGACACAGAACACTTTCAACACATCAAGGGACAGCCACACTTATACACCCACAGATCTTATACATCTTTTGTTGTTTCTCCTGTTGCTAAAATGCAAGTTTTAAAGGTCTGATATATTCCATTGTAAATTATTTAGCCATTTTCCTATTGTTTGATAGTAAAGTCATTTCTGGGTTTCATTATAATATTACTATATACTATCAATAATCCATTCTAATATCAAACATGTGATCTATTACCCAATATATAATTCCTGGTAAATTCTAGTCTGTGCCATTGTAGTAATGCTGCAATGAACATCTTTATTTTATTAAATTTATTCTGTGCGTGTTGTGTGCATGTGAATGTGTAGGTATGTGAGCTCACATGAGCACATGGGAGTCCAGAAGAGGACATGGGATGTCTTCTCTAGTACTCTTCTTTCTTACTGCCTTGAGACAAGGTCTTTCACTGACCTAGAAGCTTGGTGTTTGGGCTAGGCTGGCTGACCAGTGAGTTGCTGGGATCCATTGTCTCTGCACCCTCTGCTGGTGTTACAGGCATGCACAGCTTTTTATGTGGGTGGTGATGATTCAAACTCAGGTTTTCCTTATTCTTACCTGCCCCATGTCCCCAGCCCCTACAAAGACACGTCTCTACACAATTGCCTCTGCTAGGAATAGATCCCTCTTAAAGGGTGGCGGGGCCAAGTGTACAGACCTTTCCTGAGGATCTTGAATTATTTTGGCCAATGGCTTTCCTGAAGGCATGCATGGCTTGTCTTACCCAATAGCAGTTAGGAAAGGTCTCCTCTCAGATACTGTGAATTCCGAGTGTTGTTATCAGAGAAGTCAGCTGTTGCCATCCTGCTCACTCTATGTCCTGTCTAGTCCTCTAGACCACCATGCCTCTGACTCTGAGTTCTCCTCCATCACTTTGTGGAACATCGGTAACAGTCCAAAAACACAGGACTTCCCACCAGGGTTTGTGCCTCTGTCGCCTGTCCCCAGCATAGACTGGCTTTCAGCTCCAGTGTGATGTGACCCAGTGGTGCCCATGTGAACTTTTGGGCTACCATCAGCAACCCCCACTAACACAGGTTAGACTCTGAAAGGATAGCAGGGACTCCTCTCTCTGTGCCCACACTCTGCTTCACCTTTGCATTGCCTGTCTGGCACTCTGTACTACTTCTAGTAACTGTCCTCTCCTCGTCCTTCTGCCCCCACTCTGGTCTAGGCCTCCTTCATCTCTCCCCACTGTTGTCCTCTCACAGACTCCGTCATCTCTACTCCCCACCACCCCCACTGCCAAAACAAGTGCACTCCTTGCTGCTGAGATGGCCACATAGCCCTGAAGTCTTAGCCATGCCTAAGTTTCCACTTGTCCCACCCTGGAAATCATTCTGGTGATTTAGTGTTCCATACCCTCCAGGCCCAACAATTCCAGAAGTCTGCTGAAGCCACCTCTTTCTTCCTGTCTACAACCCCAGCTATCCAGTGCTGGGGCTTTGCCTGGGGTGCACCCTCTGAGCACTTGCTGAGGGTTTCTTCCTTGGAAGGAGTTGAGTTCTGTCTCCCTGGGGGCTCCGTGAACTTCTGAAGTCCTTACTGGAACCCTCTGATCCTTTTGCTTCCTCCTTTATTTATGTGTCTGCTTCTCTTAAGAGCCCTGTTTCTGCACCCAGCAAGGTACCAGACACAAGACTGGAGTCTGATGAAGGAACAGCTGAATAATGAGTGAAGAGCCAGGAAGTTCTGAACCACAGAGAAGGTAATGGGTGTTACCTGGGAGTGGGGACACTGTCAAGGCAAGTCCTGCAAAACCGATCCATGAAGGAACCAGGGGCTGGTGTGTGGTTCAGCTGGCAGAGTACTTGCCTGGCACACACAGAGCCATGAGTGCAGCATAGACCGGGTTTGTCTTAGTGTTCTACTGCTGTGAAGAGACACCATGATCAAGACATCTCTTTTAAAAGAAGACATTTAATTGAGGCTTGCTTAGTTTCAGAAGTTTAGTCTATTACCATCATGGCAGTGAGCATGGAGGGGGAACAGGGCCTCATGTAGGCAGACATGATGCTGGCGAAGTGGTTGAGAGTTCTATATCCAGATCAACAGGCAGGAGGAAGAGAGAGAGAGAGATTCTGGGCCTGGCTTCTGCTTTTGAAACCTCAAAGCCCACCCTTAGTGACGCTTCCCCCAAGGAGGCTACACCTCCTAATCCTTTTCAAGCAGTGCCACACCCTAATGTCTGAGCATCAAAATATATAAGCCCATGGGAACATTATTATTTAAACCACCACACAGTGTAGTGGCTCACATTTGTAAATCCAGTATTTGGGAGGTAGAGGCAGGAGGATCAGAAGTTCAAGGTCATCCCTGGCTACATAGCAAGTTTGAGGGCAGCCTAGGCTATGAGAACCTGTCTCAAACAAGCAAACAGAAAAGTGGCCTCAGGGTGCCTTGTCTTTGGGTGATGCTCTACTTAAATGCCATGTGTTGCATCTCTGATTAAATACCTTCCATGGCTCCCCAGTGCTCTCATGAGAGGCTCAGGCTTCTTCCTGCATTCCAGAGCCCTGTATGACTGGAGTCTGCCCTGACTGATTGTGTCACTGTGTGGTCCTTCTAAGCTCCTGACTTAAAGGGTTCACTTGTTGTTCCCTCTCTCATGGTTAGTGAGAGAGAATCAGATTTCTGCCAAAAGACTTGGGGTTAAGAACAAGCACTGTGAACAGATTAGACCTGGGTAAGAATTAAAATTCTCCTTTGAATCAGTTGCATGTTGTTAGCCAAGTACTTCTCTCCAGGTGGAGAGTTCTCTACCTGTAAGCCAGTAATGAGAAGTGAATGGGGGCCAGGCATGGTGGTGCACACTATAATCCTAGCACTTGGGAGGCAGAAGTAGGTGGATCTCTGAGTTTTGAGGCTAGCCTGGTCTGCAGAGCGAGATCCAGCACAGCTAGAGCTATGCAGTCCCCTGTCTTGAAAACAAAACAAAAAACCAGACAGGGGTGCGGGGGAGGGAGGGAGGAATGGGGTTGTAACTTGGGAGGTACACAGCCTCTGGCATATTGAAAGATTTCAATAGACATCAACCAGTGTGGACTCAGCCAGGCTGGGAAGTTGGTAAGTTCTCCCATGCTACAGAAGTGGGGTATGCTGACAATTTCATTGTTGCCCTTGCAAGGGCTGAATTAGAAGCAGGAAGAGGGTCTCCACTTGTGCTCACCATCAGCCCAGGCAGGCAAACATAGGGCTCATCTAACCCAGTCTGTGCTAATAGTGCATGTAGTTCTGTGGGTCTCAGGTGGAGGGAATCTACACTTGGAAGCATTGTGATGTGCCTGACTGCACCCTCCTACTGGAGCTGGGCTTCTGTGGGCCATGCAGGGCAGCTTGGCACCTGGGTGCTGGGCCAAGGGCCCTGGAGCCTGGAGCAGCTGCACTAATTCATGCAAAGGAAGGCACACAGGTTGCCCTGTCTATTTATAGCTTATTTATGTAGGAAGAAAAACAAGGGCCCAGTTGCCATGGTAACCAGGAGCATCATGGACTACTCTCTCTGCAATGGGAAGAGGGCCAAGTCAGCTCTTGTGGGGAGCCCTCTACTGTGCATATCATGATGGAGGGTGGGGTGGGCCTTATCCACCTGTCCCACACTGAGTTCTCAGGCAGTCTGTAGACTGGGTAGGGTGGGGGCTACTGCTCTCTTGGTGCCTGTAAAATCCAGGGGTATTTTGGGGCAATGCGTAGTTGAGCTTCCTGCCCGGAGGGTGCCGCCTGCTCTCCAATTCTTCTTGTTAACTGCTGTCATTTGAGTACCTGCCTGCTGCCTTGGTGGATGCGAAAGCCTTCTAGCTGTGCTCCCACGTGTCCCTTAGCACACTTAGCACAGAGCACTGGACATACAGTCCTTAGAGCAATGCCCCTCAAAGTTACGACCTTGCAGAAAGCTTGTCATCAAGGAGGGGCTTAATAAAATCTGAATGAATGAATGAATGAATGAATGAATGAATGAGTGCTTAACAGATGTTCATACCACACTCATGTATTGAGGGAGACCGCAATGTTTTCTCATTTTATAGATGAAAAAATGGAGCTACGAAGAGATCAGCCTGAGATCCCATGGCTGATAAGCATCTGAGTGAGGGTAGGCGCTGGGGAGGAGGAGACCTTACTTTTGCTTGTTGGAGCAGGAGCCAGGGTTTCAGTTGCGCTGTAGTTGTCAGGGCTGAGGGTGAAGGTTCTGTGAGGATGAATCTTGACTCTGTATTCATCAACAGTATGGGCTTGAGCTAAGACATCGCCCTTCCATGCCTCATCTGTACAGTTGGACAGAAATGATGCTGGGTCCTTTAGAGACTGTCAACTCCTGAAGGCAGGCTCTGTGCCTGTCTCCAGTTTATCTGTTTTTCCAGTGTCTGTCTGGTGCACTCTTGGTACCAGGATGATCCTGAGACCCCATCTACAGGACAGAGCCCAGGACCTTGAGTCTGCTCATGGTTGTTGGTTGTTACTGTGCTATTTGGGAACTGAGACACAGAGAAGCCTGTGAGACTCCCCCAGAGGTCACACAGCCACATAGGGCAGAAGTCATTGCTTCACTGATCAGTAAGGCTCTGCAGCCAAGGGGTAAGTGGGACAGTGTCCAGGACAAAGGATGGGCATTCTAGGCTGGGCTGAAGTTCCAGGGAACAGCAGAGAAACTAAACAAGAATGTTGAGCAGGGCTCTTAGTGCTGGGCCTAGAGCTTCACTGATCATAGTCAGAAATACAGCGTCTGATGCCTGGTCTGCCTGGAGCTGTCACTCATTGGCTGGCCTCTGGCTCAGCCACTTACTGTCTATTCCCAGGCCTCCAGAAGGCTGTCAGTCGCCCTCTGCTGGGCTCTGCAGACCATCTTCAGAGGCGGTGACAGCTGGAAAATTGTCAGTGGCTCCACAGCTACCACCAGATCCCACAGAAGGACACAGCATCTTTTCATCTCTGGACCTCCCTCTGCTGCAGGCTTTTCCTGACTCCCAAAAGCCACATCTAGAGTTTGGTCTTGTCATTTCTCATCTGTTCCTCTTGCTTATCTCATGAGCTTACACGCCCAGACTTCTAAAGCATCCCACTCCTACTTACACCCCACACCAGAGGGACTTGTTCTGGGATTTTCTCTTTTTTAGCTTGTAAACTTGTGATGTGCCCAACTTCACTAGGCAGCCATAACACAGTACTCCAAGCTGGACCATGCAGGCAACAGAAATGTGTTGTCTCATAGTTCAGGAATTTGGAAATACAATGAATTCGTTTTGAGGTCATGTGGGAGAGTCTGGTCCAGCCCCTTGCCTGTTTTCTGGGTTTTTGATGCATGGTCTTTGTTTTCCCCAGCTGTGGAAACATGACAAGGAACTGACTTAATCTTCATCTGTGGTTGTCAACCAACTTCCCCTTTTTATAAAGGACTCAGGCTAGGTTAGGTTAGGACCCGCTCTCCTAGATTATTTTTAGCACAGGGAGATAGGGCTTTAAAATTAGAATTTCTTTTATTTTAAAAGACCCAGAGATGCAATCAAAGAGAATTTAACCTTTTTTTGTTCGTTCATTTGCTTTTTTCAAGACAGAGTTTCTCTGTGTAGCCCTGGCAGTCCTGGGACTCACTTCATAGACAAGGCTGGCCTTGAACTTAGAGATTTCCCTGCCTCTGCCTCCCAATGCTGGGACTAAAGGTGTGTGCCACCATGTCCAGTGCGAATCTTTAGTGAACATTTATTAAATACATAGCTGTGACACTGGTTCTCGACACTTGGTATGCTATTTATTCATTATTCATCCATCTACAGCTAGAGCCATGCCAGGCACATAATAGGTGCTTAATACATATTTGTAAATGGATTAATTTCATAATTATGGAGGCTGTCATTTATTGTCTAAGTTCCTATTAATCCCAGTACTTGGGAGGCAGAGCCAGGTGGATCTCTGTGAGTTCCAGGCCAGCCTGGGCTACAGAGTGAGATGCAGGACAGGCACCAAAACTACACAGAGAAACCCTGTCTCAGAAAACAAAACAAAACAAAACAGAACAACAACAACAAAAAAACCCCCAACTTTCCTGACTTCCACAAGTCTTAAAGTTCTACCAGTAGAAGATTGTGATAAAATTTACATAATGCTACATTTTTAATGCTGTGTAACATTATAAACTCTGTGCCCATTAAACAACCCAATGCCCCTTCTCCAGCTCTAACAACTACTGATTCACTTTATGTTTCTATAGATTTGCCTATTTAAAGATACATCATATAAATGGAACCATATAGGGCTGGGGAGATGGCTCAATGGTTGAAGAACTTGCTATGTAAGCATGAAGACTGGAGTTTGAATCCCCAAGATTCATGTGAATGCTGGGTGGATGTGTCAGTCAGCCTGTAATGCCAGTGCTCAAAGAGGATCCTTGGAGCAAGACGGCTAGCCACCTTGTGTTAGTGAGCTCTGGGTTCAACTGAGAGACCACGCCTTAATGAGTAAGGTGGAGAGTGGTGGTGGAGGGCTCCCGACATCAACCTTGGGCATCCACACACATGCACACACATGCACACACACGCGCACACACACATGCACACACACATCCACACACATGCACACACAAATGCACACATAAATGCACACATGCACACACAAATGCACACACATGCACACACATCCACATACATGCACACACATCCACACACATGCACACACACACACACACACACACACACACACACGCACCCACAGATATATGAACATGCTTACCACAAGCATGCACATGCATACCACACATAAATGGAACTATACAATATGCAGTTTTTTCAGGCCTGGCCTCTCAATTTTAGCAAATTGTTTTCAAGGTTCATTCCTGATTTAGTAGGTATCATGTTTCTTTCCCTTTTATGGCTGAATACTATTCCACTGTGTAGATACACATTTCGTTTATTTATTCATCCAGTGTTGGGCATTTGAGTTCTTTCTATATTTGCCTGTTATGAATCTCATTGCTATGCAATTTGTGTAGAAGTGTTTGTGAACTTAAGTTTTCAGTTCTGAAATTTTGATAATTTTGGTTCAAATTCCAGTTCATTTTCTGGAGCTGCAGACTATCTTACATTCCCATTTGTCACACATGAGAGTTAAATTTTTTCTACATTCTCTCCTACACTTGTGATTTCCTGTCTGATTCCAGCCATTTTCATAGGTCCCAAGGGGAATTTTGGGTTGCATTTCCCTGATGACTCACGGCATGGAACATCTTTGCATGTGCCTGTTTGGCTTTCTGAGGAGGGTGAACGCTCCACTAGACAGGAGGAAACCAGTGTTCAAAGGACTTGCTCAAGGGCTATGCCTGGGACCTGGGCGTCGATGTCCCTGGATTTTAACTAACGGTAGAAACAGATCTGATCGGAAAGTCAGGAGATTTGGTAATTGGGCGAATTTTATCTGACTGAACAAACCCCATCCCTGCAGCTGTCGTCAGTTTCTCCTCCCCAGAGCTTGAGGCAATGTACTTGAAACACCTCCGAGCCTCTCTAGAGAGCGAGAACTCAGGAACTCTATGATCTACAGCGCCAGTTCGAAGTTTGCTCCGCCCTCTCATCCCGTTCGCCCGCAGCGCCGGAAGTGTTCAGTTTTTTTTGTTAGCTCCGCCCTTGGCCCGGAAACACTTTCTTGGGAAGATGGCGGCAGTATCGGTGTTTCAGGCACCCGTCGGAGGTTTTTCTTTCGATAATTGCCGCAGGTGTGTCCATGCCACGGGCCGCAGTCGAGGCGTGGGTGGGGGTTCGGTGCCTCGGGTCGGAGCTGGGCGGTGGCCTGGGCCAGGGACGTGAGGAGCGTGGGAACGGCGCCCGCAGCCGTGTGACTCAGGGAATCCGGGGCCCCAGCGCGGGCTGCTTCGGAGGCCCGGGGCCCCATCCCTTTGCCAGTGTGTAAGAACTTGGTGCTTCCCATGGCGTTAGGCAGGCCACAGCCCCGATCTGTGACTCTGCGCATGGTGCTGTGCTGATGGTGGGAGGATGCAGTGAACACGCTGGGGTGAAAGTAAACTGAGTTCCCTCCTAAGCACTCTCGTGCCACTGGGGCACAATTGTGGTCTTGTCCTCCAACACTTGATTTCTGCGCTTTCCCTCAGGAATGCTGTCTTGGAAGCTGATTTTGCAAAGAAGGGGTTCAAACTTCCGAAAGCCCGGAAAACTGGCACTACCATCGCGGGAGTAGTCTACAAGGTAAGCCGAGAAAGCCTGACGACCCATGTTAGCAGGTAGGCCACTTGGACTCCTCCAAGCTTGAGCTAGATATGGTAGTGCATATGTCAGGGTACATCATGAAAAGGACTTTCATAAGAAACTGCTTTTGCCAGTAGACTTTACATATTTAGTAGTTTGTATTCTTTATTCATTTTGACGTTTTTGACATGAAGGCAGTTTGTTTTTTCTTAAAGTACTGTAGGAAGCAGGATGATGTAATGGGAAAAGGTAGAATTGGGATAAGATGGATTTGTCTAGATGTTTAATGCATTGATGCTGCTTCCAATTTTGGGCAGTTCAGACCCCCACCTCACTCCCTTTGAGACAGGGTCTTATTGTGTAGCCCTGACTGTCCTGGAACATGCCATGTAGATTAGGCTGCTTTAAACTGACAGAGATTCATCTGCTTCTGTTTCCCAAATGCAGAGTTTAAGGGGTTAAAAGCAGGTGTCACTATGTCCTCATCCATCAAATGGAGATAAATCCTGAATTAAACTTAAAGATCATAAAGACCAGTGATTAACATTGTTATAGGTGAAGAGATCCCAGCACTCGGGAGACAGAGGCAGGTGGGTCTCTGTGGGTTCAAGGCCAGCCTGGTATACAGTGTAAATTCTAGGACAGCAAGAGCTACACAGAGAGAACCTGTCTCAAAAAACCAAAAAGTAAAAAAGAAAGAAACCTAGTAGACAGGTGATTGTTTACTTAATTTTGTCTAGTATGTGTGAGTGTGCATATGCCATGGGATGAGTGTAGAGGTCAGAGAACAACATGGTGGAATCCAGTCTCACTTCATGTGAACTCTTGGGGTAGAAGTCAGCTTCCCAGGCTTGCACAGGTAGTGTTTTCACTTGCTGAACAAGCTTGCTGGCCCATAGGTGGCTATTTTAATGGAAAGATTATGGGTCTTCATTTCACTTTTTTTTCTTCTTCTCAGTTTAGCTCTATGATTTGTAAGGAATTTACTCAATCCCTGAGCCTTGTTTGAAAATGGAAATAAGTTGTAATCACCTTAGGATTCAGCCAGTAACATTAAGGACATATTTAGAATGTAGGACAATAATAGTTTTGGTAGAGATTTTGCCTGGGGATATGGAATTATGGAAGCAGAGAATGGCCAACATTGTTTTTCTTAAATAATATGTATATAAAATTGTTGAAAACCTCTCTTTTTTGTTTTTTAATAGGATGGCATAGTTCTTGGAGCAGACACAAGAGCAACTGAAGGGATGGTTGTTGCTGACAAAAACTGTTCAAAAATTCACTTCATATCTCCTAATATTTAGTAAGTATTGATAAATTTGGACTACTCTGAAATTTTCTAACCTGTCAATATTAAAAATTGACCATTACTGCCATCCTCCTTGCAGCCTGCTTGCGGTTCAGCATGTGTTTTCTAAGTCCCTTTCATGTGTTTCTAGGCTGGGATGCATGTTGATTGGCAGAGTGCTTAGCTGGCTTGAAGAGTCCTGTTCTGTTTTCAGCACTGCAGAAAGTGGGGAGTAGTGGGCACGCTGCAGTTTTAGCTTTGGGGAGGTAGAAGCAGGAGCATCAGGAGGTCAAGGTCCTCCTTGCCTACACAGGAGGCCAGTCTAGGGTGAATAAGGCTGTGTCAGACAAATAGCTCCAAACATTTCCACGCCCGTGCCGCCTGAGCTCCTCATGGGCAAGTCCTCCTGTGGCTTCAGTCTGAGTTAGTTGGTAGAAGGTTCTGCCACCCAGTGCCTCTTGAATGCATTCCTTTCTATTTTTCCCTCTCCTGAGACCTTTATTTAGGTTCTTTTTTCTCACCTGGACAATGGCAGTTTTTTAATTGGCATTTCTGCCTCTGGTTTCTATAGTAATGTTCACAGGTTCTGCTATACCTTTGTAGAACACAGAGTTAGAGCCCGCACAAGGGTTCTAACACCCTTTTTTGGGCTTTTGAGAGTACCCACACGTAGTTGTATGCAGACTTTCACACAGACACATACCATCATAAATAATATTTTAAAAAACAAAATAAAAGTAGCCCTTTGTTCTTTCTGCTTTTAAACTGTTTCTGTTCTTCTAAACCCAGCTGATAAAAACCTTTCCTTGCCAGGCAGTGGTTTTGCATGCCTTTAATCCTAGGACTAGTAAGGTAGAGCTAGGCGGATCTCTGAGTTCGAGGCCAGCCTGGGCTACAGAGTGAGTTCCAGGACAGCCAGGGCTGTTACACAGAGAAACCCTGTCTCGAAAAACAAAACAAAACACTTTTCCTTATCAATTAGAATTCATTGTTCTCAATGCTGATGAGGTAAGCAGGTAAGGATGGTTGTCACCAAGCCTGACCACCTGAGTTGGATCCTCAGATTCCATATAGTGGAAGGACAGAACCAAATTCCGAAAGATGTTCTCTGACCTCCACATGCTTACATGACACAAATGTGTCTCTCACACACATGCACACACACACACACACACACACACACACACACACACACACACACAAAATAAATTATAGATAGAAAAAAAGGGAGGGGTTGGGGATTTAGCTCAGTGGTAGAGCGCTTGCTAGGCGCAAGGCCTTGGGTTCGGTCCTCAACCCCAGAAAAAAAAAAAAGGAATTAATTGCTCTGCCCTCTGACTTCCCATGGCCTGTTGTACCTGTGTTATTTTATGGCATTTTATAATCTTCTCTTCCATTCCTCCTTTACTTAGTTCTGAAATAATAAATCAAGGCTGTCTAGTATTGATATTGAATTGTAAAACTTTGATCACTGCCTTGCTCTTTTGGTACAGTTTGGATGCACTTGTAGGACTAACACATGCACTCTGAAGCAGAGAAACGGATGATTTGAAATGTCCCGTTGCACCATAGAGAGGATATTTGCATATAGTTAGGTGTGTGTCCTCAATTTCATGTTTAAGATTGGTTAGAGAAGTTGCATAGCAGACAACTCAGAATGCCTCGCATGAACTTGAACTTTGTAGAGTTAGCCGAGAGGCTCCATTTCTTTCTCTGTTTTGATAAAGTGGTGGTTTTTCTTTTTTCTTTTCTTTTTTCCCCCCTTTTTTCATTTTTCGAGACAGGGTTTCTCTGTGTAGCTTTGCACCTTTCCTGGATCTTGCTCTGTAGACCAGGCTGGCCTCGAACTCACAAAGATCCGCCTGCCTCTGCCTCCCAAGTGCTGGGATTAAAGGTGTGTGCCATCACCACCCAGCAAAAGTGGTGGTTTTTCAAGACAAGGTTTCTCTGTATCTATTTCTGGTTGTCCTGGAACTCGCTCTGTAAACCAGGCTGGCCTCAAACTCACAGGGATCCACCTGCCTTTGCCTCCTGAGTGCTGGGATTAAAGGTGTGTGTCACCACCGCTCAGAGAGGCTCTATTCCTAAGTTAGTCATCTGATAATTGAATGCCAGCTAAGTTTCTGTGGTATTTCCAGTTGCTGTGGTGCGGGGACAGCTGCAGACACAGACATGACAACCCAGCTTATTTCTTCCAACTTGGAGCTCCACTCTCTCACCACTGGCCGCCTTCCGAGAGTTGTGACTGCTAATCGGATGTTGAAGCAGATGCTTTTTAGGTAAGGTTCCAAGGTGTGGATTTCTGTAATATCGTTTTTTTTTTTTTTTTTGTTTTGTTTTTTAAATCTTAGATTTTTAGCACAAGGAACCCTGGAAATTAGGGGGGAAAATATTTAGAAGAACACATTTTGTTCCAGAAATCAATTAGAAGCCATTTTTAATTTTTTTGTTTGTTGGTTGGTTGGTTTATTTTTAGAGACGGTTTCTCTGTACCCTTGGTTGTCCAGGCTGGCCTTGAACTCACAGAGATCTGCCTGTGTCTGCCTCTTCAGTACTGGGATAAAAGTCATTCACATCACCTCCTGGCTGCCATTTTTTTTTAATTGTTAAGGCATTTGATAACTAAATGGATTGTATGGTCTGATGTATCTTACGGTGATGATTTGCCGTGAATTGTGGCCAGTAGAGTAATTTCTTGAAGCATAGAGCTATTACTGCATAAGACAACTTTTGTTCACAGTAAAATGGTACTTTGAGTTTGTCTTGTAAGTCCTACCCATTTCCCCAGCACTTCAACACAAATGGTTTTTTCTTTCCTTTTTTAGCAGTAAAGTGAGAAATGACTTGTAGTCACATATAAGTGGGTAAAACAACACTGATTTCACCCACTCTCCCTCCTGGTCTTGTAGACCCTTGCTGAAGTGCTCTGTGCACTGTCTCCTATTTCTTTTTAGCTCTGAGGTAAGGGCTATTGCTGTGTCCTGTTTATAAATAAACAAGTTGAGGCTTAATGAGCCATAGTAAGTCATGATTTAAACTTTGCTAACTCCCATACACAGCTTATAGGAGTTTTGCTTCTTTTCCCCTTCAGTGATCCCATTATACTTTATGTTTGTATAGGTTTTGATGGTTTTAAAATTTTCCCCCCTTGGAGGCAGGGTTTCTCTGTGTAGTTTTGGCTGTCTTAGAACTCACTCTGCTGACCAGGTTGGCCTTGAACTCACAGAGATTTGCCTGCCTCTGCCTCCCCGAGTTTAAAAGTTTTAAAGTCCTTAGTTGGTTTTCTCATTTACTGTACATAAATGGGAAGCAGTATTTTTCTTGTTTGCTTTTCTGTTGCTGTGATAAACACCCTTACCAAAAACAATCTGGGAAGGGAAGGGTTTAACCTCATCTTACAGGTTATATCTTACAGGAAAACCAAGGCAGGATCAGGGCAGGAGCCTGAAGCAGAAACCACATAGGAACACTGCTCCTTCTGACTGGCTTAGCTAGATTTTGTTTGTTTTGTTTTTTGAGACAGGGTTTTTCTGTGTGGCTTTGGTGCTTGTCCTGGATCTCTCTCTGTAGACCAGGCTGGCCTCAAACTCACAGAGATTCGCCTGATTCTACCTCCTGAGTGCTGGGATTAAAGATGTGTGCCACCACCGCCCAGCTAGATTTTTATTTTTATATAGTTCAGAACCACTTGCTTAGGAACAGTATTGCCTGCAGTGGGCTGGGCTCTCCTGCATAACTAGTAATCAAGAAAAGTGCCTTTAGGCCAGTCAGATGGAGGCAGTTCTTCAGTTGAGGTTCCCTCTTCCCAGGTGTGTTAGTTGACCACCAAGATCAGCCCTCACAGGTCTGTTATAGTGGAAATAGTGCCCGCTTTCCTGGGCCTGTCTTATCTTTAGGGCATCCATTCTTTTTAGAGACCTGCCCTATGAATGTCGTGAGATCATTGGCCAAAAAAGGTTTATATAGGTCACATGACTTTGAAAATAAAATAGAAGCCAATAATTATAAATTGGGAGATTTAAATTAAAAATACAAATTTCTGTCTTTTTTTTTTTTTAATTAAGGACTGGAGAAGTAGCTCAGTGATTAAGAATACTGGCTGCTCTTCCAAAGGACCCAGGTTCAATTCCCAGCACCTACATGGCAGCTCACAACTGTCTGTAACTTCATTTCCACTCGATTCTACACCCTCACATAAAAATACATGTAGGCAAAATACCAACTCACATAAAAAAAATTAAAAAAAAAAATAGAATGAAGATAGGATAATGTGGCAGTAACTTTCAGGGATTGTGTGGTCAATGTCACCTTTGGCTTAGGAATATATTTGTCATATCCCTTTTTTGACTCTGGTTAATTGTCCTTGTGCACTGGCTTTCCTGAGAATTTGAGGTCCTTGTAGCATAGCTTTGTATTCTCAATGGGTCTGTGCAGGGAGGGTAGGGACGTACTCTACAGAGGAGACCGCAGAAGCCCGAGCCACAGGTGAGAGGCCTGTTGACTTAACTCTCCTCTGCTGCTCAGTGCTTGGTATATGAAGCCACCGCTAACACAGGGGATTATTGCCGCCAAATAAATGCTTCAGTTACAGCGTGAGACCAGCTGACCATATAAGACACTGATTTAAAAAAATATATCTAGGTATTAGTTTTAAATATAAAGCTCCCTCTGGTGGCTCATATAGCCTATTGCATATAAAACAGTTTCATGCTTGTTATTTAAGGCATTTAGCAAAATAATTTAAAAATATTTAATCTCTCTATAGTGTTTTAAGGTTTCTACAGTCTCTTTTTTCTCTCCAGTGGTTCATTTTTATTTAGTACAGTTTGTAAAGATTATTTATTTACTTATTTTGTGAGACAGGGTGTCACTGTATCTCTGGTTAACCTGGAACCAGTTCAGGCTGGCTTTGAACTCACAGAATTGAAAGTGTGTTTCACCATGCCTGGCCAGAGTTAAATTTTGTCAAATGTTTTGAGAGGAGCATTGAAAAATTTAAACCAAGGTAGTATTGTCCTTTGTATCTGGTGACATTTTGGGTGAGTTACATAAAGTAAGAGTGGTTTAAAGGAAAAAGACTTTGCATCTGTAGTGCTCTGGGGCAAGAACTGCCAGCTGTGATTTTGTGTGATGCACGCACAGAGGACAGAGTAGGGTGTTGGATCCCTGGAGCTGGAGTTATAGGCAGTTGTGAGCCACCTGATGTGGATGCTGAGAACTGGACTCAAGTCCTCTGTAAGCATCAAGCACTCCTAACTGCTAAGACATTCCTCTAGCTCCATCTTAGACTTCCTTTTTTTTGGTTTTTGGGACAGGGTTTTCCTGTGTAGCCTGACTGTCCTGGAACTTACTCTGTAGACCAGGCTGGCCTCGAACTCAGAGATCTGCTTGTCTCTGCCTCCTGAGTGATGGGATTAAAGATGTGTGCCACCACTACCCAGCCTGGGATCTTAGAATTTTATTTATTTATTTATTTAATTTCTTTTTTAAAAAATTTTTTATATTTTACAATACTATTCAGTTCTACATAACAGCCACGGATTCCCTTGTTCTCACCCTTCCTGCCCCCTCCCCTTCCCCCCAGCCCACCCCCCCCATTCCCATCTCCTCCAGAGCAAGGCCTCCCTGAGGACTGAGATCGACCTGATAGACTCAGTCCAGGCAGGTCCAGTCCCCTCCTCCCAGATTGAGCCGAGCGTCCCTGCATAAGTCCCAGGTTTCAAACAGCTAACTCATGCAATGAGCCCAGGACCTGGTACCACTGCCTAGATGCCTCCCAAACAGATCAAGCCAATCAACTGCCTCACCTATTCAGAGGGCCTGATCCAGTTGGGGGCCCCTCAGCCTTTGGTTCATAGTTCATGTGTTTCCATTCGTTTGGCTATTTGTCCCTGTGCTTTATCCAACCTTGGTTTCAACAATTCTTGCCCATATAAACCCTCCTCTTTCTCGCTAATTAGACTTCCGGCGCATTTATTTATTTTTTGAGGCAGGGTTTCTCTCTGTAGCCCTGGTTGTCCTGGAACTTGCTCTGTAGACCAGGTTGGCCTCAAACTCAGAGATTTGCTTGCCTCTGCCTGTCATCTTACACTTTTTTTTTTGATTTTCAAGACAGGGTTTCTCTGTGTAGCCCTGGCTGTCCTGGAACTTGCTTTGTAGACCGGGCTAGCCTTGAACTCACAGAGATCCATATGTTTCTGCCTCTCATACTGGAAGTAAAGGCATGGCCACTACCAATGGGCTGTTTTACACTTTTAAGGATAAGTTTTTTTCTTGGAAAATGCCAGTGATAGTTTTTGTCTCCTTGACTTACAGGGGATAAAGAAAGAGAGGCTGAGCTAGCTAAGCAGGTAAAGGCACCTGCTTGCCAAGCCCAAAAGTCTGAGTTTGGCAGTTCAGAACCCACATGGTGGAGGAGAGAACAGACTTCTGTAAGTTGTCTGCTGACTTCCACATGTGCAGCATGGTGCTTATGCGTCCACACAGACATATATATGACTGATACAGTGTCTGCAATGGGGCTAAAGTTTGTTTGTTTGTTTGTTTTTGAGACAGTTTCTCTGTGTAGCTTTGGAGCCTATCTTGGAACTCATTCTGTAGCCCAGGCTAGCCTTGAATTCACAGAGATCCACCTGCCTCTGCCTCCCGAGTACTGGGGTTAAAGGTGTGCACCACCACTACGTGGCTCTAAAGTTTTTTTTTTTTTTCTTTTGGTTTTTCAAGACAGGGTTTCTCTGTGTAGCTTTGCGCCTTTTCCTGGAACTCACTTGGTAGCCCAGGCTGGCCTCGAACTCACAGAGATCCGCCTGGCTCTGCCTCCCGAGTGCTGAGATTAAAGGCGTGCGCCACCACCGCCCAGCCTAAAGTTTTTTATTTGAATTTTTTTCAGACCTTTTATGCTTTACCCACAGCCTCATGTTCATGCATTAACAGGAATGACATGCTAGTACATGTATTTCTTTATAGCTTGCCCTGTATACAATGCTGTATGTATTGTGTATATTGTTGCTGTTAGTAGAGAGCTCAGACCCATGAGTTCTCTTGAGCCCAGGGAAGAGTTCTAGAGACCTAGAACCACATGAAGTAAGAAAATATTTAAGTGTGTATACCTGTTAGAGGCAAAGGTTCCTGAGTTTTAGTAAATTTTCAAAGAGAGCTGACTCACAAAAATTTTAAGTACCAACTATCAATGTATGTTATCAATATACATATATATATTTAACTATATAATATATAACTTTAGTGTTGTCTTATGTTACAGTAATCAATTTTTGAACATTAATGGTATTGCCCACATGAAGATGTTTCCATGAATCTTTGGGTGGTTTCATAATTAATTCCTTAGGCTATATTCTAGAATGAGTTCCTTGGCTCCAAAAAATTCCATGATTCATAAAGGCAGATTTAGCCTTCGATATACATTGTCAGAACCGGAAGATCGTTCCACAATCAATAGTGAATGAGAAAAGGTATGGTTCTTAATGGTCTCTTATGTATAACAGTTTATTTGGCCATTTCTCCAGCTGCTTTTACGTCACTAACAGTGCTGTGATAAACACATTTCTGTATATTTCTCTTACATATTCTTGGACTGGAGACCTGGAAGTAGGATTTCTGGATCAAGGCTTTTGTGTTACTATCTCAGTGCTGGAGCTTAAACCCAGGCCTTCATATCCTGGGCATGTGCTCTGCTACTAAACTTTACCCTCTGATTCAGATTTTAAGGATGCCAGTCACTTGTCTAATACAGAAATTGAAATCCATGGCTACCGATAATCTGTTTATTAAGGGGTTGTTTGGGGAATAACTCACTGATAGAGGATATGGCAATTTCAGTCGCAGAGTCCCTAGAAGGTGACACTGTTTCACATCACCTGGCCTGGTCTTCACCATCTAAGTGCTCTTGAGAGAAGGGGCCTGAACACCTACTTCTCAGATCTTAAGCTAGACGAGGCCACATCCTAGGGGCTGGTACCCCAAGGTCATCAGTGGAACAAATACCCACTACACTTGTCTAAACGTTGAAGGCATGATACCTATAATACCAAGGTATTATAGCACGGAGGGAAAGATTTATTTATTTATTTATCTATTTATCTATTTATTTATTTATTTATTTATTTATTCAGATGCTCTCCTCAGCAGGCAGTGGAACAGGTTCAACACTGCAGGGCACAGTGCATCCAGCCATTCTGGCTTTTCTGTGCAGTTTCTCAGGCTCCAGTTTTGACTCTGCTGCTAACAAGCCTTAGACCGGCCTATGTTCCCTCTTCAGGCTGCTACGCCTTGCAAAATACATAAATAATAAATACCGATTCTTAAAAAATTGTTTTTAATTGTGTGTGTATGTGGGTGTGGAGTGTGGGTTTGGAGTGTGGGTGTGGAGTGTGTGTGTATTCAGGTACAAGAACCCTTGGAAGTCTGTCTGGAGCCAAACTTATAGGCAGTTGTAAGCCTCTTGATGTGCGTGTTGGGAACTAAACTTGGGTCCTCTGCAAGAACAGTACATACCCTTAACCATTGAGCCATCTCTCCAGCTACTTTAAAACAACTTACAAAATTTTTTAATTACATCTTTTTAGTGTGTGTGCGTGTCTGAGTGTGCATGTCATGGGGCACATGTGGAAGAGGTCAAAGGACATCTTGGAGGAGGAATTAATTTTCCCCTTTCACCATGTAAGTCTTGGGGAGTGAACCTCAGATCATCAGACTTGGCAGCAGGAACCTTTATCTACTGAGCCATCTCTGGCCTCTCTTCAGGCTGCTCCTAAAATTCTTTCCTAGCCTTTAATTTCCCACTTTAAAAATGTTAGATTGTCAGCAGTTTGGTGATTACGGGCCAGAGGAAATCCTGGATTTCACAGTTGTGCTTCTGGATGTCATGGAGCCCTTCTACTCTGAGCAATAACATTGCTTTTGTGCTCCTTATTTGTGTTTTAGTGATTAGTACAGATAGTTCAGCATATGTTGGTTTCATTTTTTCTTGTCAAAGAGCTAAAGGTTCAGAGTGGAAAACTTTAAATCCAACATGTTCATCTAGCACAGCCATCCTGATGGTGAAAATCTGAGCCAGTACAGGGAAAGGAACTTGTGGAAATAACCAGCTAGGTAAAGAGTTGAGCAAATGTTCCAAACCTGTGTGCACAGTTACAGGGAGGGAGGCAGGTGGGGTTTCTGAACAACTAGCTTTCTTCTGTGAGTCAGAGCTTCTTAGGCCATGAAGAATGAAATACTTCCTGCTTTTACTTGGCATTTGTGATTATTGTGTGGTGGGTTGTTGATTCAGAGGGAAGGGTGTTGTGACATGAACCACTGTCTGTGGAGACGGCTTGTTAGAACAGCTTGAACACAGCAGCTCCTCACTGGTAACTGACTCGCCGGCTAGCTTATCAGCCCACCCCAGGGAGCTGAAGGGGACAGTGTGATAGGCTTTGGAATAAGCGAGCCTTGACTCAGGAACATCAAACAAATTCTCCATGGTCCTAGCTTTTTTGATTTGTGGTTGTTGTTGTTGTTTTTTCCTCCTCCCTCCCTCTCTTCTTCCCTCCCTCCCTTTTTTTCTTAAATAAAATGGGAATGATAATGCTTTTTAAAAGGTGGTTTTGGTGGCTGAGCTGCAGTGAGTCATGTAGTATACCTCACAGTTTACAGTGGCAAATTGTAGATGTTTAACTGATTTTAGTTCCCTGCCCTGCTTGGTTCCCATGCAAGCAGTAACTCCTTAATGAAACATGTAAGCAAAACTCTTCTCTGACTTGCAGCTTCTGCCTAAGCTACAGTGATGTTATCTGAACTCATTTTTTTCTTGTGTCTATTCTGATTCCCAGGTATCAAGGTTACATTGGTGCAGCCCTAGTTTTGGGGGGAGTAGATGTTACTGGACCTCATCTCTACAGCATCTATCCTCATGGATCAACTGATAAATTACCTTATGTCACCATGGGTGAGTGTTATGTTTTTGTTTCAGACTCCTCTCAACAAATTGGTCTTTTGAAGAACTGTTCCCATTATTGTGAAGGGAGGCAACAGTGCATTCCAAAGCTGTTACTCAGTCAGCTGCTGTTTATCCAGTGCTTATCTATGGGTTGCACTTGGGAGGTAATTTATATAAAGATTATTTATATAATTTGATAAATAATGTAGTGAACAAATTATCTTGCCTGTAAGAAGTTCTTTATTGGATACCTACAGACAATTAAAAAATTATAAAACTGCCAGGCGGTGGTGGTGCATGCCTTTAATCCCAGCACTCAGGAGGCAGAGCCAGGTGGATCTTTGTGAGTTCGAGGCCAGCCTGGGCTACAGTAATTTCCAGGAAAGGCGCAAAGCTACACAGAGAGACCCTGTCTCGAAAAACAAAAAGAAAACAAACAAACAAACAAAAAACTATAAAACTATGTTAATAGCAATGTTAGGAAGTGAAAATTATTGAGAGGAAGGACAGTAGTGTAGGTGATACTGTACTGTAGTCACATCAGGTGCTAACTCTGGGGAAACCAGGTCAAGGATATGTGGGAATCACTCATTGTTATTTCTTGTATCTATAGAAGAATTTGCAGTGATCTAAAAGCAAAAAGTTGTGAATATGCTCAGAGGATTTGGGAGTGGTGGGCAGGCAGGAAGCAGGGGAGAGTTCAGTGGAAGCTTGAGCAGGTCCTGGGAGAAGATAGGCAGGTGGAGGGAAGAGTGAAAGCCTCACCTTTCAGCATGCTGATACTGGTAGGAAGTCCTGTGTGGGCAGGTGCACATGTGCCACACGTGTGGTCAGAGGACAACTGATCTGGGTTCTGGGAATCGAACTGGGCCGTCCAGCCTGATGGCAAGTGCCTGCCTTTACCTGCTGAGCCATCTCACCAGCCAGAGAAGCTCTTTTATGAAGCTAGAGTGACAGAGTCCCTTTTGCCAACTACCTGATGTCTGAGAGATTGTGGAGAACCTTAGTTTCCTACCTGTAAATTGATTGTCAGCAATACCTGTGCTCCAGCTTGTTGTTTGGCACTGGATGCAGGAAAAATCTGCTCCATGGCCTGGCTTACCAGTAGTTATCTTTTGTTGTTGTTGTTGTTTTTGCTTTTTCGAGACAGGGTTTCTCTGTAGAGTTTTGCGCCTTTCCTGGAACTCGCTTTGTAGACCAGGCTGGCCTTGAACTCACAAAGATCCACCTGCCTCTGCCTCCCGAGTGCTGGGATTAAAGGCGAGCGCCACCATCGCCTGGCTTGTTGTGGTTTTTTTAATTAAAATTTTTTTGAAAGTGATAAAATTGTGCTTAGAAAAATTGAGATTTTCAAATGAAAGTTTATGTTAAATTTCTGAATCAAATTGTGTAAATCCAGTTTTGAATGGTTGCTGTTTCTTGCTGTTTGTTATCTACCTTTCTGTCTTGGCTCTGGAGCTGGGAAGATGGTCGCTTTGCACAGTTGGAATTGCTAGTTGGAGACTTGGCTGTTCCATTTTGTAGGCTAGCCCTCTATAAGGTGCTTTGTAGTAAATGTAGTTTCCTCCTTGCTGGGGAACCTTACTACGTGGGTGGGTCTTTGTAATTACTGTTTTTGTTGTTTCAGATTGGATTTCATATAGCCCAGGATGGCCTCAAATTCTCTGTGGCCTTGAACTCCTTGATCCTCCTGCCTCTACCTCCTAAGGGCTGGGATTGTAGGTATGCACAACCATGCTTGCAGACATGAATGGGTCTTTGTCATGTGTTATTGGTTGTTTTTTACTCTTTGCTCTCTTGGGGGACCTGCCATCCAGCTCCCAAATAAATCATACATGGAGGCTTATTCTTTTTTATGAATGCTTGACTTGTTTCTAGCCAGCTTTTCTTAACTTAAATTATCCGGTCTACCTTTTGCCTCTGGGCTTTTATCTTTATCCTATATACCTTTCTTTACTTCTTACTCCATGGTTTGCTGTGTAGTTGGGTGGTTGGCCCTGGAGTCTTCCTTCTCTTGCTCCTAGATCTCTTCTCTTCCCAGATTTCTCCCCCTGCTTGCCAGCCCGCCTATCCTTTCTCCCACCTTGCTACTGGCCATTCAGCTCTTTATTAGACCAATCAGGTGTTTTAGACAAGCACAGTAACACAGCTTCACAGAGTTAAACAAATGCTGCATAAAAGAATGCAACACATCTTTGCCTCATTAAACAAATGTTCAACAGCATAAATAAATGTAACACACTTTAACTAATATTCTACAACAGTAATGCTTTTAAAAATGAAGATATAAGCCGGGCGGTGGTGGCGCACGCCTTTAATCCCAGCACTCGGGAAGCAGAGCCAGGCGGATCTCTGTGAGTTCGAGGCCAGCCTGGGCTACCAAGTGAGTTCCAGGAAAGGCGCAAAGCTACACAGAGAAACCCTGTCTCAGAAAAAACCAAAAAAAATAAAATAAAATAAAAAAATAAAAAATAAAAAAATAATAAAAAATAAAAATGAAGATATAATTTAAAAATTGTTCTAAATTGATTTATTCAAATTTTTTTTCCATTGAAGTGTTTTTTATTTCTTCCCTCTAATTCCTTGAAGTGGTAGTAAAGGGGGGGTTTCATTTTATTTGTTGGTGGTGCCAGAGATTGAATGTGTTTGGCAAGTGCTTTATTACTGAGTTAGGTACCAAGGTTCAGCTAGCTTCTAGTTTTGAGGCATCATAGTATCTTACTAAGTTGTTCAGTCTGGCTTTGAACTCAACTTTGAAGCCTAGATTGACCTTGAAATTGTGATCCTTTTGCCTCAGCATTTTGAGTAGCTAGGAGTATAAGAGCTGTGCCATCAGATGCAGCTTCATCTTTTCTCTTAAAGTAGGTGTGGGGCTTGAGCCAGGGTCTCTCTACATAGCCCTGGCTGTTCTGGAACTCACTCTGTAGACTGGGCTGACCTTGAACCCAGAGAGATCCATCTGCCTCTACCTCTCAAGTGCTGAGAGTAAAGTCATATGCCACTACTGCTCAGCAGCACATTTAACGTTGATACCAAGCATTTTCTAATTGGGAAACAGTTTTGAACTGTAGTGATTTATTATTAGAAAACATGGTTTGAAGTAAGCAGTCAAGTGTCTATTTTGCTTATGTTCTGTCCTGGCTGCCACAGTTTCATGCTGCTATGAACTCGGTTGAGTTCAGGACAACAGGACCATAACTGAGTTTGTAGAGTCTGTCTTCTCTCTCTCACTTTGAGACAAATCTTCTGTAATCATGACTGGCCTTGACTTCACAGCAATCCACCTGCCTCTGCCTCCCGAGTGCTGAGGTTAACGGAGTTTTCCACCATGTCCAGCTCGAAGGGTATTTTTACTTTAGCCCACTTACTCTGCACTGTCTGAGTTTGCTCTCCTAAAGGACTGAATTAAGACTGACATTGGATTTAATATGCAAATAAGTTGTTGACTTTGACAGTTCGTTCATCTACCCATTTGTTCTTCAACTATTTGTTTTAGATTTTTATTTATTTATTTATTTTTAGGCAGGATTTCTGTGTAGTCCAGGCTGTCCGATAGCTTGCTATGTAGATCAGGCTGGCCTCAAACTCACAGAGATCTGCTGGCTTCAGCTTCCCAAGTGTTGGAATTAAAGGTGTGTGCCAATTTTGAGTGAGATATGTGGAAGGATTTTGCCCTCAAGATAGCCATAGTCTTTACAGAGAGGCATATAATAGATGTCAACAAAGACAGTGGGTTCCAGGGGAGAAAGGGTCACTTCTGAACTGGTGAAGCAGGGGAAGTCTAGCTGAGTCTTAAAAGAAGGCAGGGGTCCTTTTAGTCACTTTCCAGATATTCATTTGGCAGCGTAGAGTGATAGGCAATGTGTTTGGTGCTGGGATCATAGTGCTCAGCACAGTGCCACCTCCAAACCTTGTGGCTCAGAATGACATTAAGCAGGTGAATACATGCAGCTCTAAGAGAACCTATGGTGTAAGTGCCCAAGGAGAGAGACAGTAACAGAATAATAGGAAGGAATGTGTGGTGTCTGGGGGAGGTCCTTTCTGAGCAAGTGACACTGAAACATTGTCTGATGTGAGTAGTTTACTCATGACAAGACACATGAGAGCCAAAATATTAAGGGAAAATAAGTCTGCTTCATACCCTCCCAAGACCTACCACTGTTAGATGTGTTTTTTGTTGTTTGCTTACCCCAAGATATTTCATGGTACATCTTCATCTATTCTTCTCTGTGACTTATCTATCAGCCTGTATAGTTAGTTGTCCTTTTAAAAAATACATAGATGAAGCCATGCTGTCTCACATAATCCTCTCATTGATGTGTTATTTTTTTGTTTTTTGTAGTGTTGGAGATCAAACTTAAGGTCTTGTGGACGAGGAAAGCGCTTTGTTATTGAGCTACATCTCCAGCCTCTATAAATTTGTTTGAAGGATTTTGTCTCTGTGGGTCTAAATGATAAGGAGAACATTATTTCTGTAGTTACTCTAATTGATTGCTTTCTACAGCTGTACCATGATTTACTGATCATTCTCTTAGTGATGAACGTTTTGCTTTTCAGAGTTTTACCAGTGTATCGATTGGTTTGTATGAATGCATACTTGATTTAGATACATTCTTAGTGTTACATTTCTAGATTAGAGTGTGTTCGAGAATCCTTTTATAAGCAGTAGAATCATTGCATGATGTCAGTAAAAGAGGTGTTTTGTTTTGTTTTGGTAGCAGGTGGCTTCTAACATACCTGGGAGGGCAAAAACTGGGTTTGGGGCCAAAAGAAGTGCAAAAAAAAAAAAAAAAAAAAAAAAACCCCCTTGAGAGTGGGCTGTGGCAGGTGAGCACAGTGACCTGTCTGCAGAGCTGCTGCAGCGATGGCTAGACAGGCCCTGAGCTGAGGCTGCAGTCCTCTTCTGCAGGAGGGTCATGTGGAAAAGGGCAGGCGCTCTGAGGGCTCAGCCTGTCCATGTGAGGGCGGACTTCCCCAGACACAGGACGAGGGCACAGCTGCTGGGCAGGCAACCCCGAAGTGACAGATGGTAAGCAGTGCAGGGTGTTTCGCCTTTCAAAAGCCGTCACCAAAGTGCCTCCAGAAAAGATGGCACTAGTTTACTCTCCCACCAGGAGAACACAAGGATGTCTTTCTGGAGCAGCCCCTCTCCCCAACATGGATCTTCTTCCCAGTTTGATAAGGGAAAAAAAAATAACAGGAAGAAACTTGCTGCCTCCCTCTCCCACAGTCCTCTTAGGTCCTGTGGTACTCCAAGCTCTGGAGGTGAGGCAGGAGCAGAGCTGGGAGTGGGGGGCGGGTTCTGTCTAGGAGCCCAGCAGAAGCAAAAATGGGAAGGGATGAAGGTATGGATATCGCAAGGATGGGCAAGAGGTGAGGCTAGATGGGGTCTCGATGCTGCAAGGCAGGATGTTTTGGTTTTGTCCTAGGGGTTCCTAACCCCAGGCAATCCTAATCTAGTAGGATTAGATTTGCTGTCAGACATCAGTCTGCCATCACAGGGAGCATTGACATGAAAGAGGCTTGGAAATGGAAGTAGATAGTGTTCTTTCTAGTTTGGTTTCCTGCGGCTTTGCTGTATGTATTCTAGACCTCTGTGGCAGCAACCCCGTGTTCTCACCGGAACGTTCTAACCGCCGCCTGGAGGCTGCTGCTGCAGGAGTGGCTTTGCTGTCTGACGCTGTCACCTGAGCTCTGCCTGAAACCTCGCCCTAGGAAGAGGTGACATGCCGATTCCAGGATTCAGACCTTAGCCAAACTGTTCCTCCTGGCCTCTCCCTTTTGTCTCTGAAAAACTCTGATCTCTTGAGAGTGGAATCTTGTCCTAAGAGTCTGCCAAAATCTTGCTGTTGTAACTTGTTTGTGCCAGTGGACTTGGTAACCTCACCTGCTGTGCACTGTAGACTAGTGACTTGCAGTTCTAGAGTAGAGTTAGTGTTCATTCTGTTTGTGTATTTGGCTCCAATTTAGCTGTAAGAAAATAGCGCAGAGCATTGTTCGTGTGGCTGGTCATTTTTTTGGTTATTGTTGAATATAATATTTTAAATTTATTAAAAATAAAGCCTATTTATATGGTGTCTTTATGTCACAGTCTTACTGGGTGCTGCTACATTATCTTCTGTTACATTCCATACAAAAGATTCTGTTGTTGTTGTTATTTTATTGATGAGAAACCTAAAGCTTAGGAGAGGTAGCTATTCAGCTGTTACCCTCAGCTGGTAAGTGGCAAAGCAGGATTTGAACCTTTGACTTCCCTCAAGTAAGTCCCAGTACAACATTGATGCTGTGATGTCATAAACTCACAGCTCGAGTTTCATTAAACTAAGCCTTGCTGCTAAGTAGTAAAAATATTTATCCAAATTCCCAAAGGATCTTTGTTCTTTGTGTTTTGGTTGCTCTATGTGTAGATTTTCCACTTTGCATGTTAGCAACCAGCACCGCCTAGTATTTATTGAAATAGATTTATAGAATCAAAGCATTTTGTCAATTTTCCATAATTCTGTGACCTACAACAACATAGTTTCATTTTTTGTTTCTTCCCAGTCCATGTCCATTGTGAAGAGGAGAGCTTTGCAAAAGCAGCAAACTCATTTTCTTAGTGTCCTGGCTTGCCTCTGTGCTCTTGGGCTTTTCTATCCTTGTCCTGTGATAGGTGCTATGCCAAGTCTTTTTCCTAACCTGGCTTTAGTTTCTGTGGTTTGGTTTTGTATGTTCATTCTGCTGATCCCCTTTCCTCCTCTTCCTGTCCTGTTGAGGGTGGGGAGCTAGATGTTGAAGGAGAACTCCAGAATTGCCAGGGTTTGATGGGTTTTGTTTTAATTCATGCTTCTTATTTTGGATGAACAACAGCCCAAACCTCAGATGGTGGAGCAAGCGGAGGGCCATCCTCAGGCCAGAAAGTGTCATGCTTTCCTGGGCTGTGAGCATCCTGGGGAGATTCAACCTTCTGCTAGCATAGCTTGAGTGAGAAAATGAACATTTCATCTAAACTGTTTTATTTAAACTGACTTTAGCATGAGGAGTAGAAGCAAACTTTGTAATAAGGTGGATTTTGTTGTTGTTTTTGGTGATTTGACAGTAAGCACTAATAGTCCCAACTCCTAAAAAGGGGTACCTAAAGTTTGCCTGCCCACAGGATAGTGTGGACGACGAGCCAGGTACCTGAAGGCGATTTCTACGTTGAGTAGATGTTACCCATCCTGTCTTCCTCATTTGACCTGCTGGATCAGGTGATGTGCCTCGCACTGGTCTGGATGTCTCCTCTCTAAAGCCTGGTCTTTTTATAGGGTTTATAGGGGAGAAGAGTGCATTGACCGCCCTGTGGTCTGTCCTTGTCCCAGAGCATGTTGACTGCAGTGACACCACTAAGCCCCTGCAGCAGCATAGCTGTGGGGAGACCACATCTTGTACATGACCCTTGTGCTGATGTAGAAAGTGAGGCTCCCAAAGGTTTCTTGTGGCCAGCAAGGAAGTGCATAAACTAGAAAAGGAAATGCTAAAGTTTTCATTTACTGACATCCCTTTTAGGAAATTAATTTGGAAGAGACTGCTCATGTGATTTGTGGAAGCTGGACAAGTCTCTGGCTTTTTTGTTTTGTTTTGTTTTGTTTTTTTAAATTAAGAAAGGAAGAAGGTTTTAGTCAATTTTTTTAGATAGACAAAATGCAGGCTCTTAATTCTCAGATTAATTAGCTTATTCTGCGGACTTGCCAGCTTTCTTTTATTAGGCAGACTGAAGTCATGTCAGGAGAAGCTTGGGGACCGTCATTTTGTTGGGTTGGCAGTGTTCCTTGTAGCGGCATTGGCATGGTATATAAAATTTTTATTTTGCCTGCTTATCCACATAGAGAATTAACGTGAATACATTTCAAGCATGACATTCCTGGAAATGAGGCCCTTGGACAATTTAGGTAAGGAATAAACATTGGTATGCATCATTAGGGAAGATGCAGGGTCACTACAAGGGCCACTGAGGTAAAGTCTATCTCCAGATAAACTGAGTACACAATTTCCTAATTACTGGAATATGTCTACCGAGCCCCAGTTTATAGGGGTCCTGAGCAGTTAAGAAGATGGGAACAGAGAGGCAGAACAAACCAGTATCTTGTCTATAGACAGATAAATCCTAAAATTAAGCTGGAACTTGGTCTTGGTCACTGTTCTTTTGCTGTGAAAAGGCACCACAGCCGGGCGGTGGTGGCGCACGCCTTTAACCCCAGCACTCGGGAGGCAGAGCCAGGCGGATCTCTGTGAGTTCGAGGCCAGCCTGGGCTACCAAGTGAGTTCCAGGAGAGGCGCAAAGCTACACAGAGAAACCCTGTCTCGAAAAACCAAAAAAAAAAAAAAAAAAAGAAAAGGCACCACAACCAAGACAATTCTTAAAAAAGACAGCATTTAACTGGGAGCTTGTTTATAGTTTCAGAGGTGTAGTTCATTATCATCATGTCAGGAAGCATGGCAGCATGCAGACATGGTGCTGGAGAAGTATCTGAGAGCAACATTCTGACCTGCAAACAGAGAGGAGAAAGAGAGAGCCTGGCCCTGGCATGAGCTTATGAAAGTTCAAAGGCCACACCGACTAGTCCTTCTCTATAGTGCTGCTCCCTGATGACTAAGCATTCAAATACACGAGTCAGTGGGGTCCAGTCTTATTTAAACCTCCACATATAGAAAAGTTGAGGATCACTTGTTCTGTATTTTACACTAAAGCACACCCTTTGTGTAGATATGTCATCCCCTCTTCTTTTTGAGGTTTGCTGTACACCCAGACTGGCCTCAAACTCCCGATCGCCTGCCTCAGCCTCTTGAGTGCTAGAATGACAGGTACATGCTACTGCTCCTGTTATGCAGACATGGTGTCTCCACATAGCTTGATTTGGGAAGTTTTCCTGTATTGGATCAAATTAGAATGCTTCAGGAAGGTAAATTTTTTTTTTTTTCATATTTATTTTCAGTTCCTAAGTCAAGTATGGATTTAGCTGCAGTGGTATTTAGTTCTTTGGCTTTTGTGGATGCCTTCTCAGAAGACTAGTCTTTGTGGAAGACTTCTCAGAAGTCTATGGACTTCATCGCTGAAGTATTGTTGGGAGTCTTTTTGCTGCTTTAGGAGTCCTAGAACTATATATTGATATAGGTTTTTTCTATGCCCTACATCCGGTGAGTCAGAGGCAGCCAGGAAGGATCTGTACTGGTCCAGGGAACTTCATTCTTGGAAGCTTTATGTAGACAGCAATGACCCTGAGGGGCCTTTTCAGGAAGTACTGAGATGTAACTTAGAACCTTGGAAGAAGCTGTGGAAATTTGACTTTAGGCCTAACTCTGCTTGGACTTACTAACCTCTTGGAACCTGAGATCTGTTATTTTAAAAATGAAGCTGGTGTGGTTTTGGTGGTGGTAGTGTCTGTCTTTATTTTTGGTACGTCTTCAAATCAGATTTGCCTTTTAATCTTGGGAGCTCAGAGCCACACCTACTAATCTTATCCTTCTAATGTGCTGAGCTATGTCCGTGTGAACATACTGTCACTGTATACTTTCACCTGCATGTGTTGCTCTCGTGCCGTATTTTGAGGTACTGTGAAAAGTGCTCATCTTTGGAGTCAGTGTAGCTTTAAACCTTAAGTCCAAAATTTCCTGGCTATCTATGAACCTTGATTTCTGCTGTAAAATGGTGGCTAGAAGCTGAATGTGGAGATGTATGCTTTTAATTCCAGTAATATGAAAGCTGAGGTAGGGGGATTCTTTTTTTTTTTGGGGGGGTTTTCAAGACAGGGTTTCTCTGTGCAGCTTTGCGCTTTTCCTGGGACTCACTTGGTAGCCCAGGCTGGCCTCGAACTCACAGAGATCCGCCTGCCTCTGCCTCCCGAGTGCTGGGATTAAAGGCGTGCGCCACACCGCCCGGCAAGGTAGGGGGATTCTAGTATGGGTACATTGAGAGTTCTAGGCCCTACTGAGCTATCCAAAGAAAAACAGGAGTGGTGAAAGGTCCTGTCTCCTTGAGAAGGGTTCGAAGATGCAGTGGATGCCCTGAGTGAAAACACTTGCTGGGAAGCACATCGTGGATGTTTGTGTAGTATTGCAGTCATTTTAGTGCAACACATTTTCTATGCAGTTCTGTGTGCTCAGATTTCTCTGGCACTTTTCCCTGCTTTGATTAGTACAAGTAAGGTCCATTTTAGAAGATTTAAAATGTGCAACACATGGATTTTGAATCTTAGGATTTCTGTAGCTATAGATAGAGTGCCAAAAAGAAAACAGCTGGGAGCTGAAAGCCCTTGGAAGTTAAATTCTGCATCTGGCTTCCTTGTTGCTGCAAAAGTGGTACTAAGCCAATAGATGGTGCCCTTAGGTTAGAGATGAGGAAACATGTTACCTAGAACAGAATGTAATACAGCTAGCCTTTTCTGAGTGAGTCTACTCTGGTCTATTCTGGCCAGAGTAGACCTTGTTCTTGGTTCTGTGGGATAGAGATAGGGTCGGTAAAATACTGAAGATATTGAATTAATGTTATCTTCATTTTTTCAGCTCTGACATTTTTCCCATTAAATCAAGTTTGAAAGTTCAGTACTCACTCTATCCACAACCAAATAAAAGCCCTTGCCAGGAGTACTTTAGATCAGTTAAATAAAATGCTCGGTTTTACGTTCTTTGCTTTAAATCTCACTTCAGAGACACTGGGTTAACTAATTCCTCTTTCTCTGCTCTTGTCTCAGAATTGGACCAGCTAAAAGCAAAGTGCCTCTGTACTTACAGCCTAGCACTTGCTGGTCTTTTACTCTCTGATTTTAGGTTGGATTAAGTGGAAAGTCACTCTACGTGTTTCTAGGTAGTTCATAGGATGAGGGTAGTGCTGCTCCAGAGCTAGGGTCAGGTTCCCATTCTTCCATTGCTAGCTGTGTAGCGTCAAGTAGGTTTCTTCACCTCTCTGAATGTTTCCATGTTGGAAAAGAAGATACAGATGAATTAAGTGAAAAATATGCAACTGCCCATTTCTTTCAATAAATGGGATTTTTAGTTTGTGCAGTGCTTTTTGTGATTAAATTCAGGGATGCTGTATAAATCACTAAAACCTCTGTTCCTTTTTTCTGAGGGTTCTGAGAGACATGACAACTTGGGAGTAGTTCTAAAGTAGAGCCCGAGTAAAGGATGCCTGTCTCCTAGGTGCTTCCTGCTGCTGCTGCTGCTGTTGCTGCTGCTGCTGCTGCAGGTACAGGCCGCGGGTGGTTGTGTCTGCAGCTTGATGCCTCAGACCTCCTATTCTGTGCCTGCATGTGGGTGACCAGGAGACAGGCATGTCTGTAGGCAGTTGTCACCTCTATCTTAGCCCAAATAAGCATGGAGTTAGATGGTGACTCTGTTTTAAGAGAACACTTCTCTCCATACCTTGTGACATGTCACCAAAATTCACTAATAAGAAAACTTTCCACATTTTAAGCCTAGATGCCCCAGTTTTCAGGCTTTTCTTGGGATTGTTGATAACTTGTCAGGTCTATGAGACCTTACAGTTGCAATTCTGAGGAAAATCCATTCCTGTCAAGTGGTGTTTTAAACATTTACTTACAAGTACACATTATAGAGAAGGAGATGCATTGTTTGAGATTCTAGTTTTTGAGTGAAAAATGTTGGATGATTAAGAGCACCTATATTTCCAGCATATTAACTGGGAGTGTATTTCCAACAATTTATTGGGAATTAAAAGTAAACCCTGACTTGAAGTATATTTGTTGATGAAAAGGAGGCATTCTTCCCCTCGCGAGGGTTTAGATGTAATACTCAGTGCTTACTCAGGAGTGAAAACATCAATTAAACTGTTATGCTGACAAAGGACAAATCTGGATTTCAGCAAGCGTGCAAGATTGTCTGATTGCTCGCCCTGCGCCTGCCTCCAAAGCTTTGGCCAAGGTTTATAATGAAATGCATGCATACAATTAAACCTTTTCAAGTCTGTGGCTTAGTCTTTCTGAGCCAGAGAGGCACTCACTGCTCTCTAGTGGCTGAGCGCAGTCCCTGGCACCAGCATTGCTTCATATTCATAAATCAGCTTTTCACATGCTGGAATTGTTGGCCCTCAGTGCAAGCACCAGTACCAGGAGACGAGGCTTGTAGGCAGAAATGGAGTGAAAAATGACCTCCATCCATAGGTCTGTAGAAAGCACAGATTTTCCCAGGAAGAGTGGCCATTGACTAACAATGAGCAAGTGTGAGTAAGTGCTCTGTCAGGGAGAGCAGACACTGATGAATTAGAAAGTTCAGTGGTGACTCCTTTATCGCTGCATACATCTTCCATCGTAGCAGACCACAGTTGCAAACAGTCCTTGGGTGCTTAAAATGGACTGCTCCTTAGCAGGGGCAGCCTTTTTTCCTGTGAAGCTCTGATAAAATTGATTTGGGGAAAAGCAGTGGAATCCATTTCCTGCTGCCTCTCAGAACTTCTCGACATTGAAAAAGAAATTTTGAACACCTTGGTTCCCATTAAAGTTGCCACTCAGGGACCTGTTGAGAATGAGTGTATCAAGTCATGCTGAGGACAGGGAGCTTGTCCAAGTCATTACAATAACTGCTTTCATGGAGCTCTTACTATGCCCCAGCATTCAGCTTTGCACACAGTGTCTTGTTCAGCCTGCAAGAGCCACTGATTGAAGAAGTTGCCATCTGACTGTGTAGGGAAAGGAAGCCAGGGCAGCTGCTGCACTGGACACCCAGGTTTTTGAGGCAGTGACACTTTTTGGTACTCAGAGTGATGTGCCCAGAAAAAACCAGGGAGTCCGGAACTGGCCTACTAGATAGCTGTGTGCTTTCAACTGGCGTGTCCCAAGTTCTCAGTAGTGCCTGGGCTTCCTAGCTCCCAGACCTAGGTTTAAATCTTCATTCTTCTTACCAGCTGCTTGAAATGTGGAATATCAGTTCTAGTCTGTAACATGGAAAACTGTCCTACATGTGGCTTCAGGGCTTAGGACTTTAGGGCTGTCAGTCTGGGTTTAGGTGCGGATCTTCTCAGAAGAAGCAGATTCCCACCTGCTGATTTCCTCGAGCTTAGGCAGCAGCACGTCCTGGAGAAGCATTTCAGTTTCAGTTTTCTAGCTGTCTAGTAATGGTGATTGTGGAACTGCTGTTTGATTTAGTATTTGAACGCTGATATATGAAAAGAATATGCTGCAAAGCCCCAAACCAGACCTGCACACATCTGTGTTAGTGCAGGCATTTTAAATATACTGAGCAAGTAAGAGGCTGTGAATTTTCACAAGGCATCTCAGATTTTGTTCTGAGTTCTTGCAGAAAAACAAATTCAGGCTGAGCTATAGGTTGAGCATCCCACCTCTGAAGTGTGAAACTGGTATCAATGACTGCAGGTAGAGACTACCACACTGGACCTCATGTGACAGGTTGCAACTGGAACTGAGATCCCCTTCCATATTGCATAAAATTACCTTCAGGCTATGTGTATAGGTTACATATGAAACAGATGATTTCATGTTTAGATTTGGGTCCCATCCAAGATATCTCATTATAATTGTATATATGCATATTTCCCAAATCCGAAATTCAAATTATTTTGGTCCCATTCATTTTGGATAAAGGCTATTCAATCTGTACTAATGCTGGTAAGTATCTTCTGAGGTTCAGGAAATTAAAATTAATTTTGCTTTTGAAAAATGGAGTTATGTGATATAAAATACTCCTAAGAACAGATACCCAGGTATCACTGCTAGACTCTAATAGTACGTTCAGTCATTTAAAACATTAACTAAAATTCAAACCTTTTTTTTAATTTTTAGATAAAAACAATAGAGATTTATTCAGATGTGTGGTAATTAGTATGAAATCAACCAGAAGGGAAAGCCTGCTAACCTGCTTTTTTTAGTAGGAATGGTAAGCAAAGAGAGCTGCCTTTTCTAGGCATCTTTTTAATCTTGACTTTGGTGTTGGTTTTCTTGTGTCAGAGACATGGTGGAAGGTAGAGAGCCTCTGACTCTGATGGGTGGTGTAGCTCAGTGGCATCATGATTGCTAGCATGTGTGAGGCCCTGGGTTCCATCTATAGTACCATAGATACAAACCAAAGAAAAAGAAAAGTAGCCGTGGAAACAAGAGGGGGATGACGATGACACTCAAGGCAGGAGGATCATTTTCCCGTGCCACTCTAGCTATGTAGGAAGACGATTACAAACAAACCAAAAACCCCATGAAAACAATTCTGGTAATTCTGGTCCCCCCCCCCCCCATAGAGTTTCTCTGTGTAACAGCCCTGGCTGTCCTGGAACCTCTTTGTAGACCAAGCTGGCCTAGAACTCACAGTGATCCACCTGCCTCTGCACTGCATAAGCCATGTATTGGGTCAAGTTCCTTACCCCTGAGTGTCAATCTACCCTATTTAAAAAGTGGGACTGGTAAGATGTGCATGCCTGAAGAGCCACAAAAACAGTGGATGTCAATGTGCCTTGAATTCCTTATGATATGTGTCTATTGCTGTTGTTTACCAAATCTGTTTCTAGATAAGTGCTGGTGTGCTCTACTAGGCAAAGAGGGACAGGGTGTATCTCTGGTGACCGACTGCTGCCTTTCTTGTCCTCTTGACTCATCATGGATGATGATGCTGTTGGAAAGAGTTTGAACAATAGCAAGGTTTGGTGTTTGCTGGTTTGTTTATCCTTTCACAATGTTGGATTTTTCTCTTAAGTTTATACCTAAAATTGCACGTACTATGTGCTTTTGAAGAGAAAATTTTAAATACAAGAAAACAAAGTAGAACTAGAGTTATCAGTATTAAGCATCTGTTTTGATTCATGTGCTTGCAGCCTGTGACATTTGTGTAATGGATGCACGTCTACCATAATGCTTTAGAAGATGCTCTTTCCCACTGAAGGTTCTCTTATGTACTTCTGCTTTGACATGTTTAATATTTATTTTCCCCATCTCTTGCTTATTAGACCTTTAGATTTCTCTAGGTTTTTGTTTTATTGCTACTGTTTGTTTCTCTAAACCATGTCCCCTCTGTGTATGTGACTTTGTTCTTTAGAGCAACTCCCTTGTAGGGGATTGGTGGTATGCACAGCTTCTAGTTTCCAGTTGATCTTTTCAGATTACGAAAGAAAAGTTTTTGTCCCTTATGCCTCTTCCAGTGGATTACTGTGCCATTTTATCACATCTTGTCAGCACCGGCTGTTATTCTTTTTAATCTTGGTTAACTTAAAGGCAGACGATGGCTACTTTATTTTAGTTTGTTTCTTTGACTACTAATGAAGTTGTGTTTATGACATGAATCTTTGTCTTCTCAGCTTTATACTGCTGTATCATTGTTAGAAATGATGTTGTTTTTGTTTGAGAGCCTTTCAATTATTAATATGCATTTTGCACATTTTTCGGAGTTTCAGCACTTGTATTTTATATTACAACTTTTTTTTTAAGCCAGTGACTTTTGACTTACAGGTGTAGATGTAATGGTCTTATTGAATAAGAAACACAGAGCAAATACAGAGTTAAAAGCCCAAGAGGTCAAAGCACTAGCTAAGAGCTGAGACTAAAGCCGCTTCTTACTTACCACCTGCTGCCGCTGCATCTTCCCCTGAGAAAGAGTCTACTTCCTGTGTGTCTGTCTTTTTATTGACTTTCTGTTCTGCTTCTCATTGGTTATAAACCAACACATGACCTCCTTGTCACTGCTGTCTATACAGACCTCCAGGTTTTCTATGGTTGGTATTGAGATTAAAGGCATGTGTCTCCAACTGGCTGTGTCCTTGAACACACAGACTCTGCTGCCATGTGATCAGATTAAGGGTGTGTGCTACCACTGCAGACTTCTGCTATGGCTTGCTATTAGCTCTAACCCCAGGCAACTTTATTTATTAACATACAAATAAAATCACATTTCAGCACAAATAAAATATTACATATACAGGAACAGATATTTCATTTAAAATCTTGGGTGGAGATGTGGCCTTTTGGTATGAATGCATGAGTTCCTTCTGGAGGTCAGCAGATGTGTCTCCTCCCTCTCCCCAGTTTCATCTCAGAGAGCTGTGGGTGGGACAGTGATGGAGTGGATGGTGCCCTCTTTCTAGGACTTTGCAGGGTGTCATTCGCAGGACGAGTCTTTTAATGAGCATCTTACTAGAGAAGCCAGGGTAGGGCAGTGCCCACCCGAGCGCTGCCATGGATTAAAGAGTTCCTGGCCCTGCTAGTGCCAGCACCCTGGATGTAGATTTTTTCTCCTGTGCTATCTCTCTATAGTCTGGCTTTCAGTGTGTTAGGAATCAAGAGATGCTGCACCAGTGAGTGTTGGACTTGGAGGACGGTGGCCTGGGAGATAAGGCAGAGAGTGAGTATGTAGCCATTCCAGGGGTTGCACAAAGTCATTTCTAATTGTCAATGACCAAATTGTTCCTTGTTTTTCTGCTTTAAAGAGCTCTGTTCTAGAAGCAGCAGTGGCTACTCAGTGGAGGTTGCTAAGGAGCAGCTACATGGAAACTCCCAGGAAGGGTAGCCCACTCCTATGTGGTGGGAAGCTTGGCCACACTAGGACGGGGGGTAATAAATTGGATGCAATTTTGTTGCCTTAAGACATCTTTTTGAAAATTGAACTTGGGTTATATCTTTTTGCCTTAGTGTGGCGAATTAGGCAACCAGGCAGTAAATGTTCTCTTACACTTTGTAAGATATTGGTTGTTACCATTCTTTAGAACCTGTTCAGTTTCCCTGCTCCTGGCCAGTTGCATTCTCTATTCAGCACAGTGTAATTCAACATGGATCTGTTTGGTGCTTGTGTGCCAGCTTGTGTGGGGCTGCAGCTGTGGAAGGGTGGACAGGTCTCAGAGGAGAGTGGTAAGCTCTCATGGGGTGGGTGGTAGTGAAGGAGGACTCTTGGGAAGATGTGTTATCTCATCTGGATTTGAAAGTGATTAGGAGTGCATGGACTGTCAAGGGCCCAGGGACTGTCACATACCAAGGTGAGAAGGCTGAAATTACCATGGACAATTGGGAAGGGATAGTAGAGTGTGAAGTATGTGCATTGGGAAAGGAAGGGAGGGAGTTGAGGGTAGCAGTTGTAAATAGAACTTTCTGTGTGAGGGCCACATAAGGTGAGATGGAATTCTGCCTCTGTGCATGTTGGGCCTATAATCCTGGGTGAGATGGTTACCACTGTAGTGGGTTGCTATAAGGAAAACTAAGTGGCATAGGACATGACATGTGGCACATCGGTGCTCACCACTGCTATTGGTGTGCTCTCTTCCTGCTGGAGTGAGGGTTCATGGAGCACTGGCTGAACATCTTGAATTCACAGAGCTCAGCCTCCATGTAAAGTGTCTTTAGCGTCTGGCTCCTTAACTGGCCACAGTGGTGTGTGAAGTACAGGTTCCTGTGCTGACAAGCTGTCCTCTGCTTTGTGTACATTCTTTCCTTACAGGAAGCCAGATGTTTGGAACTCAGAGGTGTCCGTGTTTTTAAATAAAAATGGAGTTAATGGTCCTTCAAAAGAATTTGCCTTGACTCTGTGTATGGTAATGCCTAGTCAGATGGTTAGATGCTGAAACAGTGGGTGGCTCTGGGTGTCTACTAATGGCGTATGGGAAATGAGATGTGGTGTTTGAATATTTTGTAGGTCACATGGTGGCTGTACCGTCTGGCATTTGTCTGATGATCTGTTGTGTCTAGTTTTGGGCTCAGACCAAGAAGATCTGGGAGCTTGAATCAACATTAGTGATACTGTTCCTGTTGAGGTTCCCCCCCCCCCCCCATGGCAGGTCTTTTCTTGTGCCTCTCATTGCATTGCCTTGATGTTCTGTGGTGATTTTTACTCTGCCCTCTTGTGGCTTTGACAGTTGCAGTCCTATGTGAATTCTTACCCAAACTTTGTATGTAGTATATGTATGTAGTCAAAAACCTGTTGATAGGGAGTGTGCCATTTCCTAGCACTTCGATGGACTCATGCAAAGGGGGCGCTAGATTCCTCCTTTCCTGAAAGCTTCTGCCCAAAGCTAATTTGCAAATGATGTGGAAATTCTCTTGAGGTTGAATTTTCTTTTCTTTTTATGTTTATTTTGGAACCCACTTGTATTTGACTTCAGAGGGAGCAGAATCAAGCATAGTTTAGGAGGCTCTTTCCAGAAAGTGTCTTATACTGTGTGTGTTGAAGATGGAGGTATAAACAGGAAAGCAGAAATATCTTGCTCATGTTCTTCCTCTGTTCACCTACCACCTCTGTACTGTGGAGCGCCCTCTGCCCCCCATCCTAAAAAAACACATAGCAGACCCTTTTTGTACCAGGAGTTGAGGATTCTGGTGTGTCCTTTCCACTTAGAGAAATTATGTCTTTGGTGTTACTGCCAAGAGGAAGCAGCTTCTGACTGAGGAAGGTTTGGTTGGGCAGGAACTATTTTTTTTTTTTTTTTCATTTTTTAAAATATTGAATGAAGCTGAACAGAAGCAAACACGTGTGTAGGAGAAAGAACAGAGGAACGTACTTACTGTGAAAGTGCAAAGAAAGGATGTCCCAGAAGAAAAACTATGGCCATTTTTTTTCCCCCAGGAAAAATGCCTTTAAGCTAAACTTGGTTTGTTTCTTTAACGATAATTCATTTCTATTCTCTACAAAGTTGTTAGCTCTTGGGTAAATACCTTGTCTTTTTGTATCCTTTTTAAATGTGGATCTTGAGCCTGTTAGTCCATTTACCCTTGGGCTCTTCTCGAGATAGATAATCTTGGACACTTTGGAAGGCAAGCCTGCCTTCGGCCACGCTGCAGTAGCGGTTTGTATCTAGAAGGATTTTTTTTTTTCAGAGGTTTCCTCATTTGCAATTTTCTTGTTTCCTCTTGACAGCTGTCCTTTGTTTTCCACACAAAACCAGCTTGGTTTTTCCTATTTCGACCTAGAGAATTTGAGTTTCTACTTGTGCCTTGAAACAGAAATCCAGGCTATCTATCTATATATCTATCTATCTGTCTGTCTGTCTGTCTGTCTATCAATCAATTTATTTCCCTTTCTGAATCTCATGCTGAGCTGGGGACTAACAAAACCATTGGTGAAATGTGACCCTGTTTCCATATTTTTCAAGGACATGTTTATTTTGAAATCAGAGGCTTGATTTGGTGAGCCTGCCCCTGCATATACACTGGGGTGTTTTGAAACACACCAGTTTTATATCTGTTTATTGTCTGTCTCTTTTCCAAAGGGCTTTTAATGCCCCTTTAGACCATTTTAGTCATCCTCCCCACACACACAAAGAGAAGAAATGCAAGAGGGGAAAATGGGGTTGCCTTTTGCTCCTAGAACCTAAATGAATAGTCATTGCTTGTAATGCTGGTCTACACTTGACGTTTCCCACTGCTTTAGATGTGATGTATCCAGTGCTGTGAAGGTAATGATCCTCAACCACAGCAATATTCTGTAACAGGAGTATCTGTCATATTCATTGGGATTACCATGTTCATTGATTTGTGTCTGTAAATCTGCTGTTTCTACCCTTTAAATTTGATCTATAATTGGACCTCCTTAAATGGTTCAGATAAGGTAGTCTGTATTTCCTCAGTGCAGTGTTGCTGTCAGCTTCTCCTTTTTCATTATACATTCAGCAGACTTGATAAAATCAGCAGGACACCTCATTTGAAACTGTTTAATCGCTGCCTTTTTCCTTTGCTAAACCATTGAGGTGGTCAAGCGATGTACACAAATCATTTTAAATAGAAAATATGGTTTTCTCTGTGACCCAGCTAAATAGATAGTGTTATGCAAAACAAGTTAAAAAGTAATAAATGCCAAAAAAATCTTCTAATTGGAGTAAAAAATTGTGGGCAACTGTATCCTCTCTCCAAAAGTAGAGTATCCTGAAATAATGCCAGAGCCCTGAGTAGACAGATGACGATTTTCTAAAGCTTCTCTGGGTTCTGAACAAAGCAAGTTTAAATTTTCAAATAGTGCTGAGCTGCCTTTGTGTCCACTCAGAGGCCAGGCTTATTTGTAATGCCTTTACATCCAACCTTGGTAGGGATAAATTTGCTCTGTTAATATCTGTGCGGCATAACCTTTCAGCCATTTGCTATCGTTGTAATACATTTTTGTGTCTTTGTCATTTTGTCTACTCAGCTGTTACTCTTCAAAGTACAAACTAAAAATAATAGCTCCAAATAAATGCCACAGAATGCAGAGTTTTACTGTTGTAGCTGGGGTAACCTGGTGGTGCAGCTCCAAGTCCCAGTACCATTGCTGGTGCTGTGTTTTCCTCCCAGCCTGTGTGCCAAGGTGACTTTACCAGGGCTACATTATTAAAACAATGTCTTTTTTCCAGGTTTGGTATTTAGCACTGTGTCCAGCAGCTCACCAAGGGAAGTGTGGAGCACAAGCTTCCTTACATAGGATAAAGGAAATTATGGGGCACTCACCTCTGGGAAAAATACAAATTCTTCATGACCTTATTTTTAAGCTTCAGCATTTCTCTGCGACTGCTGCACAGTTAACCTGGCCAGTGATAAGAGGGCCAGTAACAGGGCTACCTAACTAGTAGTAAACAGCTTTAGCCTTTGGAAGAGCACTTTGGAAGGCTTTTACTTGGATGTGGCCTCTAGACTTGACACTTATACTATACTTGAATGTGACACTGGGCATGTTTGACTGTTTTTGCTGACCCAAGATAAACTGGAGATGGAGACACTGAGTGTTGGTAAAATACACTAAAAGTACATCTTTTTCTTACAGGTTCTGGCTCCTTGGCAGCAATGGCTGTGTTTGAAGATAAGTTTAGGCCAGATATGGAGGTATGTAAGCCCCTGCAGTTTCCGTCTTTCAGTTGTCTTCCCAGTTGTGTGTCAGACATTTACAGATTGATTTCTCCTCCCGAGCTTGCACAACACTGTCATTACTTGAATGTTTTGACACAGATAGTTATTGAGGAGACCTGCTACTTGGGAAAACATCCTTTGTGGTGGCCTTGTGGCCCTGTTGTGCTCTCCCTGCGACTTGGGGAACCAGTGCTGTTTGGCTTTTCTCTGCTGTGGGCTCTTTCAGACTCCTTGCAGTGTAGGATATTTTCCTGTGTACTGAGATTTCTGCGTCGGGATACCAGAACAACCTGTCTTTCTGTTCTCACTTAAAGTAGAGCAGCTATGTGTTTTTCATGTCACACAGACCTACCCTAAAATAGGTCAGTTTTTAAAATCTCTGTAGACTTTCCAGTCTCTGGCAGAAGTGGAGATAAAAATGTACAATGTAGAGTCCTCTCAGGGTGTTACGGATCTAATGTTTCAAGTATTTGTAAGGAATTGTTTCATTTTATTTTCTTTGGTAGTAGAATCTTGTGAAAGATATCTGGCCTGTTTACTTTAATGATAGATGCATCCTCTATGAAAGTCCCCCAAAGAAACCCCTCTAATAACGGATGTATTGATCTTTAGTTGCTGTTTCCAAAGGCATGGCCAGTGTGCTGGGTGGGTGCCTTGATGCCACATTCCCCCACGCCACCCCACTCCCGACTTCATCTGCCCCTCTGAACCAGCCCTGGTCAGGAGTCCTGAGGGTAGTCTTCACTATTTCTACTTGATGTCTTGATGATTAATTTTTTGATAGGCAGTGTCAACCCTTTTCAAGTTCTTAGGTAAACCGTTAGGAGTGTTTTACCTCATCTTTTCTGTCCTTTCTGACTTTGCAACTATTTTGTTTATGACGTAAAGGACAGGCATTGGTGAGAATTTATTTTGACAGTGTTTTGTGCCTGATCGTCTTTGGGGGCAGACGGCATATGAAAACTATTTTGTCATTGTCATTAGAGCAGTAGGTGTCATGGAGTTCCAGAGTTCTCTCTGTCCTGAGGTTGGGGCCAAGTTCTGTGAAAGACAGAACTGGTCAGCCCGGACATGCGTCTCTTGTGCCCTTGGTACATGAGGCTAACACCACAACAAGTAACGTGTTCCGGGAGCTCTGTTTTCCTTTTCACCTAGCTACAGGAATTAAAACATATAGAATCTAGGTAGATATTTTCTATTAAAAATGATAGCGTCTGAACTCCAATTAAGAAGAATAAGCAGGGATGAGTGTAAAACTATAAATGAAATTAGAATTCTGTTCTCATTTCTCATTGTGTAAATTTATTCCTGTATCAGCATTATTTTCTGTTTGGTGTCTTTAAATACATAGAGAAAAAATTATGTATACTAGGTCACTTAAAAAGAAAAGGAACCAAACCAAAGTCTCTAGTTTTCTAAGTAGAGGAGTTTTAATGTCAAACTCTTTAAACTACATTAATCTTTTCAGATTTTCTTGGGAAGTTTTGTCTTTTTCAATTGATTACAATCTCCGTGTGTTAAAGAAAACTGAGAATTGCAGAAAGAGTTAAAGTCTGAGGTTTATTAAAAGTGACTTGATGCTCTGCCAGTGTAATTTTATATTGTGTCAAGTCCAAACTGTAAATAGTTCAAAGGCCATGCAGTTAATGTGGATGTGATTTGGGAAGAAGAGGCATCAGCCTCCCTTCAGTACAACTTGGGATTTTATCATTCTGAAGAGAGCATTTCTTAGATTTAGTATGCCTGTATTTGAAACATTTAATGTTCTTCTACATTACCCGTGAGACCCTGAGACAGGTTGAAACAATTCCCATTATATAAATTTATAATTTTAGGTTCAAACTTAACACTGCCAATTAGTGAAAATCACTCTAAAGCCCAAGTGATAGTCTTAACAATTGCCAGTAGATAATGCTATAAAAGCTTGCATTCAGGTTAATAGATACTTAAAAAAAATCTTGGTTTAAGAATGTGGCTTAGTAGTAGAGCACTTGCCTAGTATGTGTGGGGCCCTGAGTCTGATTCTTAGCCTACAGTACACACAGTGATTAGTTTAAGTACGTTAATTAAATAAAAGCAATAAAGCTGGGATGTGGTGGCACACGCCTTTAATCCCAGCACTCAGAGTTTGAGACTAGCCTGGTCTACAAAGTAAGTTCCAGGACAACCAGAGCTGTTATACAAAGAAACCCTGTCTTGAACCTCCCAATTAAACAAACAAAAACATCAGTAAAGTTTTTGTTTTTGTTTTTTAAATGTAATCCTACTTAAAATGTACTCTAAGAAGTTTTGTCAGATGGTGGTGGCCCACGCCTTTAATCCCAGCACTCAGTAGGCAGAGGCAGGTGAATCTTTGAGTTTGAGGACATTCTGGACTACGAAGTGAGTTCTAGGATAGCCAGGGCTACACAGAGAAACCCTGTCACTAAATAAATAAATAAATAGTTATTGGGGAGACTTAATCTAGTCTTGGGTCTTGAATTTGCCGTTTGTATATTGTGCTATTTTTCTACTGTGTCCAGGTACCATCTAGGTTATTACTTTTCTTTAAAATATTCTTTATTTTAACAATAAATTGGTATAGTTTATATGTCATAAAATGCACAGGAATGGAGTTAAAGGCAGTGAGTGTTAGCATTGTAATCACAGGTAACTATCATTAAATCAAGATGGTGTAGTTTCTTTGCCTCCGGTGGTGCCCTTTCCAGTCAGTCTCTCCTTGAGCTTTCCCATGGCCCTCTTTAATTCATCTTAGATTTACTTTCTAGATACAGTTAGTATCATGAAATCTATGTGCTTGTTTTAATGTTCTCTAAGACACCAGAAAGTGGGTGCATGCTGTTTATAAAAATGTTATCACCCTAACATAAGCCTAGGGTTGAACACTGAGTGTTAGGAAACAGAAACATCTTGGGGAACAGTGGTTACTTCAACTGGTTCTTACCTGTTTATTGTCTTGCTTGCTGTTGACCTCTGATTGCTATTGTCTGCCAGCAGCCCTCAGGGTACTTCTCCTTGATGTATGTGTCTCTGTGCTCTATTGTGATCCCACATGTTTGGTGGCTGTTTCTTAGGGGCATCTTCCTCACTTGTCAAGGAGTGGGAGCTCCTTGAGTGCAGGGGCAGTGAGACCATCTCTGTACTCCAGCTTCCTGCTCTCAGTACTTGCTTGTCAAGGCAGGAGGGCCCTGAGCTAAAGTGAAATCTGAGTCATCAAAAACCACCTGAGGACCAAGGGGACTTTCTCTTCTTCCTGTCTGGAAAGTTCAGAACCTACTTTTGAGACAACAGGAAGATAGCCAGTACATTCTCTACAGTGCTATAGACATTCTATTAAGTACCCAGGGACAAAAGATGGGGAACGGGGCAAGTACTCATTGAGAAGGCACAGCTCACAAAAGCTGCTGTAACCCAGTGGGGGGGACTCTTAAGCACACTGAGATGGGCTCCACTCTTAGGTCATCTGAGCCTTGGGGCTTGCCTCAAGTGAAAGCTCTTGGTTCAGAGTTTTGGAGACACAGTAGCTAGCTGGTGAGTTTAAGGCACATTAAGTCTTTTAAAGGTTCTCAGCTAGTTGATGCCTTAATGTTACTTGGAGCAGTCTCACACTTTTCTCCCTTGCTGTGAACCTGGAGGACTGAGGGCAGGGACTGCCTTTATTCATTTCAATTTCCTTACATATATGTGCTGGTTGGTACCTCATAGAGATTCAGCCATTTTTGTTGTTGTTTGCTTTTTGAGACAGGCTCTCAGTATGTAGTCCAGGTTGGCCCTAAACATGGACTTCTTGCCTTGTTTCCTTGGTGCTGGAATTACAGGTATGTGGCAAATACTTACTCAGTCAGTATTTGTGGATAGGTAGATACAAAGGGGCCAGAAGTAACTTTATTAAATTGTGTTCAGGTTCATCCATCTTTGAAGCAGCATCCTTCTTTGATGTTCATAGTGGTCAGCTGCATTAGAAATAAAAAATTTGGGTGCTAATGGCACATATCTTTAATCCCAGCACTCAAGGAGGCAGAGGCAGGCACATCTCCCAAGTTTGAAGCCAGCCTGGACTACAGAGTGAGTTCCAGGACAGCCAGCGGCACACAGAGAAACCCTGTCTAGAGGGGGGGAAATGAAAAATGTATCAAAATAGGGTTTTTTTTTACTGGTGATAAGTACCCTGCTTTATTATTATTATTATTATTAATCAGCATTATTTAGGCATTGTATGAGAATGGTGAGTTTTAAATGTGAAAGGTGACATGATGACAAGGTCAGTTACTTGAGGGCGTTTTGGTGATGCTAAGCTGCATGTTACCATACGTGCTCATCCTTTTCTCTGTTTAGGCTTGTGTAAGAAGCCTGGTAGTGATTGTTACCCACAGGGTAGCTGGGTGGGGACTCTAGTGTTAATCATATTGTGGCCTTTTCAGGTCATTTTCTAGTCAATTGTAAAGAATGTGACCGAAGTACCTGGAAATACTGTGATGATCCAGAAGTGCACACTTTACTGGGGGGTGGGGGTGGGTGGGAATGAAGCTCTTGGGTGGGTAACTTAGGGTACTTCCCTTTCTACTCCTCTATAAGAAGGAATGTTTTCATTTGGCCTGGTGAGAAATTTCAACTCTTGAAGATTATAATTCATTAGAATGGGTAGAAGATTAATATTTAGTCTGTCAAGATTAATACTGTCCCTCCCTTGCACTAATTGTCAGAATACTGTGCAAGGGCTGCCGAAGGCTAGTGGAGTGCGGCAGGACCCTGACATCACAGGGAGTGGATTCAAAGGCAAACTGTCCTGCACCCTCTGGTATCGACTTGCAAATTAGCATCTGGAATCTAATTAAACAAGCTTAATGAAAGCAGCAGCTGAATGCTGCTGGAGAAGCCAGTCAGCTTCCCCCTCTCTGATACGTATTCTGTACCATCGGAGCTGGTCACCAAACACATTGTGAGCACAGTTTAAAAATTAGCATTTATTTGAAGAATAGAAACTGTTTTTCATTCTGTTATGCGTTTGGCATGCTCTGGCATCCCATGAGAGCCATGCCACAGCAGATAGTGCACAATATTTATAAATCTATGACAGGCAATAATAGCAACTTGAAAAATTCTTTTGCTAGAATCTCAAGTTGAGAGCTGCCAAAAGCTGAGAGGATCAGATCTGCAGTGGCAGCTGCTGTGCCCTACAGTTAGAATTCTAGACTTTGAAGATGTTCAACTTAAAGCAATGAAGACTGCAGGCTTAGCCAATTTTTGCAGGTTTCTGGAGCTCTGGCTCTCTGCCTTTTGAAGATGACTTGCTGAAGTTTCTACCACTGCCTGAGGCATGCTAACACCAGCAAGATCTTCCCCCAGTCTTAGTGTGGCTTCAGTTTCAAGTAGCACATGCTTCGTCAGTGCCCACTGTGATGGCCCTTTTTGTGGTTGCAGTACCAAGGGATGAGGGAAAGTATGAAGATAGATGGTGACGCATACAAGTGCCACGTCAGCCGTCTGATTTATGGAGTCATATTTCATCGCTCGGCCAGTGCTGGCCTCTAGAGAAGTCCTTTGCAGATTGCTAAAGATGTGAGCAGCTATCGCCCTAAAGGCTTGTGGTTATTTCACAGACGTGATGCCAAACACCTAGCTACTGAAGAAACAGGATTAATCTGTCATTGCAGGCAGCTATAGATCCATTTAAATAATGGAAGACTTGATATCAATATGCTGCTCTGACAGCAAATCTTAGAAGTGATTTGTGTGTGTGTGTGTGTTTATGTTTATGTTTATTTAAGTAATAGAAGCAAAGCTACAAACTTCACCTCTGCTAAGCAGAGGGACAGTAGTGGCAGAGATCTACATTATTTTGACATTTTAAAAATCTGTTCAGTTTATCACATAGGATGGTCCCGGAGGGAAACGAACATAAATTCAATATGGTTGGCTAGAAGGGGGAATGGAGCTTAGGTGTTGGAGGATTGGGCTGCTGGTCTGTTTCTATTTTACTCACAGCATGGCTCTGGGCAACTGGGGGTCCTAGTCTGTGGGCCAAGTTTCAGAGACCTACCTGCAGGTTGTCAAGAGGATTAGATACTGGCAGTAAACTACTTTCTATGGCAATGTACACAAAATTGGGTTTCTAAAACATGGTGACTGTCTTCTAGTTAGTAGTAGGTTGAAGATGTCAGCTAACAGCTACCAACATTAGGATCTGCTATCAGGCTTGGTAGTTTATAGCATAGAGAGGTGAGAGCTTTCTTTCCCATCTAGAAGCTTACCATCCAAGACAGACCCATGTGGTGGACATGAGGACAGCACAAGTCTCTGTGCCATGGAAGTGTTTGCTTTTGGGGGAGAAGGTAATAAACTGCAGTGGTCATAGTTTTAGGTGTTTACAGTGTGCCTGGTTCCATTCTAAACAGCCTCCCTAGATTTTCTCACTTTTCAACAATCTTGGAGGTCAGTGCTTTGTTATCCACGTTTTGAAGGGAAGAAAATCAGCCCATAGAGAGATCAAATAACCTGTCTGAGGTTACATAGAAAGGACTGACATACTGGTCAACAGTGAGGTCAGAATTTGAACTCTTATCAGTCTGATTTTAGAGTTGTTTACTGAAATCAGTTACTGTGTTGGGTCTCTTTGCCCAATATGTAATTCTTTGACAGCAGAGTAGGAAGATATCTTACTCTTGGGGCAGTCCAGAGTGTTCTTTTCCTCTCCAGAGGTCTTGTGAAGACAGCAGAAAGGTATTTGTCGTGTGTGTGTGTGTGTGTGTGTGTGTGTGTGTGTGTGTGTGTGTGTGTGTGAGTGAGTGTGACAAACATCAGTGACAGGAGAGAGCCCAGAACAGGAGAGGTGGAGAGGGGCAGGGGAAGAAGAAATACATTTGGCTATGGCAGAGTTTTTGTCTTCCCTTTGAATCTAAGGGTTTTTGTTTTGTTTTGTTTTGTTTTGTTTTTTCTTCCTTGTTTTCATGTGTATCTGTCCTCCATCCCAGATATCCTGTGGTTATTCCTCTCCAAAGTTTTCTGATGATTTTTATGTATAACAGAGTTGTTTTCTCTGGATGGCTGATGTATAGATGGTATAACCCTTCTCAGATTTAGTGATGAGACCAAGAGGTCTTTAAATGCTGATGAGTGGCATTTGTCCATTTGAAGCAAGTCAGGAATAACTTGAACAGGAGTGGAGAGGGGGAAGCAAAGCAAGACTATTGTATTTGAATAATGAGGTGCTCTCTCCTCCCCAACTGCCAAAACTTTTTAATCTTCGTCAACAATTGTTCTGTCCGACATCCTATTTAGGTCGCATCTGTGGACTCTGAGCTCAGGACCCTGACAAGCAGCATATGAATTCTGTATTCATTAGTGATCTTGATCCTAATGCCTCTGTCCCTGCCACAGGGGCTCAGGTGTGGAAGCTGCTGGTTCATCCTCCCAGCTGACACTGAGAGGTTTAATGACTCTATAGGAAGATGACCACTGGCTGCGAGGTTTGCTGGCAGAACCCACAGCACAGAGAGTGGTGATCAAGGAAGACTATGGGTTTTAGCAGAGTGCCTTCCTGTGCAGCTCGAACCCCATTGGCATCAAACACAATTTGAAATAAATGCAATTAAAAAAAAAAAAAGCCCAACCTTTAACAAACAGTAGAAGTGGTGTCAACTTAGTGAAATTCACTTGACTTATTTTTCACATTTCAGTTTTAAGCTTGTATTTATGTGATAGTTACATTAGTTTAAGTGCCTTCTATGGCTGAAAGAAAATCTGCAATTCAAACCAAAATTCTTTCAGTGCTAGTCCTTTTGTTTATTATGATCTTTTGCTTTTAAAAATTACTAGAATGTGAATTTATTGATTGACTTGCAACATGTCATTAAGTATTGACCTTTTTAAGGTCAGTTTCTGCTAGAAACATTGGACACCTTATTATCTAGTGACAACTTCATTGGTACATAATTCACACTCATATAATTTGCCTGTGTACAAGTTAGCAGCTTTTACTGTTTCATTAAGAGTTGTACAGCTGTCGCCATAATAAGTTTTAGAACATTTTAAACTTCCCCTGACTCTAAGGACCAAAGTTATATCATTTGCTTCTTTCCTGCCAAGTCACCCATTCTGGGCATTTTTCATGAATGTCACTCTATGTGGTGTGTGTGTGTGTGTGTGTGTGTGTGTGTGTGTGTGTGTGTGTTTGTGTGTTTGTAAAAGACTTCACTTATTTTAATATTTTCAAAATGTTTTATGTTGTGGCAGGTTTCAGCACTTCATTGTTTCTTGAAGTTGTATGGATATAGCATACTTTGTATATCTATTATACAAAGTATACTTTGTATATCTGTTCATTAGTTGGTGGACATTTGGATTAGTTCTACTGTTTGGCTACCTACCATACTGCTGTGAACATCTCTTGTGTGTTTGTAGAGCAGAGCTAACCTTTTGTGGTACTGCCAGTCCTTTCTATAAATTCTGTGTTGTAGCAGCATAGGAGGTTTTGATTGCTTCACATCTGTACCAATGCTTGACACCTATCTCTTTGAGTACAGTCATCCAGGTAAGGGTGAATGGTGTTTCACTTTGGTTTTAATGAATCCCTTATTAAGAGTAAGTGTGACTGTGGGAATGTATAGATTGAACAGTTTAACATTGTATGTGCTTATAAACTCTGGTTTGGGGCAATAGTTGGGCAGATTGTGTATTTGTTTAAATAGTGAAAGGTCTCTTTGGAAGGTCTTTTGGAGGCTATGTCTATAGTTTGCCTTTGGTCATAATTCCTATTTACTGCTTTTCCTTAAGACCAGAAGCATTAGATACTGTAAAATTGTGTCTTTATGTTAGATAAAAAAGATATATTAATTTCTTCAGTAATTTTTTCCTATGCTTTTATTTAACATACAACTTTAGGTTTTAGAGGTGTCAGAACCCCCAATATACAATTTCTGAAGCCCTGCATAGAATTATTTATAGTAGTGCTTTCCAGTGGAATTGATTAGTGAAGTTTAGCTGAAATTGGCATTTATGGGCAGTAGATTTGGGGGGATTCCCTGTTAACCTTTTTTTGGGGGTGCTAATGGGAAGCACTATTGATGGCATGCCACCTACCATCTTGGATGTGTAAGCTGTTTCAAATCATGACGTTGGAGTGAGGGGAGAGGTGGGGGGAGGGGGAAGGTCAGAGAAGGGATTGTAGTCCATACAGTAGAGTGGGCAGACTCGAAAGTGGGAAACTTGTCAAATTGGTTCTCTTTTAAAAAGTGAGTTTGGAGCAAGGCTCTAGGTTTGATCCCTAGCACTTGGGGGGCAGAGGGAGGGATAAATAATAACATCTTTGAATACAACATAATGGGCTGGCAAGATGGCTCAGAGGGCAAAAGCTCTTGCCACAGAAGCCTAGTAATATCAGTTTCATCTCTGGTGGAAACCATGATAGAAGGAAAGAAACAATTCCTGATAGTTGTCCTCTGACATGTGTACACACACACACACAAACAACAACAATAATAAGTAAAACAAACATTTCTTTTAAAAGTGAGTTTGGCTGTGCGGTGGTGGTGCATGCCTTTAATCCCAGCACTTGGGAGGCAGAGCCAGGCAGATCTCTTTGAGTTTGAGGCCAGCCTGAGCTACAGAGCGAGATCCAGGACAGGCACCAAACTACACAGAGAAACCCTGTCTTTAAAAAAAAGTGAGTTCTCTTGAATTGGAACCCACCAGTAACCCACCTTGGGGAGGCAGAAAGGAACTTCCTGAATTAAGGTGCCTTCTCAGGTTTTCCTGTTCTCGTAGGTGTTCTTGTGGAACCTCAGAGTACAGTTTTCTTTAGGCTATGTCTGATGGTTCAGGAGCAGGACTTTGCCTCTTTCCATACAGCATTTAGATTTGCTAAGAGATTGTTTTTCTCCCTTTGGTTCTTTGGGATTCCAGAGTCTTCTTGACTTAGAAGTGGATGCTTAGTTGTCCGTGCCTCTGGCAAGTCTTCTCAACTTTCTTTCCAGAATGCCAGTGTAGTGTTGGTGAATGGTTTTCATTTCCACCCTTGTTATATTGTTTGTTTTTACCTTTGGATTGAGACAGGGTTTCTCTGTGTAACAGCCTTGGCTGTCCTGAACTTGCTCTGTAGACCAGGCTGGCCTTAAACTCACAGAGATCCTCCTGCCTCTGCCTCCTGAGTTCTGGATTAAAGGCATGTGCCACCACCTAGCTATTTTCTGCTTTTAATAAAAGTTGAAAGTTGGATGTCGGGGGTATGGGATGAAGAAAGATTAAGTTTGTCTTGTTCTGCTTAATCTTGGGAAGCAAAGGAAGAATGACTGAGAGAGGAAAGACGCAGTTCTCCTGAGTCTCCAGGTGTGAGGAGAGATTCCTCTTGGGCCAGGTTTCTAGAATTCTAGATTCATTAAACCTTAGGAAAGTGACCCTGAATCCCAAGAGTATCTATTTCTGATTCTTTGAGGAATAATGAAAGGATATTTATAAATAGTGACCTGGTAAATCTGTTGGCTTTAATTCTTTTAAAGAAATTTTCTCCTGAAAGTATTTCTGTGCTGAAGTTTCATATTCCTAAAGAATCAGTGTGTGATCACTCAGCAGATTCTTAGTGGTGCCAGCTGAATGCAGCACGTGGTGCTGGGCCAGGAGTGGGATGAGAAGAGGCCATCCTGAGTGCAGTGGAGACTTCCTGTGCAGCCATTAGCAAAGCAGATGGAAAGAGGGATTCTCCTGCACTGTGGTCGATAGGTAATTATTTGTGATGCATTTCTTTGTAGCAGGTGCTCCTTCTGAAATGCTTTTGCTTCACATATTTCCTGTAACTGTGAAATGTAGAGAGAAATGTACCATGTAGGAGAAATATTTCACAGTATGTTGCTGTCTGCACCTGTGGCAAAAATTCAGCAGGCAAAGTAGGACTTGGTGAGTAGAGACTATGCAATCAGAAGGGCAGGAGCCAGATGCAGGGCTGGTATTCAGTGGATTTAGTGTTTGGTGACTTCCTTTAGGTAGAATCAAAAGGAAGATAGTTCTGGTAAAATGCTATGCATTGTGATATCATAGTAAATGGCACCTTTACCTTCTCTTGTCTAATAGAATTGCCCTTGTTGACTTGAGTCTTAGCCTTTATCTTTCTGGTACTTAGGTGATGCCAAAATTTGGAATATCAGAGTTCCTTAGGAGAAGAATAGAAGAAGCTCTTTTTCTGATTCCATTGCTCTCTAGAACCCCATTGTAAAAATGTGAATCTTAACTACCTACAAGTGACTGTCTGTGGGTGAGAGCTCGGATTTCCCTGTCAGAGTGGGCTCTGTTACAAATCCAAGGAGCCGCCTGTGGCCAGAAGCTTGTAGCCTCTTGAACAATGGGTTTCTGCTTTTCTTGTGTATGGATTAGAGAACTACAAGAGATAAAGTATAGGACTGGGTGTTACTGGATGATAGCTTAGAATCCTGTAAGTTTTCCTTGGCAGGTAATTTGGCATAAATTCTTAATGTAAATCTGGGTTAGTGTTGAAGATGTTATTTTAGTAAAAAAGATAAACTGCTGATTAATTCAGCATAGAACTCAATTACAAATTGAAAGTGTCTCTGCGGGACTCCCGGGCCCTAAAGACAGCAGATGTTGAATTGGTACTCCAGCATATTTCACAGTGGTATGAAATATTAACATGGTTTATTATACTTGTGTGGTGTGTGATATCAGGAAGGGGGAGGTGGTGGGCATGTGTGCGTGCAAAGCAACCCGACATTACACATCCACTAATACACACTGAAGTGTGATTAGGAATTTTAAGAAATTTTCTTTCTTTCTTTTTTTTTTTTTTTTTTCTTTTTTAAAAAATAAAGTGGCTCTGTGGAGAAATTATGCTTAAAATAACATTTGGGGCTAAACATTTAAATGTAGTGTCTGTGTAGGTTCATGTTATACATGCTGGTTAACATAAAAATGGCAAGCATGATAACACAGGCATGCAGACATTCAGAGAGACTACTGCTTGCAAGAATGAGCGTCCTGGAGAATCTGAACTGAGCTCACTGCATCACCAGTTAGCTCGGACGGCCTAGAGAGTTAGAAATGGCTTCTGTGTCATTTTTACCTTCTGATCGAAAGCATGGTCCTTAAAATCAACAACAACAACAACAAAAAGCTGGGTGGCGGTGGTGCACACCTTTAATCCTAGCACTTGGGAGATAGAGCCGGCGGATCTCTGTGAGTTCGAGGCCAGCCTGGTCTACTGAGCGAGATCCAGGACAGGCACCAAAACTACACAAAGAAACCCTGTCTCAAAAAAAAAAAAAAAAAAACAAAACAAAACAAAAAAACAACCCCCCCAAAAACAAACAATAACCAAAAAAAACCTGTATTTTACAGAGGCAGAAAAGTTTCATTTCCAGCAAAATGAAGAAGAGCCTCAGTTTTCATATCTCTGTCTACTCACGGGGGAAAGTCCGCAATTTCGTGTATTGAGAAAGTTGAACAAACAGCTGCCAATGTTTGAAGGAATTGGCAGTTCTTAAGAAGAGAGGGGTGTGACTGAAGTTGACTGAGAGAAGATAGTTCAAAGCCATTACCTCTTGGTTTTAGGGTGTTTTTCATGACAGCTTATACAAATCCTAGTTTTGGTAGCTGAAGTAAAATAGTTCTAGAAGTGGCCAAATGATTATGGTAAGAGTGACTGTCATACCTTTGGCTTATTGTGAAGTCTTTTAAAAAGGTACCCATTCTCAGAAATTCCTAAGGCACAGCAAACTTGGCAAAGGCAGGCTATTATCCATAGCCCCAGAAGAAAAGCTGGGTGCTGTGGGCCTCTCTGTAAGCTGTTGACAGGCAGTGGTCTTGTAGAAATGTGGAGGCTGGGTTTGCATTCAGCTAAGGTTTGTTGAACAGGGTCTGTGACAATCATAGTCTAATGGGATGGACAGGCCCACAAACTACTGAAAGTATGCTTTGACATGCACAAGAAATTGGCATACAAGGGTCCAGGTTTTGAAGTAAGACACAGGGAAGGGGTGGGGGGAACATGATGGCACACTGATGGAATTTCCCTCGGAGACTTTGAGGCAACTGCAGAGCATTCAACTTGTCACGTAAGTTGACTTGGGGTTTGTAGAATGGAAGGACACCAGCCCAAAGAGGAGTTTATTCTGCACAAAGTACTTGGTGTGGTCCTGCTCTGTCATTTGCAACCCTGGCAGTTTTTAGACAGTTGAACATATTTGGAAGTAGGAAAACGAACTCCAGATGGTGTACGATGTCTATAAAGTTGTCTGAGTGGTCATGTTCTGAGTTAGCATGGCCTTTTAATTAGCATGTGCTCTTCACTGTGTCTAGGGCTGGAGCTCAGCAGCCTTGTCCCTGTGAGTGAATATTTAAGTCTAGAAAGCTGCCACATTCCATTAGAGGCGGTTGTTCCAGCAGTGGGTGCAGGAGCTGTGTAGACTTCTCAGATGTCCTTTGAGACTTACGTGGCAGAGTAATTGGAAGGTGCTGGTACTTAGTGTGTTGTGCATGGTGGAATGTGAGATTACCAGCTGTAATGAGACCCCAGCAGCATACCTCAGGAAGGTAGTTAAAGTTTTAACCTTCACAGATAATGTTACTTGGGGGTTTCTATGAGATAATTTATACCACTCTTCTCTAGCTCTGAAACTGTGCAGAAACTAAAACTGACATCAAGTTGTGCTAAATACACACACACACACACACAAACACACACACACACACACAGGCAAATATTGTTTGCAGGGAGCACTGTGTCCACAGAATGCAGGTGGTCACAGCATTGGAATATCATTTTTCTGATATTGGAACTAATTAAAAAGATATAATGATCAGTTGACTTTGATTCCTTGACAGATACATTGGCTTTTAACTCAGATGAAAGCTGAATATAGTGGCTGCACTCTTATTTCAGAACTTAGGAGGCTGAGGCAGGAGGACAGCTGTAGCTACCTAGCAAAACTCTGTCTCAGAAAAAAAAAAAATCCCCCTCAAATAAACACCCTGTATTTCATGTGTATAAGTGTTTGCTTACATGTACACATGTGCATCATGTGTATCTGGTACCCAAGGAGGATAGAAAAGCATATTGGATCCCCAGAACTGGAATTACAGTTGAGAGTTGCCATGTAGGTACTGAGGACCCAATCCAGATCCTCTGCAAGAGCAGCCAGTACTCTTAACTGCTGAGCCATCTTTCCAGCCTCCCAAAAGAAGGAGTTTTTAAAAACCCACATGAGTAGTTGGGGCAAGGAGCACCAAGACCAGTGGGGTGCGAGTGTTTTGAAGAGGCCTGTTTGTGCCTTGGGCCTTTGCTTCTCTTGCAACTCTGTATAGGCCTGCTAATAAAGCAGAAAACTCACTCCTAATGTGAACTGAAACCAACCCTTCAAGGAGACTTTGGAAAAGAAGATCATGTATGTAAATTGCTAGTCAAAAGGATAGAAAAGCATATTGGATCCCCAGAACTGGAATTACAGTTGAGAGCTGCCATGTAGGTATTGAGGACCCAATCCAGATCCTCTGCAAGAGCAGCCAGTACTCTTAACATGTATCAAAAGCTTGCTCTTCCCATCTCTTGCCCCAAAACTTTTTTTTTTTTTTTTTTTGGTTTTTCGAGACAGGGTTTCTCTGCATAGCTTTGCGCCTCTCCTGGAGCTCACTTGGTAGCCCAGGCTGGCCTCGAACTCACAGAGATCCACCTGGCTCTGCCTCCCGAGTGCTGGGATTAAAGGCGTGCGCCACCACCGCCCGCACCCCAAAACTTTTAAAGAAAGTTTTGTCCTTGCTTGTTTATTTTACTTTAGTTAAGACTTGCAGTCAACAAATGGCCTTATGAAAACAAAGTTAGATGGTATCTATCTTTTTATTGCTGGTACACAGAGTGAAAAGAAAAACAATTTGACTCATTCTGTTTTGGGAGAGCTGTATTTTAGAGATGTGAGCCTGTGGATCTCACAGGCTTCCATTTAGTATTTGTTGAGGATAGATAGTGAAGTGAAGTCATCAGGAAGCTCTCAGTTTTACCAGATGTTACCCAGCTGGGCGCAGGAGGGATGCTAGAGTTGCATGGTTTAAGCCACAACAAATGCCATAATTTGGGGGATTGTTTGGAGGTTCTGTTTTCTTGGGTGAACAAACCATGGACTTTGGTGTCAGACCAAGTGGTTTCATCTCGGGCCTTTCAGTCTTTGGTCACATGCCGTGGGCTGGTCCTTTGTTATCCTCTGCTGCTTGGTTTCCTGCATTTGGGAAATGGGAGTGAGGGTGAGAGCACTTGGAGAGTAAGTAGGGATGGGACATGATTAGTATAGTGCATTAGATGTGAAGAAAGGAAGTGAAAATGTGGTTTTTGGTGCACTTCTGAAATACAGTAGTAAATTCTATATGGAAGGTGCACTAGCAACTGAGACTTAAAACTTCATATGGAATTTCATTTTCAGTATACTAGCTGCTTTCATAATTGCTTCATTGGCTCTGTGTTGGGTGCTGTTATTATCAGTTCAAGAAGAATGAGACTTTTGCCTTGCAATTTTGCTGGTGAAGGCTAGTGGAAGCAGAGGAGTTAGATTGGCAGCAGCAACCATGGTTGTCTGCACGAAGAGCAGTGGACTAGCAACTTCCCCTGTGCACAGGAACAGATAAGACTTAAAACCCTAGGTGCCTCTTGCAGGGAAGACCTAACAGTGCTGTGTGATGAAACCACTGAAGTCATACAGCTAGTTTTCAGCAGGGCTGGGTTCATGCCCAGTCTTTATTCCCTTGTCTTCTTGAAGTCAAAGCTGGTGAGATGGCTCAGTGGTAAAGGTGCTTGCCACCAAGCTTAACATACCTCCCCCTAGCCTGTCTTTAAAAAAATGTAAAAATAAAAAATATTCTTTAGTTCTTTAAATATATCTATCAGACCCAGACTCTAAAAATTTTATTGTATTCTCGTTCTCTCTCTCTTTCCCTCTCCCCCCACCCCCTTCACCCCCCCACCCCCAGACAGGGCGTCACTGCTTAGCCCTGATTGACTGGAACGATACAGACCAAGCTGGCCTCTGCCTCTTGAGTTCTGGGATACAGTGGACTGCCATCACATCTGGCTTTCTTGTAACTTTTTGGAAGCATACCTTCTCTGTCCTTAAGGAACTGTGAAGACTGAGCCTTGGGGCCCAGAAAAGGGTGATGAGCTTGGTCTTCAGAAGGGTCCTAGATAGCTGCTTCTAGTTGCTCCCCTCTCATCTGCCCTTCCCCAGGCTACCATTCTTTCTTGTTTGGTTTTTCAGGCAGTCTCACTATACATCCCTAGCTGTCCTAGAACTCCATATGTAGACCAGGTTGACCTTGAGCTCACCAAGATCCTTTTGCTCTGCCTTCTGGGATCAAAGGTGTGCGCCACCATGCCCCACCCGATACCATTCTTGAGCCTTTCCACTTCCTCCGCAGGCTCTTAGCTCTTCTTTCTACATGCTTGCAGCTCTTGTACCTGAGTTTACCAATCCTGTGTACTCCTTCAGCTGCCCTTCAGGGTTTTCATAGTCCTGCCGTTCACGAAATGGGAAATGGCATTTCCAAGTTGATTATTGCCCAGGTGTGTTGTTCCACTTGTTTATTTGCTATCCCTCCCCTGTAGTTGAGTAAACTTTGAATGATTCTAACTTAACTTGATCTTGTCCCTTTCTGTAGACATCCTTTAGGGAATCTGTTATAGAAGCCTACTATTGTCTAGAGAGTATATCAATTATTATTGTCTTTTCCATCAACCCACCAGAAAAATAGTTGCAAAGAAATTACAGACAGCCCTTGTGTGCAGGCTGTACTCATTCAGAGGAGTGCTCAGTAGCCACAACATGCTAGATGTCCATGTGGCACCCTCTCCGGATCCCCTCCTGAACTCATACCTGCCCACCTCTTTCTCCTTTGCTGCCAGTGGACCAAGCTGTCCTTACCAGTAATGTGCTGGACATATTTGTCCTGCTCCTGCCTTTGGTCTCTCTCTCTACTGCTTCCAGACTCAGGTTCAACATGCACAAATTTCACCACATCAGCTCCTTGCTAAAAATGTACAGCCCAGTACTTACAGGGCTGATGCTGTGTGGTGTGTAATAAGGTTCTTGGGGATTCACCTCCACTGCACTGCCTGCCTAACCCTACCTTCCCCTAGTTCTGACTCATGACACACCACTTCTGCCCTCTGCTTTTTCTTTCTTTCACTCCTTTCTCAAGACTTGGCCCAGTTCTCATGACCAGACTATGAAACCTCTGACACCCATGACTTCTTTGTCAAGCCTGCCTCTTGTTAGCACGTATTTTACCATAGTAAGATTACCTATTCTAGCCAGGTGATGTTGGCGCACACCTTTAATCCCAGCACTTGGGAGGCAGAGCCAGGCGGATCTCTGTGAGTCTGAGGCCAGCCTGGTCCACAGAGTGAGTTCCAGGACAAGCACCAAAAACTACACAGAGAAACCCTGTCTTGAAAAACAAACAAACAAACAAAAGATTACCTATTCCTTTCTCCTTAGGGGTTTAAATGTTCTTCCCTGACAGGCTCTGCTCAGACCTCATCCCTGGTACAGTGGTGCCTGCAGTGTGTGCTTACTTCCAGGCATGAGTTCATACAGAGCTGATGGAACCTGGACATTTTAAATCCTATGAAATTTGCTTTATTTGTGACTGTCTTGAAATTTTCTAGAACAAGGGTACTCTGTACATCCTTGGCTCTTCTGCCCATCATTCCTAGATCTTGAGACTATGGAAGCAGGATGGTGCAGAGGACACTACATTGGCCTCGAGCATATGCAAGTACCTGGCCACAGGATGGGGCATCTGTTGAGACCTATGGTCAGATTCCCTTCTGTGTTTATCCCTTTCCCTGCCACACCTTTGTCTTTTTCCCTCCTTCCTTCCCTCTCTTTGTGTTGAGAATTGAACCGAGGGCATCACAGATGTGAGACACTTACTCTTATCACTGAACTGCATCTTGATCCCAGGGTCCAGCCTTCCCACTTTCTCCCCATTTTTAATGATAAACTGTTTATCTGACCATTTTATTTCAGGAGCAAGAAAATAAATTTTGAGGGTTACTGAACATATTTCTCACATTCTTTTTAAACCTAGGCTTTCTTTTTCTTTCTTTTTTCTTTCTTTCTTTTTTAATTTCTCTCCTTCCATTTGATTCAGCACAGTCTTGGAAATGTATATTTGTGTATATGGCGCTATGAACACTGATTCCCTCTCCTTGTGGAAAGCAAAATGTTCTCATCTCTTTTGGTCCTTTTCACTCTGGAAGCGTAGGTATTTTTTTTCCATTCACTGTCACAGATTCCAGCAAAACCACTTGCCCGCCATCAGTTTTCCTAATGGTAGAATAGGGAGAGAGACTTTGGTGGTGCCAGGCACTAGTTTGGCACAAATCCCTGGCTCTTTTCACACATAGCCAAGCGCCTGTGGGTGCATCAGCCACACTTTGTGTACGCCCCGGTGTCCTCACCTGTAGAAGCAGACCGGTTGAGTAAGCATGGGTATTCAGCACAGCAGTTCTCCACAGCTTCTTTCTTCTACCCTAGACCTCATCCATAGATTTGTAAATCCTATGTGCCTGGGACTCATAGCCCTTGGACAGAGACACTT